>NC_142466.1:63455803-63772149 GCF_049115385.1 Moschus berezovskii
CTTTTCATCATTAAATATGCTAGCTTGTCACTGTGGCCTTTATTATGTTGAAGTATAGTCCCTCTATCTCACCTTTGGAGAGTTTCTACCATGAATGGATATTGAATTTTTTCAAAACTTTTTTCTGTACCTATTGATATGATCAAATGGTTTTTAGTCTTCAGTTTGTTAATGTGATGATAAGAAACCTAAGATAGCTACATAGGCTCAGTAACCTTTCTTTCCCTGATTAGGTAGAAATCCTTGTTCTGCCTTCGAGTTGAGTCAGTAACTGAGTAAAGAACTGCCAAGTATCATTCAATTCAGAATACACTGCTGTGGCTATATAGAAATGAACTTGGATTTTCCAAATGATAGTAAATGAATATACTGGATGAATGCTTCAAATTAACGAACTGTTCTTAAAAATATATTAATGTAGGCACTTCTGTGGAGAATTGAAAACAAAACAAAAAATTCAGATAAAAGTACACTTAGTTGTATACAGTTTCCTGTTGTAAAATTCTCTTTTTAATTTGAGTGAACAGTAAATTGAGAGTATCTGACTTGGGGCTAAGGAAATCTAAACCTTCTTGGCCACATTGTATTCTCCTAGGTCATTTAATAAAGACACCAGTTGGATTGCTGAAAAAATATTGGGAAAAATTAATCTCTCAGATCCAGAGGGCTGCTTTTGAAAATATGTGGATTGCTGTGCTCTTCTGGCCTCAAAAGTCCTCGTCTTAACCTTAGCCCTTCATGAAGAGAGGCTTTTGAAGCCACTTCCCACATTACTCATGTGACTGTTGAAAAAGAGAAACCCAACTCTTTTCCTTTGCTTTCAACCAACCATCTTATTCAAAAATCTGTTTGGGTTGTTATACCTTAACCTTACCTGGAAAGGGACTTATGTGAAGATTCTTACTATTTGAAAGATTGGTGCCAGTGTATGTGTCTGCAAAGAAAGAAGAAAACAAGAAGGAAAGATGTGGTTATCAAACATCCCAATAGTGAAGTTGTGTGAAAGCAACTTTTGAAAGTTACCTGTCAGAGTTTAGCCTTATTTTTATGTTTTATTTTATTCACTGAAAATAAATAATCTTCAGTGATTTTTTCTAGATTTTATAGTTTCCCAAAGTCCCCTTTATTCATGTTCAAACAGGGAAAATTATGTTTTAAGTCACTGTTCTTCATCTCATGTTATTTATAATCACTCCTCATCACCTCTTGCTTCAAAGAAATGGGATCCTGAGAAGTGTCTTATGTTTGTCTTTGTGTAATGTGATGGGGATGCATCCCAGAGACATGTGAGATGTTTAAATGATGGCATAATGAAACTCGGATGAGGAGATCTGGAAAGACTGGGAAAGATGTCTGGTAGAGTGTGGCTAGATGGGGGAGAAGAGAGATGTGCAGCGAGAGGGAGAGATTTGCAGATGGATAAAATTAAACAAATAATTAAATAAGTTTGCTTGTGTGGTATGGGATGCAAGTTTTTTCCTCCCCCTTTTCTTCTCTTTGTGAAAGACTGTATTTTTCAGTAGTGTTACTGAGATAGGATTTTCTGTTTTGTTTGGACACAAGAATGGACCCATAGAAACAGTTACACTTTGGTTATCTATGATTATCTTTAAAAAGAAACATAAACATTGGCCACACTATCTATGTGCATGCTACTTCCATGAAGTTTTTGTTCCCAGTTCATGTATCTTGTTGCTCAGTCATGTCCAACTCTTTGTGACCCCATAGATTGCATGCAGCATGCCAGGCTTCATATATCTAGGTCCCTTCTTTCTTTAAGGTCAATCTCAAATCACATCTCAAATGTACATTTACTGACATATTCAACCCACAATAAACTGCTCCTTCTTTGTTCTCCGTAGACTCTGATTGTTTATAAAAAACTCACTTTTGAACTTAGGAACTGTCTAATGTAATAAATTAGCTATGTCATCAGCATTTTTGGTATCTTCAACATAATTATAAGCTTCTATAGGTCTGGAATCATACATTTTGTGATTTTTTTTTAAGTACTTACACTTAGACAAAAATACATTCATTTATCTAAACATTATTTATTGAGTCTTAACTAATATATTTCAACTCAATAGATATTCTTTGAATGAAAGCATGCACGTGAAAGAAAGTATGCAATAGGTTGCCTAATGTACCAGCCAATGTGACAAAACAAAAACATAAACACAAAAACAAGCCAAAAGAGGACCAGGACTTTCTGCAAAATATCCTGTTTTCAATTGGGTGATGTCATGAAAATCAGGATACTCCTGAAAGGTCTTAAGAGCTGACCAAGAATAGTTAACAACTGAAATTCTCTCAGACTTATTAACCCTATCACTAGATACATTTATACCTCTTAGGAATTTCATTAAAAGAGATTTATAAATGTTTTATAGACATAATTTATAAATCTCTCAATCTCCATGTCCACATAGGTTTTCTCTATTTGGGTTTTCAAAAGATTTAAATAAAATACAGGATAATTAAAAATTAGACATTATCTTTCTTAGTTTCATTCTTTTTTTTCCTGGCAAACACCTTTAATTTTCTCCATAGTGCTACCCAATTTCCACTAGTGTCTTTCCTAAATGAATTTTGCTCTGAATGGTGGGATTGATGTAAATCATAAGATGTAAATGAATTGTTTATTATGTTTTAGAATTCTTCACAATGGCCTGGCTATGGAAATGCATTGAATATTATTTAAATAAAGTAACATCCTCTGGATTATTATTCCATCCTGGCTAGGATGCTGTCTGCTCTGGTTTGTTAAAATTTCCCTTTCAGTTCAGTTCAGTCGCTCAGTCGTGTCCAACTCTTTGCGACCCCATGAATCACAGCACGGCAGGCCTCCCTGTCCATCACCAACTCGTGGTTTTAATTTTGTTTCTGATGGGATCTTAGGATTTATTGCCATACTCATCCTATACCTTGTTTTCTTTGAATTACTCTCCTTGAAGTTTCTAATTCATACAAGGCCTTACAGGTTAGTGACAACCTGGCCATCGAAAGTCTGGGAAGGACAGGCCTGCTTTTCAAAAGTGTTAATGTTTTCTCTACCTGAAGGTCTTAAACAGATGTCAGTCTTTCTCACCACTTCCCCTTCCCCTTTTAATGGATGAAATTTTTTTTTATGACATTTGTACCAGTTTCTCAATATTCTTCCAAACTAAATCTAAATTCCTGACTTCGAGGTAATGTTAGATTTCTAATTCCAGGGCTTAATTTTTCTATTACTTTCTGAAACATGTATGTGTTCCTTTATTTTAATCTCAGCTATGTGCTTTTAACTTTCAAAAAATTCACCCAGAATTTACATGTGTCTCCACTAAGAAGATTACATTAAATTGAGCTTACTCTGCGATTTTATTGGTATATTTAAGATACAAATAATTTGCTACTTACTGGATTCAATTACCTGTATATTTCAGGCATCTAAAACTCATCATGTTCCAAATTGCCCTCCTTATTGCTAATAATTTTCTTGGGAATCTGCATGACATTAAATAGATTAAAGTTAGTGAGTGGCCCAGGAATGCCTGAAAGTTTATTTGTTAGAGTGGCTAGGGAAAGTTTAAGCAAGGAAGAAAACCAAACAAAATACAGAATCACATTATTATGGCTGTGTTTACTCCAGGATTCCACATAGAACTTTCTGGAAAGCTGGATTGGGGTATAAAATGCCAGAGTTCTATGTGGGGCTGACACCATCTCATGCCAAGCTTTCAGTTCTGGGCTAACGTCATCTCTGGCCTGCTCTTTGGAATGGAAACTCTGGAGGAATGGCCATTGTGTTCCAGGGTATATGAGGCAGGAGATTGTGAGCATGGCCTTCTAAATTGCAGATAAACTACCCACTGTAAATGTGCCTTATTTAATTCAATCAATCAGATTAAAGACTTTCCCCTTGAATGAAATGCTGCTACATATATGAGCAGAAAAAGTGGGTATAAGGAGATGGAGGGACTTGGAGTTTTGCTTTCTCACTGATTATCTTTTCCTTTGACCATGACTTCCGTTTGAGTATCCTAGACTTTGGGATGATGGCAACCCCATCTTTACCAGACCTTTAAAGTCAACTTTGATTTTTTTTCTTTCTATTCATCCCATGTATACAGTCAGACATTATATTGACAAAGTAGGTCTTGAATATCACCATTTCTTTATATTCCCACTGCAGTCGTCACTGCCTTAACCAGGGTTTTAAGTTCTATAAATATAAGTATAAATATCTATATGTAAATAAAATATGTAAATAAATAAAATATAATATTAATTCTGATGATTTTAAAGTATTTTCCTGATAAAGATGCACAATATCTTATATAAATATTTTTATATTGGCTATTCTTCTCTTGAACTTCCCAGGTGTCTCTATGGTAAAGAATATGCCTGCCAGTGCAAGAGACAGGAAACATGGGTTCAATTCCTAAATTGGGTAGATCCCCTGGAGAAGGAAATGGCAACCCACTCCAGTATCCTTGCCTGGAAAATCCCATGGACAGAGGAGCCTGGCGGTCTACAGACCATGGGGTCTATGCGCGTGCACATGCACACACACACACACACACACACACACACACACACACATTCTTCTCTTAGAATTTTAGTCATATAATTCTATCTCTTGGTATGTCTAGAAATTTTTGATTGAATGCTGGCCATTTTATTTGCCTTTTTTTTTTCTCACTGGAAACCTTGTTTTGCTTCAAAAATTTTAATCCCACCTAGAAATAGCAAACCTTCAAATTAACATTTTTAAAATGCTGTGAGGGACTTACCTGGTGGTCCAATGATTAAGCATCCACCTTCCAACACAGAGAATAAGAGTTCAGTCCTTGGTTGGGGAACTAAGATCCCACATATTGCAGGACAACTAAGCCTATATGCCTCAGCTACTGAGCTGTGCACAAATTTCTTTTAATTTGGTTGATTAGAATTTGCTTTTAGTTATTAATAAATTAGAAAATTTTATTTCAACTTCACAACTTATTACTGATAATTTCACATTAATTTTCATTGTTAAATTTGAGAAAACTCTATGGATTACTTCCTCAGAAATACTATTATAAAGGCATTATGATTTCGGTACTGCTATAGGTTTGTGCATTACAGGAATTGTGATAAAATACTTTTCATACAATTCCATTATAAACACACACATACATTCTTTGTCATTGATGGAGTATATTCTTGACAGAAGAAAATTTCTGTTTTGACTAAGCATTGATGAGAACTGAGTCTTTGACTTACATTTTACATGCCTGATGATTGAAATAATTTTCCAGAGAATAGCTTCTGGCTTTATACTTTTCAGTTCTTTTTTCTTCTTCCAATCCACATACTTCAAGAGCTATGAACTGTAGGATAAGGCCGTATTGTAATATGGTTTTTGTTCTTGTGCTTTTGTGTCTCATGCTAGTTAAGGAGGTGTAGAGTAGATAATAAGGGTACTGGAAGTCATTCCTATAATGGGACAGCATGTAGTCAATTACTTATGGTAGTGTCTGAAAATTGGAGAAGGAAATGGCAGCCCACTCCAGTGTTCTTGCCTGGAGAATCCCAGAGACAGCGGAACCCGGTGGGCTACCGTCTATGGGGTCGCACAGAGTCGGACACGACTGAAGTGACTTAGCAGCAGCAGCAGTGTCTGAAAATCACATAATGGCCTCAACTCTAACTTCACAGCCAGATTTCAAAAAAGTCTGTGGCCATTCCAGTGTGACTCAACATAGGGGAATATGATGGAGGGAAAATTGGAAAAGAAAGAAATACTTGTCTTATCTGATTGAAGTTAAAAGATATCACTTCAGAAAATTTTTCAAAAACATGATTACATGAACTAATTTTAGCACTCTTCCTAGGACCTAAAAAGGAACCCGTAGAGTTGTGGAACCCTGAATTTAAGCTTCACTAGCTTATAAGTAAATTTTCCTTGTATTTATGGTAATTGAGAGGCAGTAAGAAAAAAAGGGCTATAAAAGGAATGAGTCATTAGAGATGGGCAGAATGTAGGTTTTCAACAAGAAAGTAAGAGCAACTAGCTGAATGCAGGGATATACATGACATTGAAGAAGAGGGGATAGACACTAAAGGGAACAAAAAAATTGCAAAAAGAAGTCTGTTCAGAAGAACGAAATAACACATTTTGGTTACTTGCTATATGATTGGTCCTATACTAAGCAATTTGAATTCACTTTTATTTAACCCTTATAGTATGTATGTATGGCTGGTGACTATTATGAGCATTATCTTATAAAGGAGGAAATAAAGGCCTAGCTTGGTTACATAACGCCCAAGGTCACATAGACAGTAAGTGACATAGACATAACCGTGAACTTGAACCTGGGTCTTCTTGAGTTTATTACCTGAGCTTGTAGCACTTTGAATGGAAACACATGATATGCTTTTCTTTGAGATATTATCCCAAAGAAGAACTTTGGGATAAACGCTTGTGAAACTGAGGGTATTAATTCAATTTTAGAATGACCAACAACAATATATGAAACTTCTTTTACATATTTAATTATTGCCATAGTTAGCACACAAAAATCTCCTACTTCCATCCTGTTCTACTAAATCTAAAATAAGATTTCTTTTATCAGTAGTATGACTTTGCTGCAGCAGTGAGAATTAACAAACATTTATTCATCAAGAATTATTAAGGACTTTCAATAATACCTAGGTTTGAGGCATGAGAAATGTGATGATGAAAAATTGCTAATGTTCTCAGAACTTTTTAAAATCAGAGAAAGTCTAAGATTTTCAGTTCAGTTCAGTTCAGTCGCTCAGTCGTGTCTGACTCTCTGCGACCCCATGAATCACAGCACGCCAGGCCTCCCTGTCCATCACCAACTCCCAGAGTTCACTCAAACTCATATCCACAGAGTCGGTGATGCCATCCAGCCATCATTCTCGGTCGTCCCCTTCTCCTCCTGCCCCCAACCTTTCCCAGCATCAGAGTCTTTTCCAGTGAGTCAACTCGTCGCATGAGGTGGCCAAAGTATTGCAGTTTCAGCTTTAGCATCAGTCCTTCCAATGAACACCCAGGATTGATCTCCTTCAGAATGGACTGGTTGGATCTCCTTGCAATACAAGAGACTCTCAAGAGTCTTCTCCAGCACCACAGTTCAAAAGCATCAATTCTTCGGTGATCAGCTTTCTTCACAGTCCAACTCTCACATCCATACATGACCACGGGAAAAACCATAGCCTTGACTAGACGGACCTTGGTTGGCAAAGTAATGTCTCTGCTTTTTAATATACTATCAAAGATTTTAGCATTATACAAAATATTAGTTAATTATTAGTGGTTTGGAAAGATCAATATAAAATTTTCTGATCTTACTGCACTGAGATTCATAGCCCTGATGTTTTCCACATTGACTATCTGAATGATGAAGAAAACTCAGTCATGTATTTCCTTTCCAGCTGGACAGAAAACAAAATGAAATGTTTGGACTACAAACTTTTAATTTTTTCTAAGGCAAATATATAGGTGATGTTTATTGCCTGATTAGGAGAAAAGCAATAAAAGAGGGCAGGCTTAAGAATTAAGCAGCTAAGCTTTTGGTCCCCACATCAGACAAATGATCCTTAGTACTGCCTGTCAGTATTGTTAACAGAGACTGTTATTTTATTAATCCTTATGATCCAGTGATTCTTTTTTTCATGTTTCAGGGCACAGCAGGTCAGAGAGTGGATTTGTTAAGCTGGGTGGGTTTATCCTTCTTTTATGTGTTCATTCAATTTTATGTTCATTTACTTATTGTACACATATGGCAATGGAAGCTGCTAAAGCAATCGTTGCTATTCTGCAGAACAACAGGCACAGAACCAGATGTCTTATTTCCGAGGTTTTTCCCCCAGGATTGTTATGATTAAAGATCCTTTCCTTCCACCCCCTGGAGAGGACCAGGGGCTGCTGGCCGGAGGTTTTTTAATGACTTGGGAAAAGGCTCAAATATCCCACCCGCCATTATGATAATCCACCCCAGGGGCAAACCACACATGAATATTACAGATTTATTTTATTTTTGTATCCCTGCAAAGGTATTATTAAGCTCATTAGAATACAAAAATAAATATACTGTCAAATTTCAAAATTACATGGATGAAGGAAATCACCAAAGTGGCATCATACCATGTATGTTGTAGTTATATTAACAATATTGATTATAGTAACTATATTAATTATATTGTGTTAACAATATATTGAAAAGACATAATACTGCAACTTATTTCAGAGAAAATATTTGTGTTGGCCAACTCCAAATTGTACATTGAATGTGGGCTCTAGGAAAATACTTAGTTCACTCTGAACAAGAGGTTAGCTTCTGTTTTCAGCCATGTGCTATTTGAGGAATTAAGCATCATAAATAATATAGGAAGTAGGAGGAATAGTCTAAAGATGGGATAGCACATTTTGTTTAGGAAAGAGAATTTAAGTTTTTTTTTTTAAGGAAAATTGCCTTATTATAATGTGATTAAAAAGTTATATTTTCTTCTTTCTTTCCTTTCTTTTTCTTTTTAACCATTTTTATCTTGGATATTTGATCTCTAAGATGAGATGACTGGAAAAGGCCATAAACCTTTTTGAAAGACTGTTTTCCGCCACCCCCCTGCCCCGCTCCCTAAAGGCTATTTGTCTCTTGGAGGCTTGGTCTACATTACTTACCAAGAGGCAAGCATTTGTCCCTGCACTAAATGCTGACATCTCCTGATAAGAGAGAAGCTGCAAAGGAGAAGAATTGGTCAATATGTTTATTTTGCTCTCAGCACACTGATGTACATTTGTGTGTTGGGGAAGGGAGTGGAGCTTGAGAGTGGGCCAATGGGGAGGGGTGAATATTTTGTGATGCTCTCTACCTGTGGGCTTATAAAGTTTACAGCTGCATTAGGAGGACAAGTATTACCATTGGCATGAACAGTAGAGTGGACTCAATTGAAAAAGCTTCTAGCCACTCACCTAGGGCTATCTGCATTATTGCATTCACCCCCACCCTGCCTTCAAGCTAATTGAAAACGTCAGTCCATTTCAGCAAGTTACACAACTGTACATTCTTTTCCCTGGTACAAATATTACAGGAGGAAGAAAATGCAATATATGGAGCAACAGAGCTCACGCAATAGCCCATGTGTCTTAGATTTAATATCTGATCACTAGCTGAATTGAAGCCAAGAGGCAGTTCACAAATTTGCTGCACATTAGAATCACCTGGGGAACTCTACTTAGCTCTCCGTGCCCAGGCTCCTCCTAGACCTATTAAATCAAAATCTCTGGGGCTGGGACAAAGACACTAGTTTTGGTTTTTTTTGTTTGTTTGTTTCTTTTTTAAAGCTCTTTAGGTATTCAAACAAGCAGCAAAGTTTGAAAACCAGTCCAGTAGGGGGACAAACTTATTTCATACAGATACAGTGAGAGCAATTCATATGTAAAAAGGACATTAATTCATATATCTATTTCTTTATTTCTCGTTACACTGTTTGAGTTTCAAACATGCTTCCCCCACCACCCCTGCAAAAAGCTTTACTGTTTCCATTTGGTTCAAGGCACAAAAGAGGGCTCCAGAGTGGTTAAACAGCTGCCTTATGGCTACAGAAAGGGGCTTCAGGGAGAAGCCCTGATGTCAGAGGGGCTCCTCAGAGGCCTCTGGGCTTTGAAGGCTCCTGGTCGAGCTTGAGGGTGAGCCTTTGAGAGAGAGACTCACCCAGCCCGGCCTGGGTGGCTGCCAGCTTGCGGAGGTGGACCTTGATGAGTTTCACCTGCTCCTCCAGGACGGGTCTCCCCAGGAAATCACGGAGGTGGAAGTCTGCTCGCGAGAACCAGGGCAGGCAGATCCAGAAGGGCCCAGTTCAGGTTCTTCTTCATGACAGTGGCAGCTTCACAGCATCCTGGGTTTTACCCCACCCTCTTGAGAAGCTTCTGCACGTCCTGGAAGAGGGCGCAGTCGCAACACTGGTTTTGCGTTTTCCAAAGACTCAAAGCGTTCTTGGCTTCTCCTGGGCCAATTGGGGAAGAAAAAAAGTGGACCTAGCTCGTCCACCGGAGAAGGCAATGGCACCCCACTCCAGTACTCTTGCCTGGAAAATCCCATGGACGGAGGAGCCTGGTGGGCTGCAGTCCGTGGGGTCGCTAAGAGTTGGACACAACTGGGCGACTTCACTTTCACTTTTCACTTTCATGTATTGGAGAAGGAAATGGCAACCCACTCTAGTGTTCTTGCCTGGAGAATCCCAGGGATGGGGGAACCTGGTGGGCTGCCCTCTATGGGGTCGCACAGAGTTGGTCACGACTGAAGCGACTTAGCAGCAGCAGCTCATCCAGAGCCACCTTGTTGTGGTTGAAATGGAAGCGCAGAAAGAGCTAAGTGCCGGCAGATGCGTGTTGAACAGGCGGTGAACGGCAGTCTCCACCACGGTGGAATAACTCTGACAAATCAGGGAGCTTGTGGTTGAACAGTAGTAAATTAAGCTCAAAACTGGTGTTGGCTGGTCCCAGAGGCCGAGGAGAGCTGAGTGGTGGATTCCAAAGGTTGCACCTGGAAAAAAGGTTGAAGGGTGGTCGGAGGCTAGAGGACGGGGAACACGTGGGTCGGTTCCGTCCAAACACTGTTGAAGCAAGAGAGAGGTCTTCCGGACTGCTTGAGCGCAGCACTGTCTCAAATAGGCTTTTTCTTTTCTAGATTTATTTATTTTTGTCTGTGCTGGGTCTTCCTTGCTGCACGGTGGCTTTCTCTACTTGCAGCAAGGTGGAGGGGCGGGGCAGCAGGCTTCTCTTAATTGTGTTGTGTGGGCTTCTTATTGCGGTATTGCTGTGGTTTATCTTGTTGTGGAGCATGGGCACTTGGGCTTCAGCAGTTGTGGGGTGAGATGCGCCCCTCAGTAATTTCAGTAACTGTCGTTCTCAGGCTTTAGAGTGCTAGCTCAGTAGTTGTGGTGGCCAGGTTTAGTTTCTCTGAGGCATGTGGGATTTTCTCAGACCAGACATTGAACCCGTGTACCCTGCATTGGCTGGCAGATTCTTAACCACTCTGACACCAGGGAAGTCCCTCAAATAGGTGTTGATTTAAATGAACAAGAAATACAGCCAAGGACAAAACTTACTCCCCTGCCCCCACAGTTGGCTCTACTAGGAAAGGGATTCTTCTATTACTTAACATTCCAAGTCTCTCGAAGGGTGGTTCTCAAAGTATGGTCATCTACTAACCAACAGTAACCTACCAGGCCTTCTTCTAGCAGACTCCTCCCTGGTATCCTCAGCTGTAGCTGCTCTCCAGTATCTCATGCATATTTCCTGAGTTTTCAGATGCTGAAAACCAGCACCAAATGGAAGAAATTAACCACTTGATGATCCGGAGCTTGTAGCCCCCAGGCCTTCTGGCACCTAAGGATTGATAATGTTAACTGCCCTATTCCCTCTGCATCAGCCAATCAAACTGTGCGTGAGGTTATCACATTCCCAGGGATGCCCCTTGCCTATGTGGCCTGTAAAAAGTGCTTTGCTGAAACCCTTCAGGAGTTTGGGCTTTGAGGAGCATAAACCACCCCTCTCCTTGCTCAGCCCTACCATAAACCTTTCCCTGCTCCGTGCTCCAGTGTTCAGGTTTGTTTGGCCTCACTGTGCTTCAGGCACAGGAACTTGGCATTCGGTGACAGCCTGAGAGTGTCCCCTGACATTGTGTTAGATATTCAAGTTTTAGGGCCCTGTCCCAGACTTATGGGCTCAGCAATTCTAGAGGGGCTCAGTGATCTTTGTTATAGGTCCTCCAGATGATGTTCATTCACCTGAAAGTTTGAAAATAGCTGCACTGTCAGAGAACCAAAGTGTCCAACACCAGGTGAAGGGCAGTGGTGCTTGGAAAAGGAGGAGTCTAGCTAAGAGAAGTACAGCAGAATTTGCCCTGGTAGGAATGGAAAATGTTTTTTATCCATTGGTTGGCAGAGACTAGTATCTACAGGCAGTGGCAAGATTATCAAGAATGCTTTACATTTCAACGCAGAGTGATGGCTGTTTTGGTTTTCCAGCGACTAGTCCTCTGTGAGCACTTAAAATCTCATTTTGGGAAACTTTTCCCCTTAGCTCTGGGTTTGAAAAACTTAGAGAATAATATATAATTTAGGTGAACATGATCCAAGTTTTTGGTAAGTCCCAAGTATTAATTAAAGATCAGTATGGACAAAATCTAGCCTTCTTTACGTGTGTGTGTGTGTAGTCACTCAGTCATGCCAGATTCTTTGCTACCCTTGGGATTATAGCCTGCCAGACTCCTCTGTCCATGGGATTTTCCAGGCAAGAATACTGGAGTGGGTTGCCATTTCCTTCAGGGGATCTTCCTGACCCAGGGATCAAACCCTTGTCTCCTATACCTCCTGCACTGCAGGGAGATTCTTGAGTGGGGAAGTCTTGGGGAGAGGTAAATCTGATTGGGTGAAAGGACTTACTATTAAAAGGTTTTTGTAGAAACATCCCCTTCTGCTTAGTCTGCTGGTTCTCAATTCTGGCTAGATGTTGGTGTTGTGAGGAGATTTAAAATGATTTTGTTGATCTAGGGTGCATCCTGAGTGTGAAGGTTTTTTAAAAGTTTTTCAGATAATTCTAAGGCACAGCCAAATTTAGGTACCATGGCTTAAGCTTTTTAACTGCTACTACTTATTTTAACCTTGTCTTCCTATGAGAACTGTACTTGATGTTTGTGGTTTCTTTTCTCTTACTGTCTTATTATTAAAGTTATTCTCTTAAATAAGATTGAATGTAGAGAAATTGCTGCTGGTCCATCTGGTATACTGGATATCCAGAATAGTTAAAGTATGTTCCATTAAAAAAAAAAATGTACCATTTAAGTAATGTTACTGGCCTTTTAAAAACTGACATATAGTTTGAATTAGTACGGTCTCTTTTGAAGTTGTCATTTGGGGATGCTATACCTCTGATCTGCTGCCATTGCTAAATATCTGGACACCTCATATTAAGAATTGCTTTTAAATATCTTTAGGGATTAAAACGAAGATTGCTGTGTTATTTGTGCTGGGACCAAAAATACTCACAAAGTTTCCTCCTGTACTTTCTACCCACATTTCTAACCCTTGGCAGCTTCTAATCTTTCTCTGTCTCCACAGTTTTGTTATTTTAAGAATGATATATAAACACAATCATGAATTAATCTTCAGAGATTGGCTTTTTAAAATTTTTCACTCAGTATCATTCCCTTGAAGTTCATTTCAATTTTCTGCATATATTATTTATTACTTTTTGTTGCTAAGTAGTAGTCTATCACAATATTTTATCACAATTTGTTTAAACATTTGCCCATTGAAAGAAATGTGGGTAGTTGCCAGTTTTTAGTTGTTACAAATAAAACTACTATGAATATTTATGTTTAAGTTTCTGCAGGAACTTAAGTTTTTCTTTGGGATAAAAGCTCAATAAAACAATTACTGGTTTGTAGGTGCACTCATCTCACACGCTAGTAAAGTCATGCTCAAAATTCTCCAAGCCAGGCTTTAGCAATATGTGAACCGTGAACTCCCAGATGTTCAAGCAGGTTTTAGAAAAGGCAGAGGCACCAGAGATCAAATTGCCAACATCCGCTGGATCATGGAGAAAGCAAGAGAGTTCCAGAAAAATATCTATTTCTGCTTCATTGACTATGCCAAAGCCTTTGACTGTGTGGATCACAATAAACTGTGGAACATTCTGAAAGAGATGGGAATACCAGACCACCTGACCTGCCTCTTGAGAAACCTGTATGCAGGTCAGGAAGCAACAGTTAGAACTGGACATGGAACAACAGGCTGGTTCCAAATAGGAAAAGGTGTACGTCAAGGCTGTATATTGTCACCTTGCTTATTTAACTTCTATGCAGAGTATATCATGAGGAACGCTGGGCTGGAAGAAGCACAAGCTGGAATCAAGATTGCCGGGAGAAATATCAATAACCTCAGATATGCAGATGAAACTACCCTTATGGCAGAAAGTGAAGAGGAACTCAAAAGCCTCTTGATGAAAGTGAAAGAGGAGAGTGAAAAGGTTGGCTTGAAGCTCAACATTCAGAAAACAAAGATCATTGCATCTGGTCCCATCACTTCATGGGAAATAGATGGAAAAACAGTGGAAACAGTGTCAGACTTTATTTTTGGGGGCTCCAAAATAACTGCAGATGCTGATTGCAGCCATGAAATTATAAGATGCTTACTCCTTGGAAGGAAAGTTATGACCAACCTTGATAGTATATTAAAAAGCAGAGACATTACTTTGCCAACCAAGGTCCGTCTAGTCAAGGCTATGGTTTTTCCTGTGGTCACGTATGGATGTGAGAGTTGGACTGTGAAGAAAGCTGATTGCCGAAGAATTGATGCTTTTGAACTGTGGTGTTGGAGAAGACTCTTGAGAGTCCCTTGTACTGCAAGGAGATCCAACCAGTCCAAAGGAGATCAATCCTGGGTGTTCATTGGAAGGATGGATGCTAAAGCTGAAACTGCAATACTTTGGCCACTTCATGGGACGAGTTGACTCACTGGAAAAGACTCTGATGTTGGGAAAGGTTAGGGGCGGGAGGAGAAGGGGACGACCGAGAATGAGATGGCTGGATGCCATCACCGACTCTGTGGACATGAGTTAGAGTGAACTCCGGGAGTTGGTGATGGACAGGGAGGCCTGGCGTGCTGTGATTCATGGGGTCGCAGAGAGTCGGACACGACTGAGCAACTGAACTGAGCTGAACTGACGGTAAATCTAGTTTTAGGATTAAAAAAAAAAAACTGTCAAGCTGTTTTTCAGAGTGGCTAAACCATTTTTTATTCCTACCAGCGATGTGATACAGTTTTTCCTCATACTCACCAACACTTGATGTTGTCACTGTATTTTAATTTTTGTTATTCTGTGATATCGTGTCTCAGTTTGTGTTTTTCTAATGGCTAATGATGTTGAAAATCTTTTTGTGTGCTTATTTGCCATGTGTATATTTTATTTCATGGAAATGTCTTTCCCTGTATTCTGCCTGCATCTGCCTATTTTCTAATTGGATTTTTTGAAGTTTAGAGAATTCTTTGTATATTATAGATATAAGTCATTTTTCTCATATGGGATTTTCAAATGTGTTTTCTCAGTGTGTAATTTGAGTTTTCATCCACTTAAAAAGGATATTCTATGAAGCATTCTTAATTCATTTTGATGAGATCCAATTTCTTGTTTTTGCTTTTATTGATCATACTTTTGTTGTCAAGTCAAAGAATTACTCACCTAGCTCTGGATGCCAAAGCTTTTCTCCTGTTTTTTTCCCTCTGCTTTTTAAGGTTATGATCCACTTTGATTTATTTTTTACATAAGGTGTGGAGGTTTAGGTTGAGGTTTAGGTTGAGGTTATTATTATAATTTTTGAGGGATGTCCAGTTGTTTCAGTACCACTTTTAAAGCTTTATTTTCCTCAAATATAAAATGGAGAGAAAAATAATCTAGTTTATGTCATGAAAGTGAACTAGTAAATATGAAAGCAACTAACTCAGAAAATAAGATTTCTTTTTTCTCTTTATGATTTATATAATCCCAGAATTTGTTTACTTGAAAAGTTTTTCCTTTTAACAGAACTAAGGGATTTTAAGGTTCTATGCTGCTGCTGCTGCTAAGTCGCTTCAGTTGTGTCCGACTCTTAGCAACCCCATGGACTGCAGCCTCTCAGGCTCCTCCATCCATGGGATTGGAGGGAAGAGTACTGGAGTGGGTTGCTTTGCCTTCTCCGCAGGTACTATGAGTACTGTCTGAATTATGAGTAGCAATTAGCTAAGCACAGGTGTAAAGCATTTGATTTACTCCCTAGTCGTCTTTTCTTCTCATCCCGCTAAATCCATAGCCCTTATCTAGTTTCAGCCAGTAGAGTCACAGTTTGTTTTACTGTTAAACTAAATTTCAGTTTAAATTTTCTCTACATATTATGTGTCTTGAATTGGCTATGTTGGTGGCTCTTAACCCTATTTGCATTTTATTAATATAATCACCTGGGGAGAGTCTATCATGGATCTTTGAGGATAGACCTGTTTACGGTTTTTGGAGCCAAATCATAGTCTACATTGCATCAAATCATTTGATAGATCACCTCTAAAAAGGAATTTGTGATGGCTAATGCTCTTCATTTGCCAATGTGCTTGTTTTGCCCCTTTTTGGGGGGAAAATAAGGAAAAAATGCCAACAGTATGGCTCCCTGAATTCTAACTTTATCCTGTGGAATTAGTGTTGGCTCAGTGCACATCTTCAGATATTCATTCTGCCTCCTCCTCCCAGCTGCAGGAACTTATATCCTTGGGCAGCTTTTTACCCACCATGCTCTTTGGATTCTAATCTTAGCAAGTAGGAGACTCCCCTAAATTATTGTCTTTCCAAATGTTAGGCTTCAAGGCTTTAGCCAAGAGTGGACAGAAAAGGAATTTTTAAAATGCAGAGTGGGAAAGACTTCTGATGCAATGGATACTTAATGAAGATTTGATTTTGAATCAGTAATTTGTGTCATTGCAAAATAACTCCTTGGTGAAATGCTCATCTTTGGTAATCATTTTCTTAAGTACAGATGTTAACAACCAAAATATGTAGTACTCTTCTTCATTTTCTAAAACAAACCTCTATCTAAATGAGAGGAGAATTCATTGCATAACTTGAGCTCTGATCTTACAACTCCCAAGTTTTGTATTCTTTCAACCATGCCTGCTAATTTTCTGTCTTCTTGAACATGAAGTAATGGCTTTCAGCTTGCATCTCCTTTCTCAGTATATTGCTTGATGACTAAGAGAAAGGGATCTGAAACTTGACTGCTTAGATTCAAACCCTGACTAAAATTTACTTGTTGAGTACTCAACTATGTTACCTGTTTTTGCCTCAGTTTTCTCATCTATAAAATAGAGACAATATTGCTTCTCTCAAGGAGTTTCTATGAGGTTAAAAGAGAAAATTTATACAATGCAGGGATTAATAAGTTCTTGTACGTATGCTGTGAAATGTGGATTTCCTGTGGAGAGACACAGTGCTACAGTTATCTATTGCTCACATGATAAAAAGTCTAAACCTAGTAGTGTGTAAACAGAAATTTTAACATATGCACAGATTCTATGGTCAGCAATTCAAACAGTGCCCAGAGGAGATGGCTTGTCTCTACTCCATAACTGATGTTTGAAACCTCAGCTCATGAGGATTTGAGTAGCTAGGGCTGGAATCATCTAGATAATCTTAATTTCACATCTGGCACCTGAGATGGGATGACTTGAAGACTGGGCCTGAAAAGGACTGTTGACTGGTGTGCCTGCAGAAGGCTGCCCGTGTGGTTTGGACTTCTTATAACATGATAATTAGGATTCAAGGTAGGGTGTCTCAAGAATGAGTGTCCAGAGTTCAAGCATTGCAAGAGAATCATGCAGAAGCTGCATGACCTTTATAACCTAGTGTTAGATATTACATAGCATCACTCTTGTTATATTCTATTACAGGAGTTTAAGGTCTTTTTCTATAAGGTGTCAGCAGTCAGTACTTTAGTCTTTGCAAACCATATAGGCTCTGTAGCAGATACTCAGTTCCACTGCTGTGATATGAAAACAGTTATGGATAATACATAGACTAATGAACATGGCTGTGTTTCAATGAAACTTTATTTATAAAAGAAAATAGAGGCCTAGATTTGGCCCACCAGCCATGATTTACTGACTCCTGCTCCGTTCTTTGAAGCCATAGAAAGTCTGCCCAAATTCAAGAGGAGAGGTGCCCACATGTGGATGGAAAGAATGGCAATGACTTTGGGGCCCTGTATTAAAACCACCACATATGGGATATTTATATGAGGATGTGTCTGCATATCTTGTTTCTCACATGTATGGTGAATATGAGGTGTAGGGACATCTTATACTTCAAAGTTGGAACCTGAACTTAATGACTTTGATTTCTGGAAAAATTGGTAACTCTAAGTATGGTTTCCTTAAATTCCTTACCCCAGTAAATATGCCACAAAAGATAAATTTCAGGAAAACAATTGCATTATGGCAGATTTTTACTAAGTCTCCATTGACTGAATTATTCTTTTTCATTAGAAAGCTTGCTTATTTTATTTCTTTCCTAAAAAGGTTTATAGCATTTTGGATCTTGTATTTCATTCTATTGAGAGGATGATGCAAGTTTTTATAAATGGAAAAAGTGGGGCAGGCTGAGATCACTCAGATCATACTAGTGCTTACAGGAATAACTGAAAATGGAACACAGGCTTCTGAGATTTTCCTGTCCTGTGCCCTTTCTAGTAGATGCCATTGTCTGCTGGGCCTGGCAATAATCATTTTCAACCTTTACCTCTCTAGGCTATTGTGAAGTGGTTTTGGGCTTTGTTAGTTTTCTTATGAGTTTATACTAAATTGTGTTCATAAAGTAGGTGAAATTCCTCAGGGAAGGATGGTAGCTATATTACTGTGTTATTACTCAAAAACATGGTGTTGATTATCTTTTTTTCTTTTCTTTTGCCCAGTTGTATCCTAAACTGAAAAGATACATTATCCAAAATGAAAGACTTGTATCTGGTGGAAGACACTAATTTAAGGGATGAACATTCTTGATGGTTGCTTCAGTCAACCCTTAAAACACATGGAGCTTCATTAGTAAATAGACAACTTTCAGATCTTTCCCTTGGAAGAGATCACATAATCAGCTTTTGTGTTGATTTCGCATTCTGTTCTTTAGAGACAGAACAAATTAGAATAATTGGCTGGTACAAGGAAGGCACAAAGAATGTTCTTCTATTTTTGTGATGCATCCCTTAGTAAGGGTTGAAAATGAGACTAGAGGTGGGAACTTGAAGCCCAGAAGGGCAGTGGGGAGAGAATATTGTTTCTTTGAAAATATTCTTTCAGTGTTGGTCCAGAAGAAATGGGAAGCTGAAGAAATATTTTTTAAAAACAATGATTTTTGTGTTACCAATGGGAGTGTGGAATTAGTAAGAATGAGAAACCATTCTCTTCCACCAAGGACTCGGGAACAAATGAAATCATAAATACTCCCCGCTCTTAGAAACGCTTTTGGAGCAGAGAGAAATAAAGGCAGTGCATCAGGGCAGAGGTGATCAGAGCAGAGGGATGGGAGGAGAACAGAAGGAGAATGGATATTTTTAGAGCTGTCTTTTTGAAATTTACCTGCCTGTCCTTCATTGCTGCTTTGCCACCACGTTGGTCCAGTAGAAATCCTCAGAGCAGGGGCAGCCGTATTTTAAAATAATAGGATTAAAGCAAGCAACTTTACTCCAGGTCTCTTTAGTTCAAGAGGAAAGAGGAGAGGATGACGAAAGAGGCTGCAAGGATTGTTCACCGGGTGATTTTTCCCTAAACCTCACTAACGAGGAGAGAGGCACCACTGGGTTATGTTCCTTGCAGGAGAGCAAAAATATTGAAAGCAAGTGACAGAGTGTGCAGGCTGTTTAGAAATCAAGCTGTATCACTTGGTCACCTGCTGATGATAACAGCGTTGACTGAGACCTGACCATTTACAGTGAAGGCACATCTTTGAGTAATAAGTTCCAGGAGGGCCACACCTGAGTTTGTCTGTTTTTAGCATTTAGCATGGTTTTAGTATCTCAGAACCCAGTACATTATTGGCATATAGTAGACTTAAAAATGAATATTTGCAGATTGTCCAAATGAATGGATATGTGTGATTCATATCCAATTGGCTGATCCTATGCCCTACAGTGGATTTTCTGTGTCAGATTTTGAAAGTATTTATGACGGGGATTGATATTGTTCCCTATCTCATGGATAAAGGTTATACATCATAGGACTTTATATTGACATCCTAAATCCCTCATAGGAATTACTTGACAAAAAATAAAATAAAGTTGGATTCTGTATAATTTCTAATTTATAAGTTGGTCAGAACACTGGCATTTCAGTCAGTCTTCTGGTGGGTCCACTGATGTCCCCATGATCACCCATACATAATCAGAATGACTTTAGGATTTGGAAGTCAGACTATTCCTCAGTGTTTGTTGCTTTGCTAGTGCATTTTACAAAATAGACTATTGAAAAAATAGCTTTAGACACAATATAGCATTTTATGATTTAGCTTGAAATCTGAGAAATATAGAGGTTAGAAACCTGTAATGGTGAAATTCCCTCTGCTATTGAAGTTATTGTCTTTAAACAGAGAGTCTACATCAGTAATGCTGTATTTTTTTGCATGATATTCAGGTTAATTTCCTGTTTTCTCCAAGGAAGCAATAGGGTGGTTGGTATGAGAGATGATGTGACTTCCAAAGGTGAAATATTATTTTGTTGTAATTTCCGGCTACCTAAGGATGGGAGAGGCTCAGGACAATAGAGTCAGCATATTCTGTGAAGGGAGTTATATTGTGGTTTATTTATGAACTTTTACATGTTTATTTTCTGTGCAAGTTTGTATACTCTTTTTGAGTAGATAAGTGTTTTGTAATTTTGAAATACTTGGAGTGTTCTATATTGTGGTTTTATGGTACACTGTCTTAGGATGGAGAGGGCTTAGTAGAGTTCTTGTCACTATAAAGTTCTGTATGTTGTCTTTACTTGAAACAAGTCTATGACATATCTGCTGAAGACAAGGAGAGAACTAGTTTAAAAACTGCAATTGATAACAGAAAATTGTATGTTTAATGCATTTATTATGTAATTATAAAATTAACAAATGACCATGGTAGGAATTTTGAAAATCTGCTAGACAAAATAGAGATTTACAAAATTGGGGGTAAATTTCAGAGTGTAAAATTGTCCATGAATATCAGTGCTTTCACATTTTCCAAGACTTTAAAAAGACTCTGCTTCTTAAGACTGCATTGATGATATTTTATTTTAATGATCTTTTTATTATGAGGACACATACATACAAATCTGTAAAAAAAAAAAAAAAAAAGAAAGGCATGTAAATTGCTGATTTTTCAGATAGCCACATGACATAAAGTGGGAAAGGTCAACAAGCTGAAAGAACATGGATTAGCTTCTCTTTAATTGCTTACATAATTCTGATAATTAGTTTCTTGTGGATAAAGTAATTAATGGGGAATCTAATTCAAGAAAAAAAAATTGGATGAACCTCAGGCCTTCTTAAAGCTGAGTGTTCTTTCCACAAAAGGTATTATAACTTTCCACGGCCATGCTTTCTTATTGCCTATCAGGGAAGGAGTATTATATGGCAAAGAATTTTCCCGAAGGGAGGTGCTTCCCACACAGGTTGTCATAAATGACTTTGGAATTACTGCTGCTGTATTACCACAATCTTAAACCAGGAAAAATTTGACAGATGCTGTACCTGGTTCTTTCTTTTTTTTTTTTTAAGAGCTACAAGCTGTCAAATGGCTCTGACATAACAATTGCTTGGCTATTCTTCAGGGCTGTCACAATATGGTAATGACCTGAAAGTGAAAGTGTTAGTAGCTCAGTCGTATCCGACTTCTTGTGACCCCATGGACTGTAACCTGCGAGACTCTTCTGTCCATGGAATTCTCCAGGCAAGAATACTGGAGTGGGTAGCCATTCTGTTCCCCAGGGGGTCTTCCAGACTCAATGATTGAACCTAGGTCTCCCTCATTGCAGGCAGATTCTTTACCTTCTGAGCCACCAATGAAGCCCCAAAACCAGGAAGGTGAGTCTTTGGTTTCATAGTGAAATGGGAGCTGGAGTTGAGTTGGAGAAGAGGCCTTGCCTCTTTTAGTCAACAGTTCAGTGGCTTTTAATTAGTTTATACATTTGTATAACTACCACCCCCATAAAGGTAGATAACAGTTCTAAAACTCTAGGAAGTTTCCTCCTAACCTTTTGCAAAAATCTCCCCATCTCCCACTCCCAGGTAACCACTGATCTATTTTCTATCTTTAGAGATTAATTTTGCTGATTTTAGAAATTTGTATAAGTTGAATAATACAGAAGGTGCCTTTTTGATCTGCCTTCACTTACTCAGCATATGTTTTTTGAGATTCATTCATGCTGGAGCGTTTTAAATCAGGACTTTAGCCTAGGTGGCTGATTTTGTCTGAAGACACCTATAGGTACACCTGAGTCTCTGACATTGTCCCTATGTATTCTTGGCTCAATGTTTTAAACTTTACTAAGAAGCACAGGTTGAAGTAATGAAACTTATTGTCAATATAATGGAGGTGATGTGAATGTTGTTATATAATTTTCTCAGCATAAATTGATCTACTTGGAATCATTGTGTTGATAATCCATAAGGATGTTCTTCCTACAAAAATCTTGACAGTGTAAAACTTCTAAAGGATACTGTGTGCAGCAGACAGACAGTATCCTTTAGAAGTTTTACACTGTCAAGATTTTTGTAGGAAGAACATCCTTATGGATTATTCTTCCTAATAGCTGTTAGCTGTCCTACAGGGTGGAAGAGAGGGGTGACAACTAAAACATATTTTCATTATTGAGACTTCCCAGGTGGTGCAGTGGTAAAGAATCTGCCTACCAATGGAGGAGAATCAAGAGATATAATGGATAAGAAAGCTTTGGTACATATACACAATGGAGTATTACTCAGCCATTAAAAAGAATGCATTTGAATCAGTTCTAATGAGGTGGATGAAACTGGAGCCTATTATACATAGTGAAGTAAGCCAGAAAGAAAAACACCAATACAGTATACTAATGCATATATATGGAATCTAGAAAGATGGAAATGATAACCCTGTATACGAGACAGCAAAAGAGACACAGATGTATAGAACAGTCTTTGGGACTCTGTGGGAGAGGGTGAGGGTGGGATGATTTGGGAGAATGGCATTGAAACATATATATTATCATATGTGAAACGAATCGCCAGTTCAGGGTCATTGCATGATACAGGATGCTCGGTGCTGGTGTGCGGGGATGACCCAGAGGGAGGATAAGGAGAGGAGGGAGGTGGGAGGCGGGTTCAGAAAGGGGAACTCATATACCCCCGGGGCGGATTCATGTCAATGTATGGCAAAACCAACCAATATAATATTGTAAAATAATTAGCCTCCAATTAAAAAAAAATAAAGGTATGTTGTTGTTTAGTCTCTCAAAAAGATAAAAATAAAAAATAAAGGATACTGTCCTACTCTTTTAGTTTTCAATTTTGGGGAAATATTTCTGGGAAATTCAAATGCTCACAACCTGAAAGAAACAGTTATTCACCTGAAGGCTATGAGTTGCCTAACCCTTACATGCTTTCTGATAGAACCCAAATATTTTTAGCAAAACAGTGCTTTCTTGTTGAATATAAACATATAGATTATTTAAGATGGGCATGCATATGCAGTAAAGTGAAAAAAGTCTTTCTGAGTTTCCCTTGTATTGTTTTTCATTCAAGTTTCTATTCCGTTCAGTTCAGCCACACAGTTGTGTCAGACACTTTGCGACCCCACGGACGGCAGCATGCCTGGCCTCCCTGTCCATCACCAACTCTTGGAGTTTACTCAAGTTTCTAGAGTGTATGCTAATAGTTTAGGGTAACCTGGTTATTTTGGGGTCCTCTCTTTACATAAATGTTGAAGTACTCTATACCCATGTTTTTTTCTACCTTTCTTACTTTCATTTTTTGTTTCTAGCTTCTTATAATCCATTATACTTTATCTTGCATTTGTTGAGGTGGCGTTAGTATAGGAACGTTGACAGCAGTGTGAAATTTTGATGTTCAGAATGCATGTTGGCCAAATTCTATATTGAGGAAAGATCTGAGTTTATTACAATAACCCTTTCTCAGCATCTTTGAATAAAGGCCCTAGAAACGGGGCTATCTTCGTAGGAAATGCTCTCACAGAGCCTACCTATCATAGATGCATATGCGTGTGTGTAATGATTACTTTATTGGCAGCTGTGCCAACATACACACTCTATTTTGTTTTACATCAGTATCATTGCCTGCTGCTTACCACTATATACCTTGCTAATGGTGTGCTTTCTCTGGCTTGTTAATTTCATGGCCAAATAATATGTAATTTATCACACACTTTAGTGTAAAAGACGGAGAGTACATAAATTTCTCTATGCTTTTTTCCCCTTTTGGAATGTATTAAACAGCGATCAGCCAAAGTAATAAATTTATTTCAGATGCACTTGATAGCTAAACGTCAATTAGGACTGATGGGCAGTATTTCTTCTTCTAGCAACGTAACTAATTTTTAAGACTAAACCACTGAATGTGGGTTTACTGAACATGGGGCTCTGTTCACTGGGATCCCTTCTTAGAAAAGAAAACTTGAATTGGTTATGTGTGACTCATTCAAAATGTAACTAATTAGATACACCTTGGCTAACTTAATTTGTCAGAATCATTTAGTATTTTATTCACTCCCTTCCCCTTTCCTGAGTCTCATGAGGACGGATCGTGAGTATCTTAAAACATAGTAAATCATCTTTCATCCCTATAAATCTAACTATAAAATCACACTTTCCTTATCAAGTGTAACTCACTGTCTTTTAGAGTAATTGAGATTTTAATTCTCTACAAAGTTGAAACCAGCAGAGAGCAACATTTTCATGGAGTCACCACATTCTAGAGCGTTAGAAAGAAGACTTTAGAATTAAGAAGAGATTTATCATTTTACAGCTGAAGCCTAGAGTAGGAAGGTGACCATCCAGGTCAGGTAAAGGGGTTGAAGATCAGGTTTCAAGCTGAGAAAGAGTCTATGGGGACTCAGTCTGAGCAGTTCAAACACTGAAAGGAGACCACTAATGTTCTGGGAAGGCTGGCATCTGGCCTCAGTGTGGGATTTCAGACAGAGAGTGGGCCCAGGGGAAACTGAGCCTCTGCAGTGGGCAGAGGAGGCCACCCCATTTCCGAAAAGTGCCACTGATCTCAGAGTGGGTGGAATGAGCAGTGAATTCTAGTCCACCTGAGAAAGCAGGCCAATCTGATTAACTCTGAATTTAGGTTTATCTTACATACTTCTTGAGAAAGAACTTGGACAAGGCCAAGTCAAGTGCAGCCTCTTGAATTCCACAGCCAGTACTTATTGGTGGATGTGCTTAAACCCTCCAAGTGATTCTAGTATTTTAATTTTACTCTGTATTTAATTCCAACAGTCCTATGATTACTTAATGAGCAAATAACTGGAATCAAAAACAGTGTGAATGTATTTTTAGTGTGAGGATGGGTGAAGTGGAGTAGTTTGGAAAAGGGAACCGATAAAAAGGGATCTTGGTAAATAAAAACATCTTTTAGAAATGGAGAGGAATTTGGAAGGAAATTAGTGCCTGACACCATACTCTTCTTTTTGCATGTTTAGAAGCTAGTTTCTGATTTTATTTTCACAACAGATCTCCCTGTGATGAATTGTATTTGACTTCCACACTATTTATCTCCTGGACATATTGTGAAGTTTTGAGAAGAATCAGGTATTAGAATTGGTCTTGAGAGCAGCTATAAACATTCCCTGGAACCCCTCTAGGGTAGAAGAAAAAGGAAAGGAAAATGGAAACAAGGGATAAAGACAGCTAGTAATGTTGGCAATATCACTGGGATTTGTGATATCTCTTTTTGAAATGGCTTCCCTGGTGGTTCAGGCAGTAAAGAATCCACCTTCAATGCAGAAGACCTGGTTTCGATCCCTGGGATCAGCTACCCACTCCAGTATTCTGGCCTGGAGAATTTCATGGACAGAGGAGCCTGGTGGGCTACAGTCCATGGGGTCACAAAGAGTCGGACACAACTGAACACTTCCAATTCACTTTTTGAAACTAAGTAGAAGTCAGAACTTGACTGTACCTTGATCATGGTTTGTTTTCATCTTTGTTTTTTTCTTACTCCTTCATCAGTTATTCCAGTTGATAGAATATTATGTCATCTTCAGTTTCAGTGTGAGTGCTTGTCTTGCTTCCATTTGTATTATTCATGCAAACGTTGATTGAACTGATGACCCCAAGTTATCAAGGAAACATTAAATACACTGATGAATACATTTCTTAATTTTAGAAAAAATTAATGAGTGAAGGTTAAAATACTCTTCTTAAATTTGTCATTTAAAAAATTCTAATATGCATACCTCATTGCCTAATAATGCCAGAAAAATGAAGAATTCCTATGTATTAATGAATCTGCATATTTTTGGACAGATATGACTATTACCAAATGTAACAGCCCAGTTTGCTGGCCATGTCCTGTCTCCAAGAAAGTTGTAGCTTCTGTTGTTTCAGCTAGTCCATTGGATATCAGAGGTGAATTTATGAAGCTATACTACCTTTTACACTTTAAAAAAAAATTGAAGTGTAGTTGATTTACAATGTTGTGTGTCAGGTGTACAGGTAAGTAATTCAGTTATGTGTGTGTGTGTATGTAGTCTTTCCATTACAGTTTATTACAAGGCATTGAGTAAGTTCTCTGTCCTAAAAGTGGGTTCTTATTATTTATTTTATATATAATATACACTTACTTTGAATGCATGATCCACGCTGGTCAGACAACATGAATATGTCCACTTCTGATATCATCTTTTTAGGTACAACCTCAAAGTCTTTGATAAGATATTTTAAAATAATTTTAGCTTGTGTGTGTTCTTATTCCAGTGGTAGTTATTAGAGATATGGTTTTGCCCTAAGTATTTCTCTTTTTTGTTCTTGACCAATTAAAAAAATTGTTTTCATTTTCTGGTTGGTTTGCTAGATGTTTATGACTACAATAAAAATGTTAAATTTTGTCTCACCTTAAAACACGATCTGAATTAGCAATGAATATTGTTGCTATACATAGGGGCTGTGACATAAATATAGTTTCCAACTTCATAAACACATAATCTAGAAGGGAACACAGACACATATGTAACAACTGCATTTGTTTACTGAGTGAAATAGTGAGATGGATAAAGTGCTAGCAAGCCTTGAACAGCCAAATCAGCTTCAAAAATAGATGTGCAGTTATTTTAAAATATTTTAAACGTTTTCCAGCTACATGCAGAAAATAGTGTAAAAAAGGTATGGTTCTTACTGTAAGCAATTTAGCATTTGACATTCTGAGCATCCTCATAATGAAATTAAGTCCAGAAGGAGTTTTTTCTCCATGATCTCTTGAAATGGTCCTTGTTCATCCACAATATTTCCCATAATAACAAAGGTGCTTCCAAGGGCAGGAAACTTCAACATTATTAAAGTTTCATAAAGCAAAGTCAATTTTAAGAATATAGTGTCCTCAACTGACAAAGGTCTTGAAAAAATAATTTCAAGGGAAGCATAAATTATTTTATGCTTGTCAAAGGGCAAAAATATTTAGGTTGAGCTAACGAATGGTAGAGTTTCAGAGTGGAGAATATCCTTAAAATATTACATAGATTTATACTGTCAGTAGATGCTAACTACACGAGGTTATTTGTATTTAAACAAATTTTAAAATTAAAACTGCAGTTTCTCAGTTGGATTTGCCATATTTCAAAGATGTTTATTAGCTACATGTGGCTAGTGAACACTGCATTGGATAGTACAGATACAAAACATTTTCATTATCATAGAAAATTCTGTTGAGCAATACTAAATGTATACCCAGATATTCACAGAGGAGGCAACCAAGTCTCATGGAAGTAATAAAACTTCCAGAGGTCACACAGCTATGTTGTTAAAGAAACACAGAAAGGAAGTAGTAACAGAGGCGTTAAAAAAGAAATCCAGTAAGTTTCTAGAACAGATAAAGTAGAGTTTAACAGTGCAGGCTTAGTTGTTAGCAGGGTTGAAGCTCATGATCATTAGGAAGACCTACCTGACTAATTTGGACATTTAAAATTTTATGCAATGAATTAAAAGCAGAAAAAAATTTTCAATTTCAATGAAAAACTGCCAGCTCCATATTTTTAGCCATTGCTGTGCTTCCAGATTATGTTTATCACTTTAATATACAGGGCACCACTCTGAAGTTTGGTTTATCTGACCCCAAGAAATGAAAAAATTTTGTGGGGGGTATGGCTGTATTTGAAAAGGTTGACTTTTTAACGCATTATGCAGACTGGCCCTGTTTAAAAGGGACTCCTACCACCACAAAGTTGAAATGTGAACTCTTTTCTCACTTTGCAAAAGTCAAAGATAGTCCCTGCATTTTTATTATTTCATTGAAATCCAAATATTGTTTTTCCATTTTCTAACTTGTTTTCTTCGCAGTGTGATCAACTGTT
Organism: Moschus berezovskii; assembly: GCF_049115385.1. Taxonomy (NCBI): domain Eukaryota; kingdom Metazoa; phylum Chordata; class Mammalia; order Artiodactyla; family Moschidae; genus Moschus; species Moschus berezovskii. The sequence continues at coordinate 63,483,901 of NC_142466.1, forward strand.
GTCAAGAAAGGAAAGGTTAGATTTATCAATCAAAGTTTGATAAAGGCCCTCTAAATAATTGAACCCTCAGGAGAAACAAGCCTCATATATTCTTTTTCTGTTGCTTCAGTATCTTCATAAAAAGTCATTTCAATATGTTTGGTCCTGTAGCAGAGATTCTGTGAAGTGCTTACCTTCCTCGGAGGTCCAGAAAGCCTGTGAGTCTGTGGATAAAGGTGGGTAAGGAGACAGAGAGAGGGAGGATGGAGAGATGTTAAGACAGGACAATATTCTAAAACCTCCTTGGGTTGAAGGTAGGGGAGCAGAAATACCCATGAGTAATCTAGAGTAAAAGGTAAATAATCAAGGAGATGAATACTATGAAGGAATATGGGAACTTCCCTCCTAGAAATAAAAGTTACCATTATTAATTCTCTTTCTTTTGCCCCAGAAAAGCATTAGTTAGGTCTTGAGAGGGGTATTATTGCCAGAAATGGAAAAGGCAGTTTGAAGAGACTAGCTTGGAGCAGAGAGAGCAAGAAACCAAAGCCAGTAGATGGAAAGCTGACTTCACAGAAGTCTCCAACTCAAGCTCTGGGAACACCAAGTCCAAGTCCAAAAGGGCCCACATGGTAATTGAGGAAGACTGGCAGAGAGGGCAAAGTTACACTGAAGTTACACTATTTATTATTGGATTGAACTCCTGAAAGGCCTTCCAGTAGCTTCAGATCTATTCAAGAAGCCTTCATGTCCTGCTGGTTCCCAGTGAGTGGTTCACAGCTTCAAGACCTCTTCTGCAGGCTAAAGAACTATTTGTAATACACCCTGCCTGTATTTTGTACTTTGGCAACTTGATCCAAGACAGGGAAACTTGATCCATTTTCAGATTCTAGCGCTTTTACCCTGGCCCGTACTCTTGCCTAGAAAATCCCGTGGATGGAGCAGCCTGGTAGGCTGCAGTCCATGGGGTCGCTAAGGGTCGGACACGACTGAGCAACTTTACTTTCACTTTTCACTTTCACACATTGGAGAAGGAAATGGCAACCCACTCCAGTGTTCTTGCCTGGAGAATCCCAGGGACGGGGGAGCCTGGTGGGCTTCCGTCTATGGGATCACACAGAGTCGGACACGACTGAAGTGACTTAGCAGCAGCAGAAGTGCTGCAGGCAGCCAGTCTCAGCTAGAGGGAGCCACTTAGACCAGGGTCGCATCACCCCTTCCTACAACGCCCTTCATCCAATGACAGGTGTAGGAATATAAAGGTTAAGCATCCTCCTGAAGTGGAACATCCTCCTGAAGGGGTCATCTCATTTTAAGAACTCTCCCCCAAAGGGTCACCTGAGGTTTCCTGAGGCTGCAACACAGCTTTACTTCTACCTTTGCCCAATCTGATGTCCTTTTTCTTCCATACATTGTTGATTCCAAGAGTTGTCCCTAGTTATCTCTTGGACACTAATCACTGTCTCAGGGTTAGCTCTGAACATAGTGGCATTTATTTAAGATTTGGAGGGCATACCTAGACTTTGGTGTGCAAAAGCACCAAATTTCACAAATATTTCCTTCTATTTCTCTCTCTCATCTCTGTTTTCATTTTCTCTCTGCTAGATTAGCCAGGGGACTCCCAAGTTCTTCATTGTGTAGTCCTGGTACCAAGATTCTCCTGGAAATTATAAAGTTATTCACCTTCTACATCAAGTACTTCTTATTTTTTCCCTAGCAACATAAATCATCCTTAAAAGGAATTACAGTGGCAAATCTTAAATATATTTTAGTTTATCCAGCGCTTTATACATTAAATGCTCTTCCCTGGAGACTGTTTCTGACATTGATGTTCACTGTGCTCTCAAACAGCCTCATTTGGAAGCTACTCCTGTTTCCAAATGCTGCCTTCTGCTGGTCACCTGAAGTTCTTAAGTCTGCCCAGCCTCCACCATTAGGTTCAGTAGTTGTCTACCTCAAGGTAATAGGGTATCTTTTGGAAGCTTTATTCTTTTACCATTTACACACACATATACAAACACACATATGATACATATATTACATAATTCTAATACTTAATCGTCTATGTGACCACAGCTTTATCTGCAACCCACAGGTTTTGCTACAGTATATTTTTGTTCAGTTCAGTTGCACAGTCGTGTCCAACTCTTTCCGACCCCATGAACTGCAGCACGCCAGGCCTCCCTGTCCATCACCAACTCCCAGAGTCCACCCAAATCCATGTCCATTGTGTCAGTGATGCCATCCAACCATCTCATCCTACATCATCCCCTTCTACTCCTGCCCTCAATCGTTCCCAGCATCAGGGTCTTTTCAAATGAGTCAGCTCTTTGTGTCAGGTGGCCAAAGTATTGGAGTTTCAGCTTTAGCATCAGTCCTTCCAATGAACACCCAGGATTGATCTCCTTTAGAATGGACTGGTTGGATCTCCTTGCAGTCCAAGGGACTCTCAAGAGTCTCTCCAACACCACAGTTCAAAAGCATCAATTCTTCTGTGCTCAGCTTTCTTTATAGTCCAACTCTCACATCCATACATGACTACTGGAAAAAACCATAGCCTTGATTAGATGGACCTTGGTCGGCAAAGTAATGTCTCTGCTTTTTAATATGCTGTCTAGGTTGGTCATAACTTTCCTTCCAAGGAGTAAGCGTCTTTTAATTTCATGGCTGCATTCACCATCTGCAGTGATTTTGGAGGCCAGGAAAATAAAATCAGCCACTGTTTCCACTGTTTCCCCATCTATTTGCCATGAAGTGATAGGACCGGCTGCTATGATCTTAGTTTTCTGAATGTTGAACTTTAAGTCAACTCTTTCATTCTCCTCTTTCACTTTCATCAAGAGGCTTTTTAGTTGTTCACTTTCTGCCATAAGGGTGCTGCTACTGCTGCTGCTAAATCGCTTCAGTCATGTCCGACTCTTTGCGACCCCATAGACAGCAGCCCACCAGGCTCCCCTGCCCCTGGGATTCTCCAGGCAACAACACTGGAGTGGGTTGCCATATCCTTCTCCAGTGGCCATAAGGGTTGTGTCATCTGTGTATCTGAGGTTATTGATATTTCTCCCGGCAGTCTTGATTCCAGTTTGTGCTGCCTCCAGCCAAGCGTTTCTCATGATGTACTCTACATATAAGTTAAATAAACAGGGTGACAATATACAGCCTTGACGTACTCCTTTTCCTATTTGGAACCAGTCTGTTGTTCCATGTCCAGTTCTAACTGTTGCTTCCTGACCTGCATATAGGTTTCTCAAGAGGCAGGTCAGGTGGTCTGGTATTCCCATCTCTTTCAGAATTTTCCACAGTTTCTTGTGATCCACACAGTCAAAGGCTTTGGCATAGTCAATGAAGGAGAGATAGATGTTTTTCTGGAACTCTCTTGCTTTTTCCATGATCCAGCGGATGTTGGCAATTTGATCTCTGGTTCCTCTGCCTTTTCTAAATCCAGCTTGAACATCTGGAAGTTCACGGTTCATGTATTGCTGAAGCCTGGCTTGGAGAATTTTGAGCATGACTTTACTAGCGTGTGAGATGAGTGCAGTTGTGTAGTAGTTTGAGCATTCTTTGTAATTACCTTTCTTTGGGATTGGGATGACAACTGACCTTTTCCAGTCCTGTGGCCCCTGCTGAGTTTTCCAAATTTGCTGGCATATTGAGTGCAGCACTTTCACAGCATCGTCTTTCAGGATTTGAAATAGCTCAACTGGAATTCCATCACCTCCACTAGCTTTGTTCGTAGTGATGCTTCCTAAGGCCCACGTCACTTCACATTCCAGTCCGGCTGTAGGTGAGTGTTTCATTATCATTCAATTAATAAAATTCTAATGCTTATTATGACTTTATCTTTGACCTACATATTGATCAGAAGTATGTTTTTTTTTTTTTTAATTTGTTTATTCAGCTGCACCAGGTCTTAGTTGTGGCTTTCAGGATCTTCAATCTTCATTGTAGCATGCAAGGTCGTTTAGTTGTGGCATGCAAACTCTGTTTGTGGGATCCTGTTCCCTGACTAGGGATGGAATTCAGGCTCCCTGCATTGGGAGTATGGAGTCTTAGTCACTGGACCACCATGGAAATCCATAAATATGTTTTTAATGTCCAAATATTTGATAAAATATTGGTTATATATTTTTAAATTTCTTGATTATTCTGCATCTTGTTTTATAACCAGCATACAGTCAACTTAAAAATGTACATGTACAACTCAAAATTTGTGTATAAATGTGCATTTCATTCTTGTCGATGCAGTGTTTTATGCAAATTTAGACCAAAGATTTTTTTTTCAATTAATTTATTTTAATTGGAGGATAATTACATTAACAATATTGTGATGGTTTTTGCCATACATCAACATGAAATGGCCACAGGTATACATGTGTCCCCCCTCCAGTCCTGAACCTTCTCTCCCATTTCCCACCCCACTGTATCCCTCTGGGTTGTTCCAGAGCACCAACTTTGGGTGCCCTGGTTCATGCATCAAATTTGCACGGGTCATTTATTTTACCTATGGTAATGTACATGTTTCAATGCTGTTCTCTTGAATTATCCCACCCTCATCTTTTCCACCTGAGTCCAAAAGTCTATTGTTTACATATGTGTCATCTTTGCTGTCATGCATGTAGGATTGTTGGTACCATCTTTCTAAGTTCTATATATATGCATTAATATACAGTATTTGTATTTCTCTTTCTGGCTTACTTCACTCTGTATAATAGGCTCCAGGTTCATCCACCTCATTAGAACTGACTCAGATGCATTCCTTTTTATAGCTGATTAATATTTCATTGTGTGTATATAGCACAACTTCCTTATCCATTCATCTACTGATGGACATCTAGGTTGCTTCCATGTCTGGTTTTGTAAATAGTGCTGCAGTGAATGTTGGCTTTTTTTTTAAATTTGTTTATTCATATTTGTTAATTTGTTTATGTCTCTTTCAATTCTGGTATCCTTGGGGTGTATAAGCCAAAGATTTTAATGATGGTATTTAGATCTGTAGTTTACTGATTTTTTGTTGTTCTGAATTACTGATCTAGGTAATTTCGATTTTATTTCTAGTTAGTTTTTAGAATTTTCCTTCATATATTGCATTGAAGTTTAGTTTTATGACATGTTCCTTGTAAAGTAATGCCTGGTTTTATTATCCTGCCTTATCTCCAGTGATACTTTTTGCTTTCAAATCTCACATTAATATTTTTTCCAATTTTGCTTATTGTTTTCATGACATAATTTTTGCATCCTTTAACTTGCAGTCAGACTATGGTCTCTTGTAAGGGGCACAGAATTAAGATTTTTGTTTCAAAATATCTTTGCCCTTTAATTTGAATATTTACAGTTAATGTGTCTTATTATAGGCCATTTATTCCTTGTTTTCTACTTGTCCTTCCTTTTTGTGTTCCTTTGGCTCTTCCTTTTGAATTCATCAAACTCCATTATCCCTTTATTAGCTCACAATGTTTATATAAGTAGCAATTACACATACATCATGACTTATTAGCTCTTTTACTGCTTCTCAAGCAATGCTGAGACCTTAAATTTATTTTATTACTTTTTCCTCCTCCTTTTGTTTTAATGCATTCTAATTTTTATATATTTCATTATTACTCTTATGTGCAGTTAGATTTTATTTAGATTTATTCACTTATTTATCCTTTCTCTTATATTTAATTCCTTTGTAAAGTCCTTATTTTCATCTATGATAATTTTCCTTCTGCCTGCAGGTCTCTCTTTATAATTTAATTCAGTTGGTTCTGATGAGAACATATTCTCTAAATTTTGTTTGTTTGAAGATTTCCTTATTTCATCTTCCAAACAACATTTTCTCCACCTCTAGAATTTTCAGTGGGCAGTTATTTTCTTTAGCACTTTCCATTATTTTCTAATATTAATCATTTTTGTTGAGAAGTAAGCTGTAATCTTAATCTTCTGAATTGTTCAAAGGTCAACTCTTGTTGTTTTTCCTCTGGTTACTTCTGAGATGTTCTGTGTTTCTTTGCTATTTGTGAATTGTACTGTGGTGGTGTTAGATATGGTTTCTTTATATTTATTCTTGTTGCATTTTTAGTGCTTGTTGAATTTATGGCTTGATATAGTCTTTTTAGTTTTTGAGAACTCTCAGCTATTATTTCTAAATATTGTTTTCACCCCAGTCTCTCTCTTCTTTTCACTTTGGACTCCAATTTAAACATATGAAAGAGGGAGGAACAAGATGGCGGAGGAATAGGACGGCAAGACCACTCTCTCCCCCACAAATTCATCAAAAGAACATTTGAACATGGAGTAAAGTCCACAAAAAAACTTCTGAATGCTGGCAGAGGACATCAGGCACCCAGAAAAGCAGTCCATTGTCTTCGAAAGGAGGTAGGAAAAAACATAAAAGATAAAAAGAGAGACAAAAGAGGTAAGGACGGAGCTCCATCCCGGGAAGGGAGGCTTTAAAAAGAGAGAAATTTCCGAACACCAGGAAACACTCTCACTGATGAATCTGTGGTGAGCCTTGGAACCTCAGAGGGCCACATAACCTGGAGGAAAAAGAAAGAAACAATTAAAACCCACAGATTACCCGCCAAACGGTAACTCCCAGCAGAGAAGCAGTGCAGATGCCTGCAGACACCATTAGCAAGCGGGGGCTGGGCAGGGAGGAGCCGGATGAACTGCTTAGAGAGAGGACTGGGCTTGAATGCCACAAGAACAAAATGAGAGAACTAACTGGGGATAGCAAAGCAGACTGGGATAGCTTCCCCACGAAAAGGCGGAAAGCTCTAACCTAAGACTCCACCAGCCCCGCTCACAGAACAAAGGGCTGACAGAGCGAGCCGGCTCCTGTCGGACCATCCCCCATCCCCTGCCGAGACAGGCAGGGAGGTCAGCCAGAGCCGGAGGGGGCAACCAAGGCCACAGAAAGGCATCTAATACAAACTGCAGGCAGGCTTGTTGCTAATTAAGACTTCTTGGGCTCGGGCCAGTCGATATCTGCCTGAGAAGGTGCACCGGTTGCACACCCAGAAAACCGAGTGGCAGGGACTGGGGAGGTGATAAGTCGGAGTGACGGTGCTTGCCAAACACCTGGTCATCTGAGCTGCTCGGACTGGGGAAGGCACAAAATGCATGCCCAACCAAGTCTGCGCCTTTGTGGAGTACCCGAGAAACTGAACTTGAGCCACTCAGACCTGGGAAGTGCATACAACCCAGTGTCGGCCTCGGACAGTCCCCAGAAGAGCAACCAATAGCCTGTGCAGTGTAGACTGGGACAACACAAGCACTGTGAGCAGGGGCAAACCCAGTGTGGCCGAGATGCTGCGAGCACTCCCCACAGATGCCAGAGATATTTGTCTGCAGTGTTCCTCCCTTCCCAGAACAGGACTGAACAACTGAGATTTAAAAAGTGTCCACCCACACACTAGTGTCAGGGCGGAAATTAGACACTGAAGAGACCAGCAAACAGAAGCTAAAATAGGAGGGAACCACCTTGGAAATGACAGATTGAGTAGTCTAGAGACTACTCCAAGAATAAGACAAAAAACCAGAGGCAAGAGGCTTAAGCCCGAATCCTGAGAACACCAGAGAACTCCTGACTCCAGGGAACATTAATCGATAGGAGCTCATCAAACACCTCCATGCTGCTGCTGCTGCTAAGTCAATTCAGTCGTGTCCGACTCTGTGTGACCCCATAGACAGCAGCCCACAAGGCTCCCCGTCCCTGGGATTCTCCAGGCAAGAACACTGGAGTGGGTTGCCATTTCCTTCTCCAATGCATGAAGGTGAAAAGTGAAACTGAAGTCGCTCAGTCGTGTCTGACTCTTAGCGACCCCAAGGACTGCAGCCCACCAGGCTTCTCCACCATGGGATTTTCCAGGCAAGAGTACTGGAGTATCATTAAAAACCTCCATACCTACACTAAAACCAAGCACCACCCAGGGGTCAACAAGTTCCAGACCAAGACATACCACGCAAATTCTCCAGCAACACAGGAAAATAGCCCTGAGCTTCAATATACAGGCTGCCCAAAGTCACTACAAACCCACTGACATCTCATAACTCATTACTGGACACTTCATTGCATTCCGAGAGAAGAAATCCAGCTCCACCCACCAGAACACCGAAACAAGCTTCCCTAACCAGGGAACCTTGACAAGTCACCCGTCCAACCCCACACACAGTGAGGAAACTCCACAATAAAGAGAACTCCACAAACTGCCAGAAGACGGAAAGGCCACCCCAAGCAAAGCAATATAAGCAAGATGAAGAGGCAGAGAAATAACCAGCAAGTAAAGGAACAAGATAAATGCCCACCAACACAAATAAAAGAGGAAGATATAGGTTATCTACCTGATAAAGAATTTAGAATTTTGATGGTGAAAATGATTCAAAATCTTGAAAGCAAAATGGAGTTACAGATAAATAACCTGGAGAAAGGATTGAGAAGATGGAAGAAAGGTTTAATAAGGACTTAGAGGAAATAAAAAAGAGTCAATATACAATGAATAATGCAATAGAGGAGATCAGAAACACTCTGGAGGGAACAAACAGTAGAATAACAGAGGCAGAAGACAGGATAAGTGAGCTAGAAGATAGAATTGTAGAAATAAATGAAACAGAGGAAAAAAGAAAAACTAATTAAAAGAAATGAGGACAATATTAGAGATCTCTGGGACAATGTTAAACGCTCCAACATTCGAATCATAGGAGTCCCAGAAGAAGAAGACAAAAAGAAAGACCATGAGAGAATACTTGAGGAGATAATAGTTGAAAACTTCCCTAAAATGAGGAAAGAAATAATCACCCAAGTCCAAGAAACCCAGAGAGTCCCCAACAGGATAAACCCAAGGTGAAATACTCCAAGACACATATTAATCAAATTAACAAAGATCAAACACAGAGAACAAATATTAAAAGCAGCAAGGGAAAAGCAGCAAATAACACACAAGGGGATTCCCATAAGGATAACAGCTGATCTTTCAACAGAAACTCTTCAGGCCAGGAGGGAATGGCAAGACATACTTAAAGTGATGAAAGAAAATAACCTACAGCCCAGATTACTGTACCCAGCAAGGATCTCATTCAAATACGAAGGAGAAATCAAAAGCATTACAGACAAGCAAAAGCTGAGAGAATTCGGCATCACCAAACCAGTTCTCCAACAAATGCTAAAGGATCTTCTCTAGACAGGAAACACAGAAAGGGAATATAAACTCGAACCCAAAGCAGTAAAGAAAATGGCAACGGGATCATACTTATCAATAATTACCTTAAATGTAAATGGGTTGAATGCCCCAACCAAAAGACAAAGGCTGGCTGAATGGATACAAAAACAAGAACCCCATATATGTTGTCTACAAGAGACCCACCTCAAAACAAGGGACACATACAGACTGAAAATGAAGAGCGGGAAAAGATATTCCATGCAAATAGAGACCAAAAGAAAGCAGGAGTAGCAATACTCATCAGATAAAATAGACTTTAAAACAAAGGCTGTGAAAAGAAACAAAGAAGGAAACTACATAATGATTAAAGGATCAATCCAAGAAGAAGATATAACAATTATAAATATTTATGCACCCAACATAGGGGCACCGCAATATGTAAGACAATTACTAACAAGTATGAAAGGGGAAATTAACAACAATGCAATAATAGTGGGAGATTTTAATACCCCACTTACATCTATGGATAGATCAACTAAACAGAAAATTAACAAGGAAACACAAACTTTAAATGATACAATAGACCAGTTAGACCTAATAGATCTCTATAGGACATTTCACCCCAAAACAATGAATTTCATCTTTTTCTCAAGCGCACACAGCATCTTTTCCAGGATAGATCACATCATGGGCCATAAATCTAGGCTTGGTAAATTCAAAAAAATTGAAATCATTCCAAGCATCTTTGCTGACCACAATGCAGTAAGATTAGATCTCAAATATGGGAGAAAAACCATTAAAAATGCCAACATATGGAGGCTGAACAACATGCTGCTGAATAATGAACAAATCTCAGAAGAAATCAAAAGAGAAATCAAAATATGCATAGAAATGAATGAAAATGAAAACACAACAATCCCAAACCTCTGGGACACTGTAAAAGCAGTGCTAAGGGGGAAGTTCATAGCAATATAGGCACACCTCAAGAAACAGAAAAGAGTCAACTAAATAACCTAACCCTACATCTAAATAAAGTAGAAAAGGAAGAAATGAAGAACCCCAGGGTTAGTAGAAGAAAAGAAACCGTAAAAATTAGGGCAGAGATAAATGCAAAAGAAACAAAAGAGACCATAGCAAAAATCAACAAAGCCAAAAGCTGGTTCTTTGAGAAGGTAAATAAAATTGACAAACCACTAGCCAGACTCATCAGGAAACAAAGGGAGAAGAACCAAATCAATAAAATTAGGAATGAAAATGGAGAAATCACAACTGACAACATAGAAATGCAAAGGATTATTAGAGAATACTATCAGAAATTATATGGCAATAAAATGAATAACCTGGAAGAAATGGTCAAATTCCTAGAAAAGTACACCTTGCCAAAACTGAACCAGGAAGAAATAGAAAATCTGAATAGACCCTTCACAAGCATGGAATTAGAGGCTGTAATCAGAAATCTTCCAGCAAACAAAAGCCCAGGTCCAGACAGCTTCACAGCTCAATTCTACCAAAAATTTAGAAAAGAGCTAACACCTATTCTACTCAAACTCTTCCAGAAAATTGCTGAGGAAGGGAAACTTCCAAACTCATTCTATGAGGCCACCATCACCCTAATCCCAAAACCTGGTAAAGATCCCACAAAAAAAGAAAACGACAGGCCAATATCACTGATGAACATAGATGCAAAAATCCTTAACAAAATTCTAGCAATCAGAATCCAACAACACATTAAGAAGATCATACATCATGACCAAGTGGGCTTTATCCCAGGAATGCAAGGATTCTTCAATATCCGCAAATCAATCAACGTAATACACCACATTAACAAACTGAAAAGTAAAAATCATATGATTATCTCAATAGATGCAGAGAAAGCCTTCAACAAAATTCAGCATCCATTTATGATAAAAACCCTCCAGAGAGTGGGAATAAAAGGGACATATCTCAACATAATAAAAGCTATATATGACAAACCCACAGCAAACATTATCCTCAATGGTGAAAAACTGAAAGCATTTCCCCTAAAGTCAGGAACAAGACAAGGGTGCCCACTCTCACCACTACTATTCAACATAGTTCTGGAAGTTTTGGCCACAGCAATCCGAGCAGAAAAAGACATAAAAGGAATCCAAATCGGAAAAGAAGAAGTAAAACTTTCACTGTTCGCTGATGACATGATCCTCTACACAGAAAACCCTAAAGACTCTACCAGAAAACTACTAGAGCTAATCAATGAATACAGTAAAGTTGTAGGATATAAAATCAACACACAGAAATCCCTTGCATTCCTATACACTAATAATGAGAAAATAGAAAGAGAAATTAAGGAAACTATTCCATTCACTGTTGCAACAAAAATAATTAAATACTTAGGAATATATCTATTTAAGGAAACAAAAGACTTCTACTTCAAAAACTATAAAACACTAGTGAAAGTAATCAAAGAGGACACTAATAGATGGAGAAATATACCGTGTTTGTGGATTGGAAGAATATATATTGTAAAAATGAGTATACTACCCAAAGTAATCTATACATTCAATGCAATCCCTATCAAGCTACCAACGATATTTTTCACAGAACTAGAACAAATAATCTCACAATTTGTATGGAAATAGAAAAAACCTCGAATAGCCAAAGCAATCTTGAGGAAGAAAAATGGAACTGGGGGAATCAACCTGCCAGACTTCAGGCTCTACTACAAAGCCACAGTCATCAAGACAGTATGGTACTGGCATAAAACGGAAATATAGATCAATGGAACAAAATAGAAAGCCCAGAGATAAATCCACACACCTATGGACACCTCATCTTTGACAAAGGAGGCAAGAATATAAAATGGAGAAAAGACAGTCTCTTTAACAAGTGGTGCTGGAAACACTGGTCAGCCACTTGTAAAAGAATGAAACTAGAACACTTCCTAACACCATACACCAAAATAAACTCAAAATGGATTAGAGAGCTAAATGTAAGACCAGAAACTATAAAACTCCTTGAGGAGAATGTAGGCAAAACACTCTCTGATATAAATCACAGCAAGATCCTCCAAGACCCACCTCCCAGAATACTGGAAATAAAAGCAAAAATAAACGGGACCTAATTAAAATCAAAAGCTTCTGCACAGCAAAGGAAACTATAAGCAAAGTGAAAAGACAGCCTTCAGAATGGGAGAAAATAATAGCAAATGAAGCAACTGATAAAGGATTAATCTCCAAAATATACAAGCAGCTCCTGCAGCACAATTCCAGAAAAATAAATGACCCAATCAAAAAATGGGCCAAAGAACTAAACAGGCATTTCTCCAAAGAAGACATAAAGATGGCTAACAAACACATGAAAAAATGCTCAACATCCCTCATAATCAGAGAGATGCAAATCAAACCCACAATGAGATACCATTTCACACCAGTCAGAATGGCTGCTATCCAAAAGTCTACATGCAATAAATGCTGGAGAGGGTGTGGAGAGAAGGGAACCCTCTTACACTGTTGGTGGGAATGCAAACTAGTACAGCCACTATGGAGAACGGTGTGGAGATTCCTCAAAAAACTGGAAATAGAACTGCCATATGACCCAGCAATCACACTCCTGGGCATACACACCGAGGAAACCAGAATTGAAAGAGACACATGTACTCCAATGTTCACTGCAGCACTGTTTATAATAGCCAGGACATGGAAGCAACCTAGATGTCCATCTGCAGACGAATGAATAAGAACGCTTGGTACGTATACACAATGGAGTATTACTCAGCCATTAAAAAGAGTGCATTTGAACCAGTTCTAATGAGGTGGATGAAACTAGAGCCTATTATATAGAGTGAAGTAAGCCAGAAAGTAAAACACCAATACAATATACTAACGCATATATATGGAATTTAGAAAGATGCAAATGATAACCCTGTATACGAAACAGCAAAAGAGACACAGATGTATAGAACAGTCTTTGGGACTCTGTGGGAGAGGGTGAGGGTTGGATGGTTTGGGAGAATGGCACTGAAACATGTATATTATCATATGTGAAACGAATCACCAGTTCAGGATCGATGCATGTTACAGGATGCTCGGGGCTGGTATGCGGGGATGACCCAGAGGGAGGATAAGGGGAGGAGGGAGGTGGGAGGGGGGTTCGGGAGGGGGAACTCATGTACACCCGGGGAAGATTCATGTCAATGTATGGCAAAACCAACCAATATAATATTGTAAAATAATTAGCCTCCAATAAAAATAAAAATTAAAAAATATAAAAGAAACATATGACAAAAATGTTTACTGTGGTGCATATGTTTCAAATGCTCTTTTCTGTACTTTTTTATCCTTTTTGTTTTCCATGTTTAGTCTTAATGTTTTTACTGTTACTCTATCTTCCAGTTCATTTATCTTTCTTCACCTGTGTTCAGTCCGCTACTGAGTTTTAATTTTAGTATAATTTTGAATTCTATCAATTCCGCTTCAATCAGTTTCTGGTTGTCTAGTTAAATTCTCTACCTTGTCATCTATTTTCCTGAACTTTGTAATATTTATGAAAATATATTTGAACTTTAATATTTAGATCATCCATGATTCTGATTCTGTATTTTATTCTAATTCTCCTTTTCTTAGTAGTCTTGGTGGTTCTTCAATGGATACCAGACTTGGGATATGACAAGTTGTAGAGAATCTGAATGACATTGCAGTTGACCTTTGAACAACCTGATTTTAGACTGCACAGATCCACTTATATATGGATTTTTTTCCAACAACTGCAGCACTATGTGACCTGTGGTTGGTTGAATCCTCAGATGCAGAACCATAGATAGGAAGGGCCTCCTATATGTGAATTTTTGACTGCATAGGAAGTCAGTGCCTCTAACTCTTCCATTGTTCAATGGTAAACTGTACTTTTTTCAAGAGAGAATTTCCTATTCCCAAGTAAGGAGCAGAAGGAAAGATCACCTCATTGATCTTCAGTCATTGCACAAACTTCATATTCATTTTCCTTCTTTATAGATGTTTCCTTCAATGTAGCTGTTTCATTAAACTTTCCTAACAGACGTTCACATGGACACAGAGACACATACACATAGATATAGAAACCTCCAGTGTCCTAATTCATATCATTAGCTTTCCACTGGGCCACTATTCTTTGGTGGGTTCTGAACGTCAGTTTTATCTCCTCAGCATTATAAGACTTCTGAGTCTTTGCTTTGACTTCAGTTAGCTTTTGTTTGACTTCTTAGCATCTTGCCTTGTCTACCTACATGGAAAATATGACCACTGTTGCTGAATTGAGCTCGAGTCTCTGAATCTTTCCTGTCTTTGGGATTTTGATCCTTAAAATTCTAGCTGCCTTGTTATTTCTAAATTCCAACTCTGCTCTCTCCTCAGTTCTATGACATTGTCCTAAGATCTACTGGCTTTTCTGCCTCTTAGGGGCCACGTTTGGTTTCTCAGACTTTTGATTTTCATCAGTTCAGTTCAGTTCAGTTCATTTCAGTCGCTCAGTCGTGTCCGACTCTCCGCGACCCCATGAATCACAGCACGCCAGGCCTCCCTATCCATCACCAACTCCCGGAGTTCACTCAAACTCATGTCCACAGAGTCGGTGATGACATCCAGCCATCTCATTCTCGGTCGTCCCCTTCTTCTCCCGCCCCCAACCTTTCCCAGCATCAGAGTCTTTTCCAGTGAGTCAACTCGTTGCTTGAGGTGGCCAAAGTATTGCAGTTTCAGCTTTAGCATCAGTCCTTCCAATGAACACCCAGGATCGATCTCCCTTAGAATGGACTGGTTGGATCTCCGTGCGGTACAAGGGACTCTCAAGAGTCTTCTCCAACACCACAGTTCAAAAGTATCAATTCTTCAGCGATCAGCTTTCTTCACAGTCCAACTCTCACATCCATACATGACCACGGGAAAAACCATAGCCTTGAGTAGATGGACCTTGGTTGGCAAAGTGATGTCTCTGCTTTTTAATATACTATCAAGGTTGGTCATAACTTTCCTTCCAAGGAGTAAGCGTCTTTTAATTTCATGGCTGCGATCAGCATCTGCAGTTATTTTGGAGCCCAAAAAAATAAAGTCTGACACTGTTTCCACTGTTTTTCCATCTATTTCCCATGAAGTGATGGGACCAGATGCCATGATCTTTGTTTTCTGAATGTTGAGCTTCAAGCCAACCTTTTCACTCTCCTCTTTCACTTTCATCAAGAGGCTTTTGAGTTCCAGTTTCTAAATGACTGGGCTAGAAAGGCATGTGCAGGATACTGTTCTTACTTCAGTGAGTTTCTTTTCTATTTTGGTTTGCTACCTCATTAGCTTTATAATGCTCAGTCAAATGTTGCTTATGATTTATCTGACCTTTCCAGTATGTTTTCCTAAGGTAAACTGATACAGTTGGAAGCAGAAGTCGTTACCTACTATTGAAAAATTCTGTTTTATCTTTCTATGAATTCTTTATTTTATTTTGTCCCATCTTCCATCACTTTTTCCTACCAAAAATTCCCATTCTCACAGTTAATTTTAAAATTAAAAATTATAATTAAGCTAATATGTTAATTTTCAAGGAATTAATTTTGCTTTGAAGAAGAACACAGATTGGTGAATGGAATATGGAAAATTTCTTAAGACCTTTTTCATTTCTAAGAGTAGTAACCAGCCATCTGCACCATGATAAATTAGTCAACTATGTAAGGAAGCACTCGTTATAAAATCAGCATTACTCAATAACAATCTCAAAAATTGCTTCACTTTCCTACTCGTGTCACCAATTTCCAAATGTTCAATAGGAGCTTAGAATCATGAGATAGGACATGGAAAATGGCCTATCATAGTAACTATAATAATTGGGAAAACAAAATTATAAATAAGGATTTGCTATGAATATATTCAAACCTTTCATTCCTAAACATCTTCTAGAAGAAGACTCAAAAGTTTGACATAGAAACACCTCTTGATAAGTAAGAAACAGTGAAATTTCTCATAATAGTTCTTTTCTGATCCCATTATGTGATTCTTAGGTTCACACAAAATTGTTTTTATATGAACTTCACAAATCTTATTTTTACTATTAAATCCAGTGGCCCCACACTTCTGAAACATGTGGCAAAATAGTTGAAATTGGAAAAGTTTTCCAAAACCCAGGGCATATGACATACACACCTATAGAACACAATATTTCTGTCTAGTTCTGTGGTAGACTTTTTCATACCTGCCAATCTAATTTGATTATTGTTTTTACAGTGCATTAGTGGAAATTAAATGGTAAATTCAGTCAGTCATTTCATACATCAAAAACAAAAATCAGCCAACACAACTGTCTGAAATAAATGAAAATTCAAGGCAAACAATTGTCCCAGTAGACTTGTATAAATACAGTAGTGGTGTCATGTGCAGAATTAATCTTTCCCCACACTTAACTGGTGAACACTCTGCCAGGAAATTCAGGTAACTCAGATAATCCTGAATTTTAATATTCCAGTTTCATTTACTCTCAGTTAATGGTGACTGCCCTTCCTTCTCCTTCATCTGTCAATCAGTGGAGAATGTCAGAGCAGGAGAATAGTAATATTGGCATACTTTAATGTCCTGCCCTGAATTCTACAGCTTCAAAATTCTTAAGCTAACTCAGTGATCTGGTGCAGAAAGAATATGTGAATTAAAGACTGTTTACTGGCCTTCTAGCACTAACATCCCTTATTTCTGGTTCTAACATATCACAAAATACTCGAGGAAATTTTTGACCGTTTAGCAGAAACATGGCTCCAAAGAAGGCACATTGAAAAGAAACATTGTCATCTATGATTGGCTTTAAAGTTGACTTGTCTTTTACTCATAAACCAGATTCAGTGTTCAGTTCTGCTAAACGTTAGAGAATCTTTTGGAGGGGTGTGCCAATTCTTTTGAAATTTTTTGTACTCTAACTTTTAAAGCAAAGTTCTTCTCCAAAGTGTTTAAGGGTTACTTGAATACTATAAAGATTATTTGTATTTTTGAGTTGCCAGTTCTCTAGAATAAATTTGTGTGCTTGAAGTTCTTAACTGTAGTACATAGATAGCATGTGGAAAGCAAGCAAAATAGATGGCTTTTCTGCTTTGAGAGAATTCTGCCTATCTTTGTAAGTAACAGGATTCATTCCTCATGAAATAATGTTCAGAAGGAAGGAAAGGTAGTTTTCTTAGTTTAAGCTTATGATACTGAAGAGGACGCTAAGAATAGCTTTATAAAGAGGATTTGCATAAAACAGAAGTAACTCTATGAAACATGTATTTTCTGATGGACTCTTATTTTTATGATGGTGAAAAGAGGATATGGCAAAGAAGTGACACTCATATTGGCATGTTACATCAAGCTGTTTCTTGGGATGCCTGGTTAACACGTGGGCCAGTAAAAGCACTTGAGAAAGAGTCAGCTCTCAATCATCCATCACCAAGTTTGTAGAGTATACTTGTGCTTCTCCTCCTTCTTTCCTTTTGGCTATTTTACTTTTCTCAGCATATTTGAAAGAAGGCAAGGTGAAAAAGAGTGGGTTAACTGTTAAATCAATCTGATTTTCTATGTTATAGTACCTCTCAGTTTGAGAACAGATAGAGAGCTTTAGAATAATGGGAAAAAAGAGTCTCTTGGATTAGTAATAGACTCTCATGATATTTGGTCTATCTTATGCTGTGATTCATGGGGTCGCGGAGAGTCAGACACGACTGAGTGACTGAACTGAACTGAACAGATGCTCATTTAGGAAGCTAAATAGCAATTGAATGTGTCAACTTCTAATTCAGTAACTAATTAAATGCTCATTTAGATAATATACCTGGGTAAGGAAAAAAAAATTTATTTTCTTTACCTTGCTGCTGCTGCTGCTAAGTCACTTCAGTCGTGTCCGACTCTGTGTGACCCCATAGACAGCAGCCAACCAGGCTCCCCCGTCCCTGGGATTCTCCAGGCAAGAACACTGGAGTGGGTTGCCAGTTCCTTCTCCAATGCGTGAAAGTGAAAAGTGAAAGTGAAGTCGCTCAGTCGTGTCCGACTAGTAGGGACCCCATGGACTGCAGCCCACCAGGCTCCCCTGTCCATGCGATTTTCTAGGCAAGAGTACTGGAGTGGCTTGCCATTGCCTTCTCCGATTTCTTTACCTTATCATAGCATTAATGGATGTTGGGGGGAATCTGTGTTTATCTATCCATCCATCTAGATGTAGATACATATTTTGGATTTGCTAGATTTATTATTCCTGTACCTGTTTCCCCTCAGATATATTCCTTCTCCCTTTCTTTCTCTTCTGATCCCTAGAAGCTACATATACAAGGACCCACTGTTAACATGGTTAGATTTAGTGAGAATCCTTGATATGTAGTTGAGGAATAGGAGGAAGGGAGAAACCTGAGTCTTTTTCTCTATCTTGATCTTGCTGGCATCTCTGGCAGGAATGTCTTCAATTCTGTGACTCCAGGTCCTAAAAAGCCTGTCAGCCAGGTGACCATAGATGCTGTCTTGACTCTTGGTGATATCACCTAATTCCTTTGACCTCCAGCCTAAGAGAATAGTAGTCTTCTGTTGGTGATAATCTCTGGATTGTCACACATCTCTTGTTTGGTCTCATGGCTCTTCCATGACTGGTATAACCAATTCTCTGTACTTAATTCCCTTTATTCTTGCTTGTAAAATGGTTTTCTTTCCTTAGTTAGACCCTGGGATACAACGGATAGGGCAGTTTTTCTCATGACTAACTCACTGCTCAGTGAGGATTAACAAATTCCCAGTAACATTAATATCCTAATTTTACTAACTCATTAGCTGCATTTGACTAACTGTGATGTCTGAGCCATTCTTAGAGTATCTTTAAGGTAGCATGATTTGGGGGGTCTTGAGAAAGTGAAAGAGGAGAGTGAAAAGGTTGGCTAGAAGCTCAACATTCAGAAAACAAAGATCATGGCATCTGGTCCCATCACTTCATGGGAAATAGATGGAAAAACAGTGGAAAGAGTGTCAGACTTTATTTTTTTGGGCTCCAAAATCACTGCAGATGCTGACTGCAGCCATGAAATTAAAAGACGCTTACTCCTTGGAAGGAAAGTTATGACCAACCTTGATAGTATATTAAAAAGCAGAGACATTACTTTGCCAACCAAGGTCCATCTACTCAAGGCTATGGTTTTTCCCGTGGTCATGTATGGATGTGAGAGTTGGACTGTGAAGAAAGCTGATCGCCGAAGAATTGATGCTTTTGAACTGTGGTGTTGGAGAAGACTCTTGAGAGTCCCTTGGACTGCAAGGAGATCCAACCAGTCCATTCGAAAGGAGATCAATCCTGGGTGTTCATTGGAAGGACTGATGCTAAAGCTGAAACTGCAATACTTTGGCCACCTCATGCGACGAGTTGACTCACTGGAAAAGATTCTGATGCTAGGAAAGGTTGGGGGCGGGAGAAGAAGGGGACGACAGAGAATGAGATGGCTGGATGGCATCACCAACTCTGTGGACATGAGTTTGAGTGAACTCCGGGAGTTGGTGATGGATAGGGAGGCCTGGCGTGCTGTGATTCATGGGGTCACGGAGAGTCGGACACGACTGAGCGACTGAACTGAACTGAACTGAGAAAGGTTGTAGGGCCTTTCTACCAACTTCATAAATTCTCCTCCCAATGTCACATGTATAATCATTTCTTAGTTTCACAAACTCTGAGAGATAGAGGGGGAATTATAACTATGCAGCATAGTTTCTGGAATCAGATGCAAACATTTAAAACATCAATCACACCTGTTTTTTCTATGACAATATAAATATTTCAACTATTTGGCCTATATGAAACCTAGTAATAAATGCAAATTATAATCAACGTCCCTATGAGATATGCCTGCTGAGATATGCCTACTACCACATTTAATTTTTACTAACAAGGCATTTTCCCCATGCAATAACAAATATGAATCATTACACAATACTAGGGGTATAAGTAATATCAGATTTTTTCATATAAATAGCATTTATTTTGGATTCAGACACAAACCACCAAGTTGGGCAAATGTACAGTATCATCTAATAGTGGAAAACCCTTCCATTATTTTGTAGAAGAGATCAGAGGCTTCTTCTATACCAGAAAAAGTGAAGAGAGACTTGGTCCTCATTTTCAAAGGTCATGCCTGCCAATATTTTTTGATCAGACCAGGAATGATCCCTTTGAAGGTGAAGGGGATTCCAGAATATCATGATTTAGAATCCATTCCATAGACACATCACGTTTAGAAATCCTGCCATATGTGGGTGCCATGTTCAATTTGTAACCACTTTCCTCTTCTTCATCCTCAGTGACCTCACAATAACTTAGGATCAGATCATCCTTGTTAGATCTTGACACTCACTTTGTCAACCCACTGATATGCCAGTTTCATAATTGACTCACTGTAAAACTGAAGCCACAATTGTAGTGTTTGCCAATTTCTGAGTGTGATTGCTCTCACTGTGGTCAGTTTCACATTACCAACATGATGTCAGTAAAGGAAAAATTGGGAACAGATTTTTTTTTTTATTATTTCCACCATATAAATTTAAGACATGTAAATAACCTCAAGAAAGAGCATAGATTATAATAAAATGCAGTATAATAATTAGGAAGTGATGAGTTTTGAATATCCATTAGTATTGTTTTTAATAAATTAGTTTCACAGTAAGTTTATATCATTTAAATTTTAATGATGACTGTACTTAACAACACAAAATTCCTGAAAAAGATAAGTGGTTCTCGCAAGAGAATATAAGCTATCTGTAGTACACTATCATTTGTCTTCTTAGATTCTCAGAGGAGCCCACCAGGCTCCTGTGACCATGGAATTCTCCAGGCAATAATACTGGAGTGGATTGCCATTCCCTTCTCCAGGGGATCTTCTGGACCCAGAGATCGAACCCGGTCTCCTGCATTGCAGGCAGATTCTTTACCCTCTGAGCTACCAGGAAAGCCCTTGAGTGTCCTCAGTCTCCAAACACAAAGAGCCATTGTAAGAACTGTCAGCATCATGGTCCATGGTCCTGGGTATGTCTTCTTTTAAAGAAGTGTTAAGAGAATCCTGTTTACCATGCACCTTGTTATGTGGAGAATTAAGAACTAGAACTGTGGGGCTGACTGTGCTTCTGGAGAGAAGGGAGTTGTGGTTGGAGTATTGTAGGGAAGCTCATTTTTATATGTTTTTGTGAGTATAGAGCAGTAAAACACAAAATGAAAATTAATTTATCAGTAGACTATTTGGCTACGTAAAATGTTGAATCAATCATCCTACTATGAAAAATGTTCCTGCTGCCCCCATTGTTTTAGGATATCACAGAGGGATCACTTACAGTGCTCCCTGATTAGTGTAGATGCCAGGTACCATAGGGGGCTCCCCAGGTGGGACTAGGGGTAAAGGACCTGCCTGCCAAAGCAGGAGACATAAGAGGCACAGGTTTGATCCCTGGGTCGGGAAGATCCCTTAAGGAGGAAATGGCAACCCACTCCAGTATTTTTGCCTAGAGAATTCCATGGACAGAGGAGCTTGGCAGGTTACAGTCCTTAGGGCTGCAAAGTCATACACAACTGAAACAACTTAGCATGCATGCAGCTACCATTGATGTGTCTGCCCTTTTCATGACATCAGTCTCGACTCCCACATTCTCTAGTACCCTCCAGTTCTGCTGATATCCAGTACTTTTCAATTCTATGGGCCTGGAGATCGTCTTCAGAGTTACTTCTTTTCTTTCTGTTGTGCTTGGTAAAAGGTGTCTAGCGCCAAGTTGCCTAGCTCTGGAATATCACAGATTTAATGGGACAGCTGCTTTGGTTTCACATTTAGTCCTTATATTTTGTGAGATTAGATCCTAGGGTGGCGAATCCAGACCACTTTGTAAAATCGTCACTAATCTGTACCTGGTAAGCCACTTTTCTCTGACGATAATGATGTTGCTTGACTTAGTCTATGTTTAGGACATGTCTTTCTTAGCAGCGCTATGTAACATCTTGAAAATCTGGTTCTATCATCTATCCCAGAATATTCAGTTGCCATATATGCCTAAGTATGTGTTAATCCTAATTGTAGAACTGTATCAACCTTTTTCCCAGGAAATTCTTATATTTCTATTTTAAAATGTGATGCATAAAGATACTTGAAAAGTGTAACCTTCCTGTGATGCTTAATCTTATGTGTCAATTTGACTGGGCCACAGAGTGCCCAGATATTTGGTTAAACATTATTCTTGGTTCTACAGTCTGAATGTCTGTCTCCCCAAAATTCATATGTTGAAATTCTAATGCTCCAAGAATGATAGTAATAAGAGTTAGGGGTCTAAGGAGGTGACTTAAGAGTCATGAGATGAACCCTTATGAATGAGATAAGTTTTCTTATAAAAGAGGCCCCACAGAGATCCCTTGTTTTTCCTGCTATGTGAGGATACAAGAAGAAGTCTACAATCCAGAAAAAGTCAGCAGCCAACCATGTTATCACTCTGATCTTTTGATGTGCAACTTTCAGAACTGTGAGAAAGTTCTGTTATTTATAAGCTGTCAAATTTATAGTATCTTGTTATAGCAGCCCAAGTGGATTCAGACACTAAGTATCTCCTAAGAGTGTTTTTGGATGAGATTAAAATTTAAATCTGCATATTGAGTAAATCAGATTGCCCCCCATAATGTGGGTGGGCCTAATGTCTTAATGCTTTTATGATGGGAAGTTTAACATGTTACCTTTCCTACCTTCAAATTCTCTTATGTTTCGAGGACTGTGGTAGCAAGCAAACTTTCTCCCCAGAGAAAACAAACTTTGCTAGTCAAGTCACTCATCTAATCATTTGAATGCCTAAATAGAAGAGAAAAGCTGACCTTCCCCTGTGAAGAGGAAATTCTGCCAACTTGTGTCCTTTGAACTGGGCCACTGACTTTGCTCCTGGCTTTAGACGCAAACTAAAACATTAACTCTTCCTGATTTCGAGCCTGCTTGTTTTTAGCATGGAACAACATCATTGGCTTTCCTGATTCTCAGGATTGTGGATTTTGACTTGAGTCTTCAGCTTGCTTGCCACCTTGCAAATATTGAGACTTCTGCATCTCTATAATCATGGGAGCTAATTCCCTGTAATACATTGCCTGATAGTCTTAATTTTGACTCTGTTGACCTCAGAATTCTACTGTGGAACATGGTATAATAATTTTTTATTTAACAGTAATTTCCTTATTGAATATGTTTTTGAAGTAGAAGGAAAGATATTTTCTTTATATTTGCAGCAATACAAATTTTTCTTTTTTGCCATACACGTAGATCCCAATGATTATTTCAATTAGCTGATTTAGTATTGATGAAAATGATGGAGAATATTTTTAAACCAAATTCCAACTACATAATCATAAACCTTCACACTTAATTAATCATAGTTTACATGTTTGGAAAATTAAATCACTCTTAAGGAGCCTAAGTAGTTATTTATGTATACTATACAAAATTACAGAGGCAAGAAATTCGTTGATACTCCTTTTAAGGTTCTTTTGAATTTCCAAAATATTTTATAAGGTTTAGGTTACTTTGAAGTAGGATTAGCATTTATAAATAAGTAATCAAAGTTGAAAGAAGGAGCATCAAACTAAAAGTCAAGTCTCTTAAAAACTAACCTTAACTCTGACAATGATTAGCTGTTTAACTAGTTCATATCAGTGCATCTCACTTTCATTATGTACAAGTCGTGGTAATAACCAGATAATATCTATGCTTTTAGTATTATTTCATCTATAGGCAACAGTGTGAGATAAGAAGTTTCTTTGTTCTGACTCATCTAAACTCATCTTACTGACTTGGGTTTTTCTCATCCTACTTCTGTGACCACAGAATGACTCCCTCCTCTGACCAGACTGCACTAGTGAAAAACAAATCTGATACTCATTTGTCACAAGTTTAAATAATTTAAAAGGGATTCAAGTGTCATTGACTCTCTGTTGCTACATTTGTTTTGCATTTTAACAAGACTGACATTTTTAGCTAAATGAAAGAAACTCAAAAGTGGAATTTCAGATGACGGTATAGTTTGGGACATAGAAGTTTTCTTAGCCATTTGAAAAACTTTCAGGGTGATTGTCTGTTTGGCTTGCCTATAATATTGAGAGAAGAATGTTCAAGTCAGGATTGGCCAAGAGGTAGAGGAACTGCTGCCAACCATACTTCATTAATTTTTAATCAAGTATTATATACTAGACATTGTGCTGGTTCATAGGTATGTAGGGTTAGTGAAGATGGTGCATAGAGCTTATTAATTATTTGTACTTACTTGTGACCATGAAATCTACAAACTTAGAGAAATATTGAAGACCCCAGGCCCACAATGCCCTACATTGCATAAGTTATCTATTCTTACTTGATAAGAGTTTGAAACACTGTTAAAAGCTGGAGGAAAGATTAGAATAATTCTTCATATCTTACTTCAGACCTGAAATAACCTCCACATTTTCTCATGTGTCTTTCCTGTTTTGTTTTGTTTGTTTTTTTTTGCTCTATGGAAGAAAGGGCACTAAAATAGTAAACAGTATCATTGAGACAGAGACAAGTGAAAAAATAGTATCATGCATTTTGATAATTGATCCCTGAAATTTTGCAAATAGTATGAGATAATTGTGTAATTAAATTGTAAAATTGTATAAACTTGTGAGATCAAGTTTAATTGAAAATAGTGTTACTGAAAATGATTAAGTACCAGTTAGCAATATTTATTGGAGAGGGAAATGGCAACCCACTCCAGTATTCTTGCCTGGAGAATCCCAGGGACAGAGGAGCCTGGTGAGCTGCCGTCTATGGGGTCGCACAGAGTTGGACACGACTGACGTGACTTAGCAGTAGCAGCAGCAATATTTATTTGACCCAAATATTCAAAGTCACAAACTGGACACTAATAATAATGTTCAAATTTATAATCAACAGTAAATACATAGACTAGAAAAAATTCTTTTATAGGACTTCTATAGCCTCCTAAATTAATTCACCAAAACTCAAATACTGTCCTTTATAACATTGGAAATGAAAGCTTTACTTTTTAATGGGAAATCTGCATCTCATTGTAAAAATGGAACACTTCATTCCTGGTCTATACATATTTTCAGAAGCAATAGTTTTTGGATTGCCAAATCTTAGCATAAAGACAGTCTTGGAAATTCATTTCAGGCATGAGACACCTTTATATATAGAAACAGGACTATTAAAATGAAATAACCACTTCCTGGGACCAAAAACTCTTCAAAGTGATACCTTTTGCCTTATGTTTTGCAATCCTAAGCCTATAAGTACAAAAAAAGATTGAAGAATGAGAAATAGATACAATTTATGATGATTATTGATATAACAGTAGTTCCTGGTACTACTTGGGTCAACTATCAAGGAGCAGAGAGAATTTCAGCAGTAAAACAGTCTTATCAGATTTATCAAATTTTTTCTTAAACTTGATCATTAGCGTATCCTATATGCAAACATTATTACATTTTTACTTTTGACATTTTCCTGCTTTGCTAAGAAGTAAAGTATATATTAGACTGGTAATATAGAGCCTCAAGTTTTGGTTCCAAGTTTGTGATTTGGAATAAGTCCTGTATCTTATATAAGCCTTCTGTTGTAAAAGTAAAACTTTCATTTCCAAAGTTTTAGAGAACAATATTTAACAGTGGGTTTAAGTTTATGATTTTTTAAAAGTCCTATGTAAGAATTCCCTCTAGTTTTGATTATATTGACATTTGGTTATAAATTTAGAAGGTGGATTATGACCCCAGTTACCAGTGCTGGGTACTTTCTACAACACCAAGACATCTCTCACCTTAACGATCAAAAAAGTAAAGTGTATTCAATTCAGATTGATATGACCTGACACCTTGGTATTGAGACTTAGGCTAACTAACATTTGTTAATGAATGTAAACTGTCTCTCAGAAGTGTGAGTAGATCCATTGGTATTTAGATTGAGTTTAAAGTCAACCAGTTGGAATATATATTTCAGGAAGTTACATGCGTTTGTAGATCAAATGATCCTGGCATTTCTATGACTTTGTTGTGAAATGCCTAACTGATAGCACCTCAGAAATTATCTGTAGTTTATGTAGGAGAACATAAGGACAATGTGACAGATGTGGCTAATGGACTAATGAAAAGTCATACTTTCCTGAGATTGTGTGCAGAGAGATGGGGCCATGTGGCTACTTCCCCCTAAAATGAATGTAAATGAGAAAAACGCATACATCTTCAGGGACAAAGCAGTTAAGAATAGATGTACCTTTCCTAAGGTCTCTTTTTTCCAAATAAAAAGTGAGAGGATCCCAAAGACTGAGCCAGGAACAGGATTCCTGAAGGCCATTAAATGAGGAAACCCCAACTGGACAGTCAAGTGTCAGAAATATTATCTGTTGTGTGAAGCCACTAAACTATGGAGAGTTGCTAGCCATACTGAATTATTACCAAACCTTCCTAATACAGAATTTGATTTTTTTGCTAATGATAGCACTAACTCAAAGATATTTAAGGGCCAATGAAGAATGATACCATCAATTTGTTTGCAGTCTCTCAGTTTATATGGTTTGCGTTTATGTTTTTGTCCTATTTATGCTGTTTGTCCCTACTGAGTAGTTGAGGGGCATAAGTCCATAAAAAAATTATTGGAAAAACCAAGGTTTAGGAAACTTCCCTTAGAACACATTGCTAGTGAGTGTCACGGTGAAGTGGAGATTTGTACCTCAGGCAAATGGATCCAAAGCCCACACTTTTCCAATGTTCTTCTGCCAGAAAAAGGCTACAGTTAGTTACTCCAATATATCCATGGTGGTACAGATGCAGTCTTAAGGTCCAACCATGTTCTTCCTTTGCAAGTTTTATTGAAGTATATTCTAAGTAGAAAGTGAAGTTGCTTAGTTGTGTCTGACTCTTTGTGACCCCATGGACTGTAGCCTACCAGACTCCTCAGTCCATGGGATTTTCCAGGCAAGAATACTGGAGTGGGTTGCCATTTCCTTCTCCAGGGGATCTTCCTGACCTAGGGATTGAACCCGGGTCTCCCGCATTGTAGGCAGATGCTTTACCATCTGAGCTACTAGGGGAAAGTACAAATATCATAAAGGTTTCACTTCAAAGACTGACAAATAAAGCACAACTATGTACCCATCATGCAGATAAAGACATAGCCCTCCATACTCCATGTACTAATTCCTTTCAACAGTGGACTGCTCCTAGCCTCTTTAAACCTATAGACTAGTTTGACTGCATTGCATTTTATATAAATTTGGTAATATAGTATGTATTCTTTTGTGTCTGGTTCTTTATTTTTTGCTAATTAGTGTATTTAAGAAAGTCTCACTGTTGGGTGAAGTGAAGATTCTTTCTCATTGCTGTGTGTTATCTTCTTGTTTGTATAAATCACAATCTATCAATCCATTCTACTACGCATGGGCACTTAGGTAGTTTTCACTTTGGGTTTATTAGAAATAATCATATTCAGTGAGTCCCACATTTTTCCGAAAGAGCACATAAATGACAAAACCAAAGGGCACAGTGTCTCATGCTTGCCATCTTCCCCTGTGTTCCAGTCCTTCACATTTCATTGGACTTATTCTTAAAGGAGAGGAAACAACCAGAGGACACTTGGCATCCATCTTCTATCTGATTTTACACTGTGTGTTTTAGTATTCTTATTACTTGGATACTCTGTATAGGTTTACCTTTTTTAATATGCTAAATGTAGGAAGTCTAATTTTCATTTATTTTTTATATGAAATATACAAAAATTAATAAACATTTCAAAGGTGAAGATATCAACTTAGTATAGAGAAAAGATCATCGGACTTTGAATTTCTATCTCAGGGACTTCGTTTCAAAAAACCATCTTCAAGACTAAAATTTGCAATATGTTTGATGGAGTTATAGTCCTGCTGCAAAAACTTTTTATTGTGCAGATGTTACATTTGTGAAGGCCTTTGGTAATCCTAAGGGCAGTACACAAATATTGGTCATTATTAGGGGCTTCCCTGGTAGCTCAGATGGTAAGGTGTCTGCCTGCAATGCGGGAGACCTGGGTTTGATCCCTGGGTTGGGAAGATCCCCTGGAGAAGGAAATGGCAACCTACTCCAGTACTCTTGCCTGGAAAATTCCATGGATGGAGGAGCCTGGTAGGCTACAGTCCATAGGATCGCAGAGAATTGGACACGACTGAGCAACTTTTAGAACTAACACCCAAAAAAGATGTCCTTTTCATTATAGGGGACTGGAATGCAAAAGTAGGAAGTCAAGAAACACCTGGAGTAACAGGCAAATTTGGCCTTGGAGCACGGAATGAAGCAGGGCAAAGGCTAATAGAGTTTTGTCAAGAGAATGCACTGGTCATAGCAAACACCCTCTTCCAACAACACAAGAGAAGACTCTACACATGGACATCACCAGATGGTCAACACCGAAATCAGATTGATTATATTCTTTGCAACCAAAGATGGAGAAGCTGTATACAGTTAGCGAAAACAAGACCAGGAGCTGACTGTGGCTCAGATCATGAACTCCTTATTGCGAAGTTCAGACTTAAATTGAAGAAAGTAGGGAAAACCACTAGACCATTCAGATATGACCTCAATCAAATCCCTTATGATTATGCAGTGGAAGTGAGAAATAGATTTAAGGGACTAGATCTGATTGATAGAGTGCCTGATGAACTCTGGACGGAGGTTCGTGACATTGTACAGGAGACAGGGACCAAGACCATCCCCATGGAAAAGAAATGCAAAAGAGCGAAATGGCTGTCTGAGGAGGCCTTACAAATAGCTGTGAAAAGAAGAGAGGCGAAAAGCAAAGGAGAAAAGGAAAGATATAAGCATCTGAATGCAGAGTTCCAAAGAATAGCAAGGAGAGATAAGAAAGCCTTCCTCAGTGATCAATGCAAAGAAATAGAGGAAAACAACAGAATAGGAAAAACAAGAGACCTCTTCAAGAAAATTAGAGATTCCAAGGGAACTTTTCATGCAAAGATGGGCTCGATAAAGGACAGAAATGGTATGGACCTAACAGAAGCAGAAGATATTAAGAAGAGGTGGCAGGAATACACAGAAGAACTGTACAAAAAAGATCTTCACGACCAAGATAGTCACGATAATGTGATCACTGACCTAGAGCCAGACATCTTGGAATGTGAAGTCAAGTGGGCCTTAGAAAGCATCACTACGAACAAAGCTAGTGGTGGTGATGGAATTCCAGTTGAGCTATTTCAAGTCTTGAAAGATGATGCTGTGAAAGTGCTGCACTCAATATGCCAGCAGATTTGGAAAACTCAGCAGTGGCCACAGGACTGGAAGAGGTCAGTCTTCATTCCAATCCCAAAGAAAGGCAATGCCAAAGAATGCTCAAACTACCGCACAATTGCACTCATCTCACACGCTAGTAAAGTCATGCTCAAAATTCTCCAAGCCAGGCTTCAGCAGTATGTAAACCGTGAACTCCCAGATGTTCAAGCAGGTTTTAGAAAAGGCAGAGGCACCAGAGATCAAATTGCCAACATCCGCTGGATCATGGAGAAAGCAAGAGAGTTTCAGAAAAACATCTATTTCTGCTTCATTGACTATGCCAAAGCCTTTGACTGTGTGGATCACAATAAACTGTGGAACATTCTGAAAGAGATGGGAATCCCAGACCACCTGACCTGCCTCTTGAGAAACCTGTATGCAGGTCAGGAAGCAACAGTTAGAACCGGTCATGGAACAACAGACTGGTTCCAAATAGGAAAAGGAGTGCGTCAAGGTTGTATATTGTCACCTTGCTTATTTAACTTATATGCAGAGTACATCATGAGGAACGCTGGGCTGGAAGAAGCACAAGCTGGAATCAAGATTGCTGGGAGAAATATCAATAACCTCAGATATGCAGATGACACTACCCTTATGGCAGAAAGTGAAGAGGAACTCAAAAGCCTCTTGATGAAAGTGAAAGAGGAGAGTGAAAAGGTTGGCTTGAAGCTCAACATGCAGAAAACTAAGATCATGGCATCTGGTCCCATCACTTCATGGGAAATAGATGGAAAAACAGTGGAAACAGTGTCAGACTTTGTTTTTTTGGGCTCCAAAATCACTGCAGATGCTGATTGCAGCCATGAAATTAAAAGACGCTTGCTCCTTGGAAGGAAAGTTATGACCAACCTTGATAGTATATTAAAAAGCAGAGACATTACTTTGCCGACCAAGGTCCGTCTAGTCAAGGCAATGGTTTTTCCCGTGGTCATGTATGGATGTGAGAGTTGGACTGTGAAGAAAGCTGATCGCCGAAGAATCGATGCTTTTGAACTGTGGTGTTGGAGAAGACTCTTGAGAGTCCCTTATACTGCAAGGAGATCCAACCAGTCCATTCTAAAGGAGATCAATCCTGGATGTTCATTGGAGGGACTGATGCTAAAGCTGAAACTCCAATACTTTGGCCACCTCATGAGACGAGTTGACTCACTGGAAAAGACTCTGATGCTGGGAAAGGTTGGGGGCGGGAGGAGAAGGGGACGACGGAGAATGAGATGGCTGGATGGCATCACCGACTCTGTGGACATGAGTTTGAGTGTACTCCGGGAGTTGGTGATGGACAGGGAGGCCTGGCGTGCTGTGATTCATGGGGTCGCGGAGAGTCGGACATGACTGAGCGACTGAACTGAACTGAGCAACTTCACTGTGTTCACTGTAGGGATAAACTCGCAAAGCAAGTGGGTGCTAAGTCTGAGTGTTCATAATAGCTAAAACAAATCTAGGGTCGAATCTGTTGTGATTTTCTTCATTTAATTTTCTTTATCTGTGTGTGTGTGTGTGTGTGTCTGTGTTTGTGAATGAATGTACTTTTAGTTCTACTTTTATTTACTTAGCAACAAGAGAGTGAAAGAAAAAGAGACAAGGGAAAGTTATCCAGGAAAAACTAAGCTTAAAATTCTTGTCAACAACTAGACAGGCTCCCCACAGAGTGAGGTGTTACGGTTATGGATATCTGTTGCCCCCCTATCTTGGGACTCAAACACTGGCTAGATGTCCTCCAATTTCTACCCTGGACATTAAACAGCTCGGGTGCATTGTCAGCATGTGATTACACACTCCCCACGAGATCTGCAGTTTCAAGCACCCACTCCTAATCTCTCTGCTACAACAGAAGTGCACTGCAATCAAAGACAAATTTGTAGGTCAATAAGTTGAAAATTGGTTGTCTTTAACTTTCTGATTTTTAAATACATTTGTACAAATTGGTTCCAAGGAAAAATAGGATGGGATGGTGAAAAATAAGAGTTGCCACCTTGCATTAATATTCACAATATTGTCTACTTACTTGTGGTTTCTGGATTAATGTAGCTCTGACTTGGCTCCTGTCTCTGTCAATAATAAAAAGATAATAAAATGGATAAATGGAAACTAGAGAATTTGCAAGCTGCATGATAAGTGTGATTTTTCATGTTAAAAAAAATGTTCATCTGGGAACAAACTAACTTAAAAATTTTAAAAGCCAATTTCAGCTTAGCGGCTGGGGTTTGTTTGAAATCTTAACCACTGACTGAGGTGTGAAACTTACATTTGATACAGTAAATCTTGTCGACTGTTATTTTTAAGGACTGAAATGTGCTTTTATTGCAAAATTGTCTCAAATAAAAATACATTTTTACAATCTCACTCTGTCATAAACTTTCATGTCAGGTTTTGGCTCCACAATGCATGTGGGGGAAGCATTATACAGAAATAAGAAGGAGGCATGCATAATAACTTGTTTTATTTTCTATTGTAAGAAACAGAGGTGGTCTTATACCATTCTTGTTATACTAAATATTACATACTTGATCAGAAATAATCAGTAAGCATATCTCAAGTCATAAGACTATTGCTTGTTGTTGCAGAATCATTTTCTTAGTTTGATATACTATAATGCCATATATATAAGAAGTTCTGTGAAATGTGTTTATAATTTCTTTCACTTAACATATTTCCTGAAATAATTATTAAAAACTCCAGGCCAAAATTCTACAGGAGAGGGGAGCTTGATTTATGTGATTCTCACACTAACATTTCAAAAATTGAGTTTTCTCTAAAAAGTTTTCTTTTAAATGAATTGTGTTGTAATTAATTAAATTGTAGATGTCTCACTATTATAAGTAGTATGATTTCAAGTTTAAAAGTAGTTAAAAATATTCCATTTATATGAATAAAATGTCTACTCATGTCTGTGTTTGAGAATGTAAGGATACAAATTTGAAATGACATTGATAGCACAACCATTGGCATATTATGTTAAGTGTCAATAGATAACAATGATAGAAAACAAACTGGCCAGCAATTTTTGTCTCAGGGCCATTTCTTTTTAGAATATATTATTTGTTTACTGACTTTAGAAATCTGGGCACACATTAAAGCTTTTAAAAATGAAACAATGATGGTGGGAAAAATAATTACAAGGCATTGCTCACATATTTCAAAAACACCAAAATGATATACTTCTCAAAGAGAAGTCCTCTGCCCTTAGACTTAGGCTTTTAGGGCTTCAGTGTATTTATATGTAGGCACACCTCAGAGATTCTACAGGTTCAGTTCTAGACCACTGCAGTAAAGCAAATATGATAAAGTCAGTCACATGAATTTTTTTGGTCTCTTGAATGCACAAAAAAGTTATGCTTGCACTATAGTGTGCAATAGTATTATGTCTAAAAAAGTACATACCTCAATTGAAAATACTTTATTGCTAAAAAATGCTAACCATCATTTGTCAATTCAGGATTGCCACAAACCTTCAATATGTAAAAACCACAATGTGTGTGAAGCTTGATAAACTAAGCACAATCAAATGAGGCATGCTTGCATGTGTATACACAAAGAGCGTTGTTCATATTGTTCCTTCTCTTATACTGCCACTAGAAAATGCTCTTAGGTAATTCAAACAGGATAACGAATGTTAAAATGCTTTGCAAGCTAAAAAAATACTCTGACTCTTGTGCCAACCCCTGAGTTTGGTATACTCTAAACATTTATGAATCTGTTGACTTTTAGAATGACTTTTGTGATTATTTTTGCTTGACATGAAAGTCTCAAGTGAGTTGTGATTTCCACTTGATATGTGGGTGTTTAGTGCTTCTTTGGTGGCTCAGCAGTGAAGAATCCACCTATAATGCAGGAGACATGGCAGGAGCTGAAGGTTCAATCCCTGGGTTGGGAAGATCTGGAGAAGGAAATGACAACCCAATCCAGTATTCTTGCCTGAAAAATCCCATGAACAAAAGAACCTGGTGGGGTCACAAAACAGTTCAACATGACTTAGCAACTAAATAGCAACAATAGCAACAGAGGCCAACTTGCTCTGTCTTTTCTTTATTATTGTTCGTAACATTTCTGACACCAGATGTCTGGGATTTATCCCAGGCTGATTCTCCAACACCATCTTGATATCCTTTATTCAATTCTGACACTAACCAGAGGTAGTGTAGAGCCTACTGGTTAATGGTTCAGTCCTACAATACTGCCCCTCCCCAAACCCCCAACTTCAGATACTAATCGCTAGTAGTAGGTCTTCAGGTTACCTAAAATTTCTGACCAACGTGGCTGCAATTTGGAGGTTCCCACAGTACCCTCCATGGTTTCAGTAATTTGATAGAGCAGCTGTTAGAGCTCAGGAAAACAGTTCACTTATTTTATATGTTATAAAGGATACAAATGAAAAGCTGGATGAAGAGATACATAGGACGAGGTCTGGAAATGTCTTGAGTGCAAGAGACTACCGTTTATAGTTGAAATGCAGTGTCCTCCAGGCACGTAGATGTGTTCACTAATGGGGAAATACTCTGAACCCAGTACTTGAAGGGTTTTTATGGAGGCTTCCTCATGTTGCTACTGCTAAGTCACTTCAGTCGTGTCCGACTCTGTGTGACCCCATAGACGGAAGCCCACCAGGCTCCCCCGTCCCTGGGATTCTCCAGGCAAGAACACTGGAGTGGGTTGCCATTTCCTTCTCCAAGTTAGCATGATCAAAAACTGCACTTCCAACATTTTCCCCCTCCTGGAGAATAGGAGATGGGACCAAAAGTCCCAGGCTTCTGCTCACAACTTGATCTTTCTAGTGACCATCCTCCCTCCAAGAGCCCACCAAGAATAATCTCATTAGAACAGAAAGATATTCCTGTCACCTAGGAAATCACAAAGGATTTAGGAGCTCTGTGTCAGATGGTACCATCACTCAGTAAATTAACAAGTCTCAAGAGCTTTGTGTCAGGAACTTGGATCAAAGAGTAATGATAGTATCTCTATCTACAAGTTCAAGAGTTCTGTGTCAGGCACTGGGGGCCTGACCAATATATATACATATATATAATATTTGTTTCTTATTTTACAGAGGGTCTACTCTGCTGAAGAATGAGACAGGCTTTTAATCTAGGCATCCATGATAAATTCAGGGCACTGAGTTTTCTATCACATTAAAAATTCTAAGGAGATACTAGCATCATTAAAATATTATTTAATTATACCCCTTATTAAGAAGTTTTAATGTGGTTACTGACTTCTGTTGGATGATTAATAAATAATCTTTCCAATGAGAATTTTGTGATCATGAGATCCTAAATAGAAAAGCTCTTTAGATTTATCCATGTTATGATTTTGAAAAGTAGTTAAGTTAGGTATTTCTGATGTCAGAAAACCAGTAAGAGTAAGCTGCTCAATTCAAATTAGTAAAAATATTGAGACATTTCTTATCTGTATGAACAGCAAGAATCTGAAAGCATGATTCAAGCAAATATACTCTTTGAGAATCAGCACATATGTCACTAGAATTCTTAATAATTTAAGGTGAACTAGAAAATAAAACCATAAAGATTTCATTTACTTTCAATCTAATTCAACAAACACTTATTGAACTCTTATTAAAGGAAGGTTCTGTTTCAGAGATTATGCATATATAGATGAATAAAAGAAACAAACAAAACAATTCTGACTCTTGCTGATCTTGTCAACAACATTTATGGTGGTTGAGGATATACTACATAAAGCCTGTTTTTTCTGGTCCATCTTACTTAAACCAGGACAGAGACTCTGGGTATCTACATTTTCCAGATGAAGATCAAGACCTCTGTATGAAAAATACAAAATGATTTGCAGACCTGCTCAATCATTTCCTGCTGATTGCCATCTAAATTCCTTGGAAACTGACACTGGCTTATACGTACCTATCGCTATAGTTCCTGCACACTTGTTGCTCAAAGTATGGCCTGTGGGCTAACAGTATTTGAGTCTACCTGAAAAGGATAGATGGCAACCTTTCTCTGGTAAAATTCACCTGTAAAGCTATCTACTCTTGGAGTTTTGTTTTGGGGGGAGTTTTAAAATTATCTATTCAGTTTCATTACTGGCAATTGGCCTGTTCATATTTTGTATTTCTTCCTGACTCAGACTTGGGAGAATGTACATTTCTAAGAATTTGTTCAGCACAGAGAGGCCTCAAGACAACTTGCTCCTTGTGGGGAGAAGCTCTGCAATTGTAATCTGTTTATGGATCACCCACCTAGGGGTATGGGTCTTGACTATACCACGACTTCTCTCTTCCTGCCTACCTCATTGTGGTTCCTTTTTTATATTTATAGTTGTAAAGATCTTTTCTGGTAGATCCTGGTCTTTTTCATAAATAATTTTCTGTAAATAGTTTTAAATTTGGCGTGCCTGTAAGAGGAGGTGAGCTCAGAGTCTCCCTACTCTGCCATCTTGGGATCTCTCTATTTCTTAACACTCTTTATTACTCTAAATCAGAAGTGAACAGTAGTTATTCTGTTTAACTGCTAATATATTAAGCAAATCAATTAAGTATCATGTGGATGTTTTAAAGTATCAATAATTAAATGAGTTAAGACTTTATTTTAAAGAGATGAGGGAAAAAGTTTACGAAATTTTTAGTAAAGTATTAGCCTGTATTCAATGAGTATAATGCTCACAAAGATGCAACCCACAAACACATTTCATTCAGTGTACAGAGTGAAAGTGAAAGGGAGATCAGTTAAAAGGGAGGGAGGTGACAGGAGATATATAAACAGAAAACAAGAAGGAACAACGCAAAGGCAGAAAAGAGGAAGAAGAGATGGAGGTATAAAGTAATAGAAGAGGAGAAGAAACAGATTGAGTACAAATAAAAATGAGAGGGGAATTACTAGAGGAATGGACTTTTTTTTCTGTCCTCACCTTAATTTCAATGTGGTTATGCACTTTAGAGTAGTTTAAATTGCTATCTCTGTGTTTTGAAAAGTAATTACTGAGCACAGTTCTTTAACTGCTCTTTACCAGGAGCATTGCTGAGACCCCACTGAGTAGGATCACTGTGGCAGGCTGTCCGAAATGGTAGAGTTCTCAGCTCTATACTGCCCGGTGTCATGGCGACTTCTCTTTTGAAAACAGAATTTTCTGCAAGGGTCTAAGTTTGAAGTAAATAAAGTTGTGGTATGATGGAATCCTCCCATTTATTGCTAGCTGGCTTCTCAAATATGAGGTGGAGTCAACACACTGGGCAACCTTTTTCCTATTAACCTTGAGACCAACACGTGTGGAAAGATACTACCACACTCCATCAATTCAATTCTCATTTTAAGTTTGACAATGTTCCTTTGTTAGACCTTCTCATTCTCATTCTGTGTGTTGACTGAAAAATATATTGACTTGGAATTGAACAAAAATGGCAAGGCATATAAAATGTTTTAAATTAAAATCCCCCCAAAGAAAGTGGAAGATCACACAGCCATTGTGAATTTCTTTTTGTTCTGATTTGTTTTAGCATTGGTTAGTCTTAGAATTCGGAGAAGGCAATGGCAACCCACTCCAGTACTCTTGCCTGGAAACTCCCATGGACAGAGGAGCCTGGTAGGCTGCAATCCATGGGGTCGCGAAGAGTCAGACACTACTGAGCGACTTCACTTTCACTTTTCACTTTCATGCATTGGAGAAGGAAATGGCAACCCACTCCAGTGTTCTTGCCTGGAGAATCCCAGGGAAGGGGGAGCCTGGTAGGCTTCCGTCTATGGGGTCGCACAGAGTTGGACACGACTGAAGCGACTTAGCAGCAGCAGCAGCAGCAGTCTTAGAATTAGTTTTAGAGTTAAATTTCATTTCAACTGAATTTCGATAACAATATATATTTAACTTTTAAACCATAAGTGAATTTCATGCTTATGAATGTGAAGAAATAATAGCTAAATAAAAGAGGAAAGTTTAAAAACTGCAAACACACAAGTCAACAACACAAACTTTTCTCTAAACTGCTCCTTCCTAATGCTTTGTCTTTTTTTCTTCCTTCCATCAGCTAAGACATTTATATCATTCAAACATGAAGGTGAGAAAAGTACTAAATTTAAATCTAAGAGAGATATGTGGTACAAGTCCTCTAAGAGGAAAAGCAATATCAAGCAGAAAAGAAACAAACTGAATTTTTAAAACCTATGATAAGCAGACACA
Organism: Moschus berezovskii; assembly: GCF_049115385.1. Classification (NCBI taxonomy): domain Eukaryota; kingdom Metazoa; phylum Chordata; class Mammalia; order Artiodactyla; family Moschidae; genus Moschus; species Moschus berezovskii. The sequence continues at coordinate 63,521,433 of NC_142466.1, forward strand.
ATGCAGGCAATAGAACTAAAGTTCTAAAATATGTATATTTAGTTTCTTCCAAAACATGAGACAAGCTACATCTATAATACAAGACCGAACTACAATGAAAGAATATTCAGAAAACAAGAAGAAATCAAGGAATTTTTAAAATATGATAAGTAAAATTTTCAATAGAAGGATTAAAAGATAAAGCATAAAAACCTTGAAAATTAAAGATAAAAAGAATAATATACATGAGAAAATAAAAGATTATTCCAGGAGTTGTACCACAAGGAGATAGAAAAAGGTCTACAGAAGATACAAAAGGGAAAAAATTTATCAAAGAAATAGTATTTCCAGAGCTTAAGAGCATACTCTTCATAATGGAAAAGCTTATGTTGGAAATACATTTCCCAGAAAAATGCATCACATTTTAAAAATATACTTAGGTCTATGAGAAAATCTAAGGACAGGAAAAAAAAAAATAGATGGGAGAAAGCAATAATTATCAAAAAATAATCAAATGTAATAAAATAGAATTCAGCAGCCGAAGATTTCTTAATGGAAATATTGGCTGTTATAAAATAAAGAAATGATGCCTTTAAATTCTGAGGGAAAGTATTTTCAATCCAGGATTCATACTCAGGCAAACTATCCATAGAATGTGAAGTGAAAATAAATTCTTGTTAAAGTATACAGGTTCTTAATCATTCTTGATTCTCCTCCTAGGAAGCTACTCTAGGATATGTTTCTGCAAAACAAGGAAGTAACAAAATACAGGAAGGACTTGAAATCTGGCAAAGGGTGAATCCATAGCAATAGTGCTATGGAGTTTCACTCTGACTGTTACACAGAAGCACCGGTCTGCAGCCACTGCGGACTGGAGCAGTGGGCTGGATTGCTGCAGAACCAAGGTCTTCCCATAAAAACAATCATGCTCAGTAAAAAAAAAAAAAAAGAGTCTTGTTTAGTTAACTTAAAAATTTACCAATAGGAATTTGAAAGGTCAGTTGAAATATTTGCAAAATGTAATAATGACTCCAAATGAAGCTGAGAAAATAGGAAGAAAGAAGCAATTATTAACTCCATAGCAAAATGTGAGAGAAAAAATTCAATCATGATATATACTACAAAGGCATATTAAATAATTTTTTCCATGATTTTTTCCAATAAATTTTCCTGATTTTCCATGAAAAATATTAAATGACATTGGGAGACTGAGAGGGTGTGTGTGTGTGTCTGTGTCTATCTATGTATCTACATGCTAATATGTATATTTGACTGGGGACAGGGTGAGCTTAACTCCTGTAACAAAATTAAACTGAAGATACCTGAAATTGATAACCAAAAACGTAGTAATGCCAATCAATTATTTTATAATATTGTGATAAATTTAAGAAACGGCCCAAAGAATTTAGACCTTCTGGGAAAGTGGAGTAGATAAAAAGTGAAGGGGGCAACTATATGTGTAATGAATTTTTAGGAAATAGGTGATTTAAAATTATGTGCATTCATTATTGGAATCTAAAAACTTTAAACTGATTTTACAAAGAAAGAAACATAGCCACTCCCAGGTATAATGTTTTCATTTACTAATAGAAATGTAGATCATTTGATGCTGTCAATACTACCCATGATTTTGAGACAAACTGCACTGTATGTGCTTAAGAAAATGATCCTGAGTCATACGTTTATTTCTTGTAAATGACATTTTTACAAAAGGAAGAAATTGTTCTATCCTAAGGAATTGGGTAAAGAATTTACAAAATCTGAATGTATGACATCTACCAGGTGGATGGTAGATTATTCAGATTTTGAAGAATTTGCTATAGGTATTAGTTGAATTGGTGAATAATCTTAACCAAGGGGATTACAATTCAAATATTGATGTATCTTAACTTGTAACATGAAACTAAGCCTGAGATAAACTCTGTGTGTGTGTGTGTGTGTGTTGGAGGAATAAGGAAAAGCAGATAGCATAACTTTCCTGTGACCCAAGGATTAGTATATTGATGCTTTTGATCCCTAGGGCTTATGGATGAATTGTGTCCTATTCCATAGCATTATTTTCTATGGGGCAATGCCTGCCAGAGGAAAGTCTCTCTTTGTGTCTTTAGAAAGGTCTAGTGGCTCCTGTCTTTTGAGGTTTTACCCATTACATTGACAGCATTTCTGCATCATTTCTAGTTTTTTTATCTTTATTCTCACCTATGTTGCACCTGATGTGCTCAGGTCCCTCCAGACTGTTTCTAGCACATTGATCAGAGCACCAACCGCAGGGGTGAGGCCCCCAACATCAGTACACAAAAGAGCCTATTTTAAACCCTCTTCCTTGATACAGGGATCCAGCTTTGAACACCTCTTAATCATGACACAGACCACTTCATGTGCCTCACAAGATTTCTTAATTCTTCTGTTAAGAGTCTTTATTTAGTTATGTTGATTGTTAGCATTCTTGTTTGTCTGATTGTGACTTAGCCTTGCAATTATGATTTTTTTTTTTTCTTTTAGTGCACCACAGGCTATGACACTAAGAAAAGGGTTGCTGAGTGTCAAGCACTCTGGGGATACTTGGAGGTCAATGACTCTCTAACTACAGCACCTGTAACATTGATTTGCAAAATAGATGTGCTTTTTCCACAAAGTACATTCATAAATGGTCTCTGTAGGGCTAGGATATTTTATGGTGTAGGAAAGAATACTGGAATGTTGAACATGACTGCATAATAGATACCCAGTTCCCTTTGAGGTTGAAGGGAATTGTGGCATCAATTAACTGTTCATTAATATGCTTAGAAAAATCAAGTATCAGTTTTTAATCAAAACTACATAACCCACCTTCTTCTTTTTTTTTTTTTTTAACAGAATATTTAGTCATAGAACCAGCCAGTATGTTTTGCCTTATACAAGCCTCCAGTCCTTGCTGACTGGTTCAGTTCGGTTCAGTCACTAGTCGTGTCTGACTCTTTGTGACCCCATGGACTGCAGCAGGCCAGGTCTCCCTGTCCATCACCAATTCCCGGAGTTTACTCAAACTCATGTCATTCGAGTCAGTGATGCCCTCCAACCATCTCATCCTCTGTCATCCCCTTCTCCTCCCACCTTCAGTCTTTCCCAGCATAAGGGGCTTTTCAAATGAGTCAGGTTTTTTGCATCAGGTGGCCAAAGTACTGGCATTTCAACTTCAACATCAGTCCTTCAAGTGAATATTCAGGACTGATTTCCTTTAGGATGTACTGGTTGGATCTCTTTGCTGTGACATTTACCAGTATTAACTTAATTCAGTTTAATCTAATTCAATCAATAGCCATGTACCAATTACATTGTGCAGTGTGCACAACTTACCATACAATTTGACTACAACTCAGATCCTGTCCTGAAGGACTCATAGTCTAGTAGGAATAAAAATATGACTAATTAAGCATATTAGTCATGACCGATATGGAAAAAAAACCCACTGTGACTGTCGCAGGGGCAGACATGCCCATGAGTGTCCAGGAGTCTCTGGCCGAGGTGGGGGTTGGCGGTGGCCTGCTTCAGGGCTGGAGGCACTGAGTCCAGCAGTGCTTGCATGGGACATTTTGACCTGTCTTCTACTTAGACTAGACTATCATTATCTTCATTACCTCCATGAGAGTTTGGCCCCAGGTTAAGCAACAGGGAGGGAACACAGCCCCGCCCATCAACAGAAAATTTAATTAAAGATTTACTGAACATGACCACCCATCAAAACAAGACCCTGTTTCACACTCAGTCAGTCTCTCCCATCAGGAAGCTTCCATAAGCCTCTTATTCCTATCCATCATAGGGCCAACAGCATGAAAACCATGATCACAGAAAACTAACCAAACTGATCACATGGACCAAAGCCTTGTCTAGCTGTATGAAACTATGAGCCATGCCATATAGGGCCACCCAAGACTGTTGGGTCATGGAGGAGAGTTCTGACAATTTTTGGTCCACTGGAGAAGGGAATGGCAAACCACTTCAGTATTCTTGCCTTGAGAACCCCATGAACAGTATGAAAAAGCAAAAAGATAGGACACTGAAAAATGAACTCCCCAGGTTGGTAGGTGCCCAATATGCTACTGGAGTTCAGTGGAGAACTAACTAAGGAAAGAATGAAGAGATGTAGCCAAAGCAAAACAACACCCAGTTGTGGATGTGACAGGTAGTAAAAGATGTGGATGCTGTAAACATCAATATTGCATAAGAACTTGGAATGTTAGATCTATGAATCAAGGCAAATTGGAGGTGGTCAAACAGGAGATGGCAAGAGTGAACATTGACATTTTAGGAATCAATGAACTAAAATGGACTAGAATGGGGAAATTTAAATTAGATGACCGTTATATCTACGATGATGGGCAAGAATCACTTAGAAGAAATGGAGTAGCCATCATAGTCAACAAAAGATTCTAGAATGCAGTATTTGGATGCAATCTCAAAAATGACAGAATGATCTCTGTTCATTTCCAAGGCAAACCATTCAATATCACAGTAATCCAAGACTATGCCCCAACCAGTAACGCTGAAGAAGTTGAACAGTTCAATGAAGACCTACAAGACCTTCTAGAACTAACACCCCCAAAAGATGTCCTTATCATTATAGGAAACTGGAATGCAAAAGTAGGAAGCCAAGAACTACCCTGGAGTAACAGAAAAATTTGGCCTTGGAGTACAAAATGAAGCAGTCAAAGGCTATCAGAGTTTTGCGAAGAGAAAGCACTGGTCATAGCAAACACCTCTTCTAGCACCTCTTCTGGCAATATTAACCAGATGATTAATATTGAAGTTATTTTGATTATATTCTTTGCAGCCAAAAATGGAGAAGCTCTATACAGTCAGCAAAAACAAGATCAGGAGCTGACTGTGGATCTGATCTTGAACTCTATTGCCAAAAGTAGACTTAAATTGAAGAAAGTAGGGAAAACCACTAGACCATTCAGGTATGACCTAATTCAAATCCCTTACGATTATACAGTAGAAGTGACAAATAGATTCAAGGGATTAGATCTGATAGACAGTGCCTGAAGAACTATTGATGGAGGTTAGTGACATTGTACAACAGGCAGTGACCAAGACCATCCCAAGAAAAAGAAATGCAAAAAGACAAAATGGTTGTCTGAGGAGGCCTTACGAATAGCTTAGAAAAGAGAAGCAACAGGAAAAGGAGAAAAGGAAAGATAAAACCATTTGATGCAGAGTTCCAAAGAATATCAAGGAGAGATAAGAAAGCCTTCCTCAGAGATCAATGCAAAGAATTAGAGGAAAAAATTAGAATGGGAAAGACTAGAGATCTCTTCAAGAAAATTAGAGATACCAAGGGAACATTTCATGCAAAGATGGGCTCAATAAAGGACAGAAACGGTATGGACCTAACAGGAGCAGAAAATATTAAGAGGAGGTGGCAAGAATACACAGAATATTTATACAAAAAGATCTTCATGACCCAGTTAATCACGATGTTGTGATCACTCACCTAGAGCCAGACATCCTGAAATGCAAAGTCAAGTAGACTTTAGGAAGCAACACTACGAACAAAGCTAGTGGAGGTGGTGGAATTCCAGATGAGCTATTTCAAATCCTAAAAGATGATGCTGTAAAAGTACTGCACTCAATATGCCAGCAAATCTGGAAATCTTAGCAGTGACCAAAGGATGAGAATGGTCAGTTTTCATTCTAATCGCAAAGAAAGGAAATGCCAAAAAGTGTTCAAACTACTGCACAATTGCACTCATCTCACACGCTAGCAAAGTAATGCTCAAGATTCTCCATGCCAGGCTTCAACAATACGTGAATTGTGAACTTCCAGATGTTCAAGCTGGATTTAGAAAAGGCAGAGGAACCAGAGATCAAATTGCCAACATCCACTGAATAATGGAAAAAGCAAGAGAGTTCCAGAAAAACATCTATTTCTGCTTCATTGACTATGCCAAAGCCTTTGACTGTGTGGATCACAATAAACTGTGGAACATTCTGAAAGAGATGGGAATCCCAGACCACCTGACCTGCCTCTTGAGAAACCTGTATGCAGGTCAGGAATCTACAGTTAGAACTGGACGTGGAAAAACAGACTGGTTCCAAATAGGAATAGGAGTACGTCAAGGTTGTATATTGTCACCCTGCTTATTTGACTTCTATGCAGAGTACATCATGAGGAATGCTGGGCTGGAAAAAGCACAAGCTGGAATCAAGATTGCTGGGAGAAATATCAATAACCTCAGATATGCAGATGACACCACCCTTATGGCAGAAAGTGAAGAGGAACTTAAAAGCCTCTTGATGAAAGTGAAAGAGGCGAGTGAAAAAGTTGGCTTGAAGGTCAACATTCAGAAAGAAAGATCATGGCATCTGATCCCATCACTTCATGGGAAATAGATGGGGAAACAGTGGAAACAGTGTCAGACTTTATATTTTTGGGCTCCAAAATCACTGCGGATGCTGATTGCAGCCATGAAATCAAAAAACACTTGTTCCTTGGAAGGAAAGTTATGACCAACCTGGATAGCGTATTAAAAAGCTGAGACATTACTTTGCCGACCAAGGTCCGTCTAGTCAAGGCTATGGTTTTTCCCGTGGTCAGGTATGGATATGAGAGTTGGACTGTGAAGAAAGCTGATCGCCAAAGAATTGATGCTTTTGAACTGTGGTGCTGGAGAAGACTCTTGAGAGTCCCTTGGACTGCAAGGAGATCCAATCAGTCCATTCTAAAGGAGATCAATCCTGGGTGTTCATTGGAAGGACTGATGCTGAAGCTGAAACTCCAATACTTTGGCCACCTCATGCGACGAGTTGACTCACTGGAGAAGACTCTGATGCTGGGAGGGATTGGGGGCAGGAGGAGAAGGGGAAAACAGAGAATGACATGGCTGGATGGCATCACTGATGAGATGGACATTAGTTTGAGTAGGGTCCGGCAGCTTATGATGGACAGGGAAGCCTAGTGTGCTGCAGAGAGTCAGACACTACTGAGCTACTGAACTGAACTGATCACAGGGGCAACTTTTTGTACTTGAGGATAATGTGCATGCAAACATATATGTAAAAGTTTAAATTTTTGTATTAAAACATTTTTAAATACCTTGTATTCAAGCATCTATTTTCACCATTTTCTAGTGATTTTGGATTCTTTTTTTAATCTCATATGGAATGGGAATGGGAAAGGGAAATGAGAATATTAATTCACTTGTGTGAATATATTTTCTGGAGTAGAATTTGATGGAACCAGATGCTAGATCTCCACTTTGGAGCTTGCTTTAACCAAAAAGCACTGTGCTTCAGTATCTAATCCAGGATACTTCCCTGGTTATTACTGATCTGCTGGTCAACATTATCCAGATAATCATCATAATTTTTTGTTTTCTTGTTGAATATCAGCAGTGGTAAGAGTTGTAATCATGGGATTCCATTGATCCCTGAGTGTCAAAGGGTAAACCTTTCCAAAGTCATTTAAATTAATTGAGAAGGCAAAATGTTAATAAGTCAGTACTGTAAATAAGCAGGGGGAATTTGATTCCTGAGCATCATCCCATTGGTAAAACTGGGTTTAATAGGTGGAATAATGCTATGAAGTATGACTTGGTTTGAGAGTAATGTTGGATGACATGCTTGGCCTGATCAAGTCAAGAGTTAAATGTAATCAGAAGAAAGAATTGTTTAAAAATGTTTCCCTATTTCACTTTGGTGGAATACCATCACACAGAACACATTCAGAATTAAGAGGCTTGTGTGTATTTAGCTTAATTAAATATTTAATCAAATGTCATCTACCTGTTATTCCCACTCTACAATTTTCCATGACACCCAGGAGAATTAGCTATTTTTTTTTAACATTTCTGTTGACTTTCTTGAAATAGAACACTACTGTTTTATGTTTCTATAAATCTTTTAATTATCTCCCAAATTTTTTTCTCCTTCACCATCTTTAGCTTCAATGGGAAAACCAAGTGGGATTAGTAATCACTCACAGTATTTAAAAGTTCAGTTGACCTGAATGAAAAGCTCAGGACCCATCCAGTTTGAAAAATGAAATGCTGTGCCTTGTGATTTTTCACATATTTCCACTTCACTCCCTGTAGCCGCATCTTATTCTTAATCAGAAGGAAAATGTGAACAGATACATTCCATAAAACAGTGAAACAGGGACTAGGAACTAGGTAGAGGACATTTAATGAAAAGGTATAAGAGAAATAGACTGTAAAATTCAGCTAGTCCTATATAAAAAGTTGGCTTAGGAGGATTGAATGATAAGCTAAATTAACGTGAATTTCCAGAAGACAAAAAAACAGCTTTGAAATCTTAGCAGCTTTGTTTTAAATTCTGGTGTGCGTTAGGTTCAAGATACAGGCTCAGTGCAACGTTTTAAAAAGGAAAGACGTTGGAAGTAGGAAAGAAGTCAGCCCTATGAGTGTATGGTTACAGAGCTCAATCAAAGAATATTGTTCTGGTTTGCTTGCCTAATATTAAATGGATATCAGCATATTTTTCAATAGTTTGGCAAATTGTTTCGTTGGTGATTAGGAACAAGAATTGCCTGGGTTGTGGCTTCAAAATAGCTTGCGCCAGGTTTGCAGTAATAAAGAAGCCATGTTAGTGAGAGGAATTTTGCAGTGTTTGCTAGAGGGCGCAGACGCGAGAGGCCAGCTCCAGCGGCACAGAAGCGAGAGACGCCGGCTCGGTACGACCGACCACGTGGAGACACGAGAGACGCCGGCTCGGCCCCACCGGCGCAGACGCGAGAGACGCCAGCTCGGCACGAGAGACGCCGGCTCGGTGCAACCGACCATGCGCAGACGCGAGAGATGCCGGCTCGGCCCAACCGGCGCAGACGCGAGGGACGCCGGTTCAGCGCAACCGGCGCAGACGCGAGAGACGCCGGCTCGGTGCAACCGACCACGCGCAGACGCGAGAGACGCCGGCTCGGCCCAACCGGCGCAGACGCAAGGGACGCCGGTTCAGCGCAACCGGCGCAGACGCGAGGGACACTGGCTCAACCCAACCGGCGCAGACGCGAGGGACGCCGGCTCGGCCCAACCGGCGCAGACGCGAGAGATGCCGGCTCAGCGCAACCGGCACAGACGCGAGGGACGCCGGCTCAACCCAACCGGGGCAGACGCGAGAGACGCCGGCTCGGCCCAACCGGGGCAGACGCGAGAGACGCTGGCTCGGTATGACCGATCACGAGGAGACGCGAGAGACGCAGGCTCGGCCCAACCAGCGCAGACGCGAGAGACGCAGGCTTGGCCCAACTGGCACAGACGCGAGAGACACGGGCTCAGCCCAACCGACAACGCGCAGACGCGAGAGACGCCGCCTCAGCCCAACCGGCACAGATGCGAGAGACGCCGGTTCGGCCCAACCGGCGCAGACTCGAGAGACGCCGGCTCGGCACAACCGACCACACGCAGACGTAGGCTCGGCCCAACCGGGGCAGACACGAGAGACGCCGGCTCAGCCCAACCGGCGCAGACGCGGGAGACGCCGGCTCAACCCAACCGGCGCAGACGCGAGGGACGCCGGCTTGGCCCAACCGGCGCAGACGCGAGAGACGCCGGCCCGGCCCAACCGACCACGCACAGAAGCGCGGCCGAGAGGAGCTACCCCATGCCCAAGGTCAGGGCGGTGGCGGAGAGGAGCTGTCCCACGTCCAAGGGGCGGTTGCTGTCCGGGCACCGTAGGGCCGAGAGGAGCTACTCCACGTTCAAGGTAAGTGAAACCCAAATAAGACAGTATTATTGGGAGGGGGCATTAGAGGGCAGACACACTGAAATCATAATCACAAAAAACTAGTTAATCTGATCATATGGACCACAGCCCTGTCTAACTCAGTGAAACTAAGCTATGCCTTGTGGGGCCACCCAAGATGGACGGGTCACGGTGGAGAGGTCTGACAGAATGTGGTAGAAGGGAATGGCAAACCACTTCAGTATATTTGCCTTGAGAACCCCATCAGTTCAGTTCAGTTCAGTTGCTCAGTCGTGTCCGACTCTCCGCGACCCGATGAGTCACAGCACGCCAGGCCTCCCTGTCCATCACCAACTCCCGGAGTTCACTCAAACTCATGTCCATCGAGTCGGTGATGCCATCCAGCCATCTCATTCTCTGTCGTCCCCATCTCCTCCTACCCCCAATCCCTCCTAGCATCAGAGTCTTTTCCAGTGAGTCAACTCGTCGCATGAGGTGGCCAAAGTATTGGAGTTTCAGCTTTAGCATCAGTCCTCCAATAAACACCCAGGAATGATCTCCTTTAGAATGGACTGGTTGGATCTCCTTGCAGTACAAGGGACTCTCAAGAGTCTTCTCCGATACCACAGTTCAAAACCATCAATTCTTCAGCACTCAGGTTTCTTCACAATCCAACTCTCACATCCATACCTGACCACGGGAAATATCATAGCCTTGACTAGACGGACCTTAGTTGGCAAAGTAATGTCTCTGCTTTTTAATATACTATCAAGGTTGGTCATAACTTTCCTTCCAAGGAGTAAGCGTCTTATACTTTCATGGCTGCAATCAGCATCTGCAGTGATTTTGGAGCCCCCCAAAATAAAGTCTGACACTGTTTCCACTGTTTTTCCATCTATTTCCCATGAAGTGATGGGACCAGATGCCATAATCTTTGTTTTCTGAATGTTGAGCTTCTAGCCAACCTTTTCACTCTCCTCTTTCACTTTCATCAAGAGGCTTTTGAGTTCCTCTTCACTTTCTGCCATAAGAGTAGTGTCATCTGCATATCTGAGGTTATTGATATTTCTCCCAGTAATCTTGATTCCAGCTTGTGCTTCTTCCAGCCCAGCGTTCCTCATGATGTACTCTGCATATAAGTTAAATAAGCAAGGTGACAACATACAGCCTTGACGTACTCCTTTTCCTATTTGGAACCAGTCTGTTGTTCCATGTACAGTTTTGACTGTTGCTTCCTGACCTGCATACAGGTTTCTCAAGAGGCAGGTCAGGTGGTCTGGTATTCCCATCTCTTTCAGAATTTTCCGCAGTTTATTGTGATCCACACAGTCAAAGGCTCTGGCATAGTCAATAAAGCAGAAATAGATGTTTTTTCTGGAACTCTTTGCTTTCTCCATGATCCAGAAGATGTTGGCAATTTGATCTCTCGTGCCTCTGCCTTTTCTAAAACCTGCTTGAACATCTGTGAGTTCACGGTTCACATATTGTTGAAGCCTGGCTTGGAGAGTTTTGAGCATGAGTTTATTAGCGTGTGAGATGTGTGAAATTGTGCGGTAGTTTGAACCCCATGAACAGTATCAAAAGACAAAATGATAGGATATTGAATGAGGAATTCCCCAGGTCAGTAGGTGCCCAGTAGGCTACTGGAGATCAGTGAGAAATAACTCCAGAAAGAATGAAGGGATGGAGCCAAAGCGAAACAAATACCCAGTTGTCGATGTGACTGATGATAGAGGCAAGGTCCGATGCTGTAAAGAGCAATATTGCATAGGAACCTGGAATGTTAGGTCCATGAATCAAGGCAAATTGGAAGTGATCGAACAGGAGATGGCAAGAGTGAACGTTGACATTCTAGGAATCAGTGAAGTAAAATGGACTGGAATGGGTGAATTCAACTGAGATGACCATTATATCTACTACTGTGGGCAGGAATCCCTTAGAAGAAGTGGAGTAGCCATCATGGTCAACAAAAGAGTCCGAAATGCAGTACTTGGATGCAATCTTAAAAACAACAGAATGATTTCCGTTCGTTTCCAAGGCATACCATTTAATATTACAGTACTCCAAGTCTATGCCCCAACCAGTAATGCTGAAGAAGCCGAAGTTGAACAGTTCTATGAAGACCTACAAGACCTTTTAGAACTAACACCCAAAAAAGATGTCCTTTTCATTATAGGGGACTGGAATGCGAAAGTAGGAAGACAAGAAACACCTGGAGTAACAGGCAAATTTGGCCTTGGAGCACGGAATGAAGCAGGGCAAAGGCTAATAGAGTTTTGCCAAGAGAACGCACTGGTCATAGCAAACACCCTCTTCCAACAACACAAGAGAAGACTCTACACATGGACATCACCAGATGGTCAACACCGAAATCAGACTGATTATATTCTTTGCAGCCAAAGATGGAGAAGCTCTATACAGTTAGCAAAAACAAGACCAGGAGCTGACTGTGGCTCAGATCATGAATTCCTTATTGCCAAATTCACACTTAAATTGAAGAAAGTAGGGAAAACCACTAGACCATTCAGATATGATCTAAATCAAACCCCTTATGATTATAGAGTGGAAGTAAGAAATAGATTTAAGGGTCTAGATCTGATAGAGTGCCTGTTGAACTCTGGATGGAGGTTCGTGACATTGTACAGGAGACAGGGACCAAGACCATCCCCATGGAAAAGAAATGCAAAAAAGCAAAATGGCTGTCTGAGGAGGCCTTACAAATACCTGTGAAAAGAGAAGCAAAAAGCAAAGGAGGAAAGGAAAGATATAAGCATCTGAATGCAGAGTTCCAAAGAATAGGAAGGAGAGATAGGAAAGACTTCCTCAGCGATCAATGCAAAGAAACAGAGAAAAACAACAGAATAGGAAAAACAAGAGATCTTTTCAAGAAAATTAGAGATATCAAGGGAACATTTCATGCAAAGATGGGCTCGATAAAAGACAGAAATGGTATGGACCTAACAGAAGCAGAAGACATTAAGAAGCGGTGGCAAGAATACACAGAAGAACTGTACAAAAAAGATCTTCACTACGAAGATAATCACAATGGCGTGATCACTCACCTGGAACCAGGCATCTTGGAATGTGAAGTCAAGTGGGCCTTAGAGAGCATCACTACGAACAAAGCTAGTGGAGGTGATGGAATTCCAATTAAGCTATTTCAAATCCTGAAAGATGATGCTGTGAAAGTGCTGTACTCAATATGCCAGCAAATTTGGAAAACTCAGCAGTGGCCACAGGACTGGAAATGGTCAGTCTTCATTCCAATCCCAAAGAAAGGCAATGCCAAAGAATGCTCAAACTACTGCACAATTGCACTCATCTCACACGCTAGTAAAATCATGCTCAAAATTCTCCAAGCCAGGCCTCAGCAATCCATGAACTGTGAACTTCCAGATGTTCAAGTAGGTTTTAGAAAACACAGAGGCACCAGAGATCAAATTACCAACATCCGCTGGATCATGGAGAAAGCAAGAGAGTTCCAGAAAAACATCTATTTCTGCTTCATTGACTATGCCAAAGCCTTTGACGGTGTGGATCACAATAACTGTGGAAAATTCTGAAAGAGATGGGAATCTCAGACTACCTGACCTGCCTGTTGAGAAACCTGTATGCAGGTCAGGAAGCAACAGTTAGAACTGGATATGGAACAGCAGACTGTTTCCAAATAGGAAAAGGAGTATGTCAAGGCTGTATATTGTCACCCTGCTTATTTAACTAGTATGCAGAATACATCATGAGGAACGCTGGGCTGGAAGAAGCACAAGCTGGAATCAAGATTACTGGGAGAAATATCAATAACCTCAGATATGCAGATGACACCACCCTTATGGCAGAAAGTGAAGAGGAACTCAAAAGCCTCTTGATGAAAGTGAAAGAGGAGAGTGAAAAGGTTGGCTTGAAGCTCAACATTCAGAAAACGAAGATCATGGCATCTGGTCCCATCACTTCATGGGAAATAGATGGAGAAACAGTGGAAACAGTGTCAGACTTTATATTTTTGGGCTCCAAAATCACTGCGGATGCTGATTGAAGCCATGAAATTAAAAGACGCTTACTCCTTGGAAGGAAAGTTATGACCAACCTAGATAGCATATTAAAAATCAGAGATATTACTTTGACACCCAAGATCCGTCTAGTCAAGGCTATGATTTTTCCCGTGGTCATGTATGGTTGTGAGAGTTGGACTGTGAAGAAAGCTGATCGCCGAAGAATTGATGCTTTTGAACTGTGGTGCTGGAGAAGACTCTTGAGAGTCCCTTGGACTGCAAGGAGATCCAACCAGTCCATTCGAAAGGAGATCAATCCTGGGTGTTCATTGGAAGGACTGATGCTAAAGCTGAAACTCCCAATACTTTGGGCACCTCATGCGATAGTTGACTCACTGGAAAAGACTCTGATGCTGGGTGGGATTGGGGTTGGGAGGAGACGTGGACGACAGAGAATGAGATGGCTAGATGGCATCACCGACTCGATGGACATGAGTTTGAGTGAACTCCGGGAGTTGGTGATGGACAGGGAGGCCTGGCGTGCTGTGGTTCATGGGGATGCAAAGAGTCGGACACGACTAAGCTACTGAACTGAAGTGAACTGCAGGGCCATTATTGTCTTGTCCCTTTGAGTTGTTTGTGGTTTGTCCATTTTAGTTACCTGTTTCTTTGAAAGCTGAAGTATTATATTCTTAATTACAGAGTTTTTATTATGGTTGTTACCTAACTACTTTCCCTTTACCCTTCAAATTCTGTGTTTTCTGGTGGGATTTGATTGAACTGAAAACCCTAGGTTATAGTGGGGTGTTGATCTAGGAAATAGCTGAATCCAGCCTCCACTAGGAAAAGTGTGTTTTGTTTCCTCTAAAATAGCGAGGCCTGACCACATCCCTGAGTTTGTTGTTGAGCATCCAAATCTTAGGCTTTGTATACTGAGAAGCGTTCTTTGTATTTTGAAGTCCGACTGAAAGATTTCTGAAAATGAATGCTCTTTACCTTGTCATCAGCAGGGCCTGGTTCACCCATCACCATAAGATGATTAAATCATACGAGTGTAGACAAGCACATGAAGACAGAACAGTCCTATCAATTTTGGTTCAGAGATTTTAATTTTCTGAGGGGAATAAATACTATAGTCATCCCCAAGGCAGTGCTGCTTTTACCTCAGAGCACTGTAAGTGAGCCAGTCTGGCCTTCTTCTTATGCCATTAGTCAACAGTAGAGTTCTTTTAACTAAACTTCTGTGGATGTTTTCATGGCCCAGGTAAAGCCACTCAACAGTTAAATTCTTTAGTCCAAATTCTCAGAAACTAAGGAAACAACTTTCACTGTAAATGCTCCAAGAGGCAGAGTACACTCATAGGGTCAGGAGAAAAGTGGAGAACTCTTAAACTTGGATATCTGTAATGATTTTCAGACATGTGCCCTCGACTCATTATGGAGGGTTGAATCAGTGAGCTGCTTGCAAGTTCAAGCAACTGTCAGTAGATTCTTCAAGGGAAGGGCCATTCAGATAGCATATATTGTAAATCAGTCCTTATTAAACCTTTAAACTAAAACTCATTTCATTTCCAAGAGGCCCAGTTCTTAGGGTGACCACTCTGTGATGACCAATGGACATGTTTCTAAGGCATGATGGAGCCCCACTCTGGCCATTGCTTACATTCAGATTGTTTGGGTGGCTAACTGCTCCCTGCCCAATATCTAGTTCTTATTTACTCCCTTACTGTCACGATCCCAATATTATTGGGTGTGTTAATTGCCCAGCCAAAAATCTTTTTCTAATGTTTTTTGCAGCTGAAGTTTCCTGTGTGAAACAGTTCTGACCAATGAATTTGAAAGTTTCTGTTAGTGCTTCCAAGAAATCCCCTAAAATGGGACAGAGTTGGCTGTCCCTTAGCTTTTTGACTTTTCCAATCTCCTTTATTTTTGGAACACAGATTCAATGATGATGCAGAATAAGAACTATCATGTGATTATGAGTTTACAAGCACACAATGGGATGTTTGAGTTCAGTGATGGAAGGAGTCAGACACCTAGTGCTGTCACTAGGAGAGACATTCAAGATAAAAATTATATTTTATAATATAAAATATTTTATTATAAAATGCCATGTTTTTTATTTTTTATAACACATTCCTCAAGTAAAATTGGTGATCCAATTATTGTTGGGGCATTCATCCTCTGAATTCTCATAGCATATCCTATTACTCTTTATCCAATATAGAAAGTACAATTTTGGAATAAAGTCCAGGAAATTCTCTAAAACATATATCCTCTAAAAATGCAAGGTGAAGGTTAAATTTTAGTAGTTTTGTATCTAAAATGGGGATAAAAATACTAAAACCAACTTGTTCTCACAAAGAATAAATAAAATGAAACCAAATCACCAACACTGTTCCTGGCATATAATACATACTCAATATTATTTGTATAAGACATATTAATATGCATTTTTATATATATTACATATCATTTTATTTTATAGGAAACATAAATATATTTTATGTTATGGAATTTGAACATCATGTTCTACATGTGAACTTATTATATGTCATATATGTATTTAAATACTCACTGCTAGTCATCCAGCAATGTGCCAGGCACTGTTCTATATATAAGTGAATGCAGTGGTGAACAGAATGTCTTGACTAAGTTGCAGTCTATTATGCTACAGAAAATATACCTTTGTATATGTTATATCAATATATTGAGTACTCATGAAAGGATTTGAAATGTAATGTAAATTGACTCTTACAAATGTACATTGGAAAAGTCAACTTTTATACTTCTTTTACAAAAGATCATTTGCCCAAAATGCCAAGACTAGCCATGTACTTTACTGTATCTATAATATCACAGATAATAGCACAGATGACAATCTGAATGTAAGTGATGTCTAAAGTCGGACTCCAGCGTACCTGGGAGACACAAGAGAAATGCCCTTCTGGACATGCAATTATTTACAGTCCAGGAATTCAGTGTCCAAGGTGTTCATTCCATGGGAACAGTGCAACTACAGTTTTCAACAAATTTCCCAAGTTTTTCTCAAAAATGAAAACAGGATCTTACAGAGAGGGACCATGATATTAATCATTAATATTTTCATCAAATATTTTCCAGCATTCTGCCATCCAAGCATGTGTAAGATTGTATTCCCAAGCACTCTTGTGTTTGGGAGGAAACGTGTGATTAGTTTTAGCCAAAGAGTTGTGTATGGAACTCTTTGAGTGTGAAATAAATCACTTATGGGCTAGGATATGTAGTAGCTGATGTGTGTGAGAAAGTGAAGAGCTCTTTTTCCTTTAGCACCATGACCTGCAGTGTTCAGGTCATAGAGGTTGGCTGTTCCATCACTCTGAGTGACTGCAATGAGCAGAGTACCCCCACCAACCCCTGAATAGACATGTAGCATGAGCAGAAAATAAATATCGAAGTTCTGGCCATGTGGTTTCAGTGGTTATTTATTAAAATCACCTGACTTTATCCTATCTGATACTGCTGTGGTCATTACATCTGAATCATCCTTGAATCTCTATTGTCCTCAATTTCCATTTCATATCCTCAATTTATGCTAATCTTATTTTTCAAGTTACATCTTTAATCTGTCTTCTACTTAGACTAGGCTATCATTATCTTTTGCCTGACTAATTATCTCGTAACTGAATCTCTTCCTATCCACACTATGACTCTCAAACTGTACTCCATTTAGTAATGAGAATTATATTCTTATAAAATTAATCACTCTGTCACTCCCACAATAGTTAGTATAAAATCATTCTCTGTGAAGTTCAAGCAGACCATTAAATGGACTCACCCTGAGCAACCTGCCTAATTTTACTGTAGTCCAGTTACATTATTGATCATTTTGTTCATTAAAAATGTCCATTTTTTTCCCCTACCTTAGGGCCATTGCTTAAACTCTTGTACGTTTTTGAATTTTCTTCCATGCGGTCTTTACTCTCATGTCAGGAACTGTGCCTCTTTTGTTCAACGTTATAACCAGATGACTGCTAGTCCCTGCTACATTGTAGGTGTTAAGGCATTTTTGTTGAATGAAAGACTGAAGGATAAAATAAACAAAGGAAGAAACTTCATGAATTCTGTTGAGGATTGGAAAGCTGTTACACTAATGAGAAAATTTAAAGCAGAAATGGGGCATTTTAAAGTGCCTCAAACCAGGTACATATACTTGATGAAGTAGTCCATACCAATTGGAATTAAGAGCCAGTAGCAATTTAAATTAAAAAAAAGAAAAGATGAAGATCTAAGTCACATTCAGAGATAGCCTCTAAATTCATTAAAATTAAAATTAATCAGAGAGATATGTAATTATCAATTCAGATTAAATATATTTTATGACAAACATAGTTTGAAATCCTTAGATATCAAACAGATGGCACATTCCATTTGTAAAGCTTCATAAGTCAGTCAGTTCAGTCACTCAATTGTGTCTGACTCTTTGCGACCCCATGAACCGCAGCACAGCAGGCCTCCCTGTCCATCACTGACTCCTGGAGTCTACCCAAACCCATGTTCATTGAGTCGTTGATGCCATCCAACCATCTCATCCTCTGTAGTCCCCTTCTCCTCCTGCCCTTGATCTCTCCCAGCATCAGGGTCTTTTCCAGTGAGTCAGCTCTTCACATCAGGTGGCCAAAGTATTAGAGTTTCAGCTTCAACATCAGTCCTTCCAATGAACACCCAGGACTGATCTCCTTTAGGATGCACTGGTTGAATCTCCTTGCAGTCCAAGGGACTCTCAAGAGTCTTCTCCAACACCACAGTTCAAAAGCATCAATTCTTCAGCAATCAGCTTTCTTCACAGTCCAACTCTCAAATCCATACATGACCATGGAAAAAACCATAGCCTTGGCTAGACGGACCTTTGTTGGCAAAGTAATGTCTCTGCTTTTTAATATGCTGTCTAGGTTGGTCATAACTTTCCTTCCAAGGAGTAAGCATCTCATGTGTTGCCAAAATAGAGATTGTGTATGTTTCTCACCTAGAAAAGACATAGCATATAACTGATTTACAAGGAAAAATAATCTACAAGTTTCCATAAATTAAGAAAGTATCATGTTATGATTTTGATCTAGATTGTATATGGTAGATAACAAAAACAAACAAAAAGGGCCAGTGTAACAAAATATGAAGGAATACTTAAAGGATGTTAAAGCCATTTGACAATGAATTTATACAGTACCTGAGAAATAAAAAAAAAGTGCCATATGGAAAAATAAAACATTAATTCTTCTATATTCATTGAAGCTGCTGAAATGGAAAGACTTCTGATTGAATATCCCTTTCTGATTAAAAGGGAGGTGGTTTAAAGGCCATGCAGTTTAATTAAAAATGGTACTAGATTGAAAGTCAAGAGAGCTGGCTATAATCACAGCTCAGTCTTAAATACATGACCTTAAGAAAGGTACTTTCACTAGGTCTTGGTTTATTCAAGAGAAAATGAAGAAAATAGTATCTACACTACAGGTCTGCAATGAAGATTGAATCAGGTAGAATATGTTGAAGTTGCTAGTTGATGACAGTTTCTGGAAAGTATTTCTAAAATTCCCTTTCCTTGTTGGCTTAGTGCTATGCACAATGGGGTGTAATGCAATTAATTTTTAAAGGTATTATATATTGGACAGGCTGAGTTGGAGAGTATGCTATGACCTCCCAGCAGCACTGGGAAAGTGGAGATGGAGGGAGGATTGTAAATTTGACTGTTGAGGAGCAGTGGTAACCAGCTGCTAACGCTATTTGTAGGAAGGTCATGATGAATTCAGACTTCATTCAGGCAAATGTTTATACATAAGGGAGTCTCATCAAGTGAACTGGGCAGGGTAGACAGGGATTCCAAGCAATAATCAAGGTCATAACATTAAAAGTATGGTTCCAGGTAATCAGTGTATTCAGAAGAGAAATGAGCCAGTGGCTGAGAAACTGGGAAAAATACTGTGCAGGCTTGTGAGAGTTGGGCAGAGTTGGGCAGAGAATCACCAGAGGGTTTCTTTACCAGAAGGACAGAGGCATGTCAAACTCAAATTCAGAATTATTGGAGGAATACCCTGGTAGTTCAGTGGTCAATACTCCATGCTCCCAATGCAGGGGGTACAAGTTTTATCCCTGGTCAGGGAGCTAAGATCCTATATGCTCACTGGCACAGCCAAAAAAAAAAAAAAAATTAATAATAATAAATTTAGAATTATTGGCATGAAGTGTTTGTGTATTTGTAATTTTGATAGATTCTTCCAGTTTTACCTCCTTAGATATTTCATGTATTCACACATCTATCCACAATGTATAAAACTACCTCTTTGCCCTAGATTTAGAAATCAAAACAATGTGTTCTTAAAATTTTTTATTTTCACTGATGTGATAGTAAAAACTCATTTGTTTTTGTAGGCTTTATATCTGCCTAAAGGTGTAATAGGTTGGATCTTAGTTTCTCCTACTTCTAACTTTTTATTGGAACATACCTAAAAATTGTTGACAAATAACAAGTTCAGGGTCACTTTGGGAGAACAAGTAGACAAGAAAAGAAAGTGTGGAAAGCTGTTTTAAAACCCCATTTACACAATTACTTTGTGGTGGACCTTTGGTAATTAGTTCTCAAAGCTTTAGTTTACTCTTCTGTAAATAGAATTACTGAATTGTGAAATTTACTGAAAATCTTATGAAGTACCTGCCATTTAGTATGCATGTAAGGCTTAATTTAGAAACAATTTAAACTCTTTCAGTTCAGTTCAGTCACTCAGTTGTGTCCGACTCTTTGCGACCCCATGAATCACAGCCCTCCAGGACTCCCTGTCCATCACAAACTCCCGGAGTTCACTCAAACTCATATCCATCGAGTTGGGGATGCCTTCCAGCCATCTCATTCTCTGTCGTCCCTGTCTCCTCCCACCCCCCAATCCCTCCCAGCATCAGACTCTTTTCCAGTGAGTCAACTCTTCCCATGAGGTGGCCAAAGTATTGGAGTTTCAGCTTTAGCATCAGTCCTTCCAATGAACACCCAGGCTTGATCTCATGTAGAGTGGACTGGTTGGATCTCCTTGCAATCCAAGGGACTCCACAGTTCAAAAGCATCAATACTTCAGCGATCAGCTTTCTTCACAGTCCAACTCTTATATCCATACATGACCACGGGAAAAACCATAGCTTTGACTAGACGGACCTTGGTTGGCAAAGTAATGTCTCTGCTTTTTAATATGCTATCTAGGTTGGTCATAACTTTCCCTCCAAGGACTAAGCGTCTTTTAATTTCATGGCTGCAATGAGCAGCTGCAGTGATTGTGGAGCCCCCAAAAATAAAGTCTGACACTGTTTCCACTGTTTCCCCATCTATTTCCCATGAAGTGATGGGACCAGATGCCATGATCTTTGTTTTCTGAATGTTGAGCTTCAAGCCAAACATTTCACTCTCCTCTTTCACTTTCATCAAGAGGCCTTTGAGTTCCTCTTCACTTTCTGCCATAAGGGTGGTGTCATCTGCATATCTGAGCTTATTGATATTTCTCCCGGCAATCTTGATTCCAGCTTGTGCTTCTTCTAGCCCAGTGTTCCTCATGATGTACTCTGCATAGAAGTTAAATGAGCAGGGTGACAATATACAACCTTGACGTACTCCTATTCCTATTTGGAACCAGTCTGTTGTTCCATGTCCAGTTCTAAGTGTTGCTTCCTGACTTGCATACAGGTTTCTCAAGAGGCAGGTCATGTGGTCTGGTATTCCCATCTCTTTCAGAATGTTCCACAGTTTATTGTGATCCACACAGTCAAAGGCTTTGGCATAGTCAATAAAGCAGAAACAGATATTTTTCTGGAACTCTCTTGCTTTCTCCATGATCCAGCGGATGTTGGCAATTTGATCTCTGGTGCCTCTGCCTTTTCTAAAACCAGCTTGAACATCTGAAGTTCACGGTTCATGTATTGCTGAAGCCTGGCTTGGAGAATTTTGAGCATGACTTTACTAGCGTGTGAGATGAGTGCAATTGTGCAGTAGTTTGAGCATTCTTTGGCATTGCCTTTCTTTGGGATTGGAATGAAGACTGACCTTTTCCAGTCCTGTGGCCATTGCTGAGTTTTCCAAATTTGCTGGCATATTGAGTACAGCACTTTCACAGCATCATCTTTCAGGTTTTGAAATAGCTCAATTGGAATTCCATCACCTCCACTAGCTTTATTCGTAGTGATGCTCTCTAAGGCCCACTTGACTTCACATTCCAAGATGTCTGGCTCCAGGTGAGTGATCACGCCATCGTGATTATCTTCATCGTGAAGATCTTTTTTGTACAGTTCTTCTGTGTATTCTTGCCACCGCTTCTTAATGTCTTCTGCTTCTGTTAGGTCCATACCATTTCTGTCTTTTATCAAGCCCATCTTTGCATGAAATGTTCCCTTGATATCTCTAATTTTCTTGAAAAGATCTCTTGTTTTTCCTATTCTGTTGTTTTCCTCTGTTTCTTTGTATTGATCGCTGAGGAAGTCTTTCCTATCTCTCCTTCCTATTCTTTGGAACTCTGCATTCAGATGCTTATATCTTTCCTTTCCTCCTTTGCTTCTTGCTTCTCTTTTCACAGGTATTTGTAAGGCCTCCTCAGACAGCCATTTTGCTTTTTTGCATTTCTTTTCCATGGGGATGGTCTTGGTCCCTGTCTCCTGTACAGTGTCACAAACCTCCGTCCAGAGTTCATCAGGCACTCTATCAGATCTAGATCCTTAAATCTATTTCTTACTTCCACTGTATAATCATAAGGGATTTGATTTAGGTCATATCTGAATGGTCTAGTGGTTTTCCCTACTTTCTTCAATTTAAGTGTGAATTTGGCAATAAGGAGTTCATGATCTGAGCCACAGTCAGCTCCTGGTCTTGTTTTTGCTAACTGTATAGAGCTTCTCCATCTTTGGCTGCAAAGAATATAATCAGTCTGATTTCGGTGTTGACCATCTGGTGATGTCCATGTGTAGAGTCTTCTCTTGTGTTGTTGGAAGAGGGTGTTTGCTATGACCAGTGCGTTCTCTTGGCAAAACTCTATTAGCCTTTGCCCTGCTTCATTCCGTGCTCCAAGGCCAAATTTGCCTGTTACTCCAGGTGTTTCTTGTCTTCCTACTTTCGCATTCCAGTCCCCTATAATGAAAAGGACATCTTTTTTGGGTGTTAGTTCTAAAAGGTCTTGTAGGTCTTCATAGAACTGTTCAACTTCGGCTTCTACAGCATTGCTGGTTGGGGCATAGACTTGGAGTACTGTAATATTAAATGGTATGCCTTGGAAACGAACGGAAATCATTCTGTTGTTTTTAAGATTGCATCCAAGTACTGCATTTCGGACTCTTTTGTTGACCATGATGGCTACTCCACTTCTTCTAAGGGATTCCTGCCCACAGTAGTGGATATAATGGTCATCTCAGTTGAATTCACCCATTCCAGTCCATTTTAGTTCACTGATTCCTAGAATGTCGACGTTCACTCTTGCCATCTCCTGTTTGACCACCCAATTTGCCTTGATTCACGGACCTAACATTCCAGGTTCCTATGCAATATTGCTCTTTACAGCATCGGACCTTGCTTCTATCATCAGTCACATCGACAACTGGGTATTTCTTTCGCTTTGGCTCCATCCCTTCATTCTTTCTGGAGTTTCTCCACTGATCTCCAGTAGCATACTGGGCAACTACCGACCTAGGGAATTCCTTATTCAGTATCCTATCATTTTGCCTTTTGATACTGTTGTGGGGTTCTCAAGGCAAGTATACTGAAATGGTTTGCCATTCCCTTCTCCAGTGGACCACATTCTGTCAGACTTCTCCACCATGACCCGTCCATCTTGGGTGGCCCCACACGGCATGGCTTAGTTTTATTGAGTTAGACAGGGCTGTAGTCCATATGATCAGATCAACTAGTTCTTTGTGATTATAATTTCAGTGTGTCTGCCCTCTAATGCCCCTTCCCAATACCTACCATCTTATTTGGGTATCTCTTACCTTGGTCGTGGAATATCTCTTCACAGCTGCTCCAGCAAAGTGCAGCCGCTGTACCTTACCTTTATTCAGTGCTAAATTATGACTGCGTGAATATATATGTTTCATGCTTGAGTGTTTTTTCTCCCATTTGTCTGTTCTTTTGGAATTTCGATGCCTAAATGCATTAATACAGGACAGGCTATGTCATGAACATTCTAGGTGAGCAAAGTGACCTGTATTTACTGAAAATGTACAGTTCAGTCAGTAAGTTCGAATGGTGTATCCTACCCGTAAGTTTGGTTTCTTTTAGGGTTACATAACAAATCCCAGTTGCAACTTCTTTTAGAATAACTTTGTCTCTTCCCTGGTGGCTCTGAGGTTAAAGCGTCTGCCTCCAATGCGGGAGACCTGGGTTTGATCCCTGGGTCGGGAAGATCCCCTGGAGAAGGAAATGGTAACCCACTCCAGTATTCTTGCCTGGAGAATCCCATGGACGGAGAAGCCTGGTAGGCTACAGTCCACGGGGTCGGACACGACTGATTGGAACGGAATGGAAAGCTTTTGGAAATGCTGTGTGGCGGTAGAATTTCTAGTGTTGAGTTGTGTCTCCTGTGTGTCATGTGCTATGTTTTGTCCAACTCTTTGCGGCCCCATGGAGTGCTGAGTCTCAGTCATTCCTCCTCAGATCTAGTGTGTTGTTTTATTTACGATTGATGAAACATATCTCATTCCTGTCATCTGTTATTTCCATTATGTAAGATAATTGAAATTTTACTTTTGTTTTTCCCCCTCTGTCTTGGGAAAATTGTACATTTCTAAATTGCTGGGAGCCTTAGCCTAATCTTGAGGTCAAGGTAGAGAAAAATATCAGTACATTCCAATTTAATCTTATGCCTGGTCTTCTGCGAAGTCTGCTTAATCTCCTTGTACCCACTGTGTCTGCTTTTAGTCACTTTCACTACACTTCATAGTACTTACTGCGCATTGTAATTCTATATTTATGTATGTATTAACTTCTGAAAGATTTGCCTTCTTACAACTAGAATACAAGTCCCACGTATTTAAAGAACATTTGCTTTATTAATCATTATGCACCAATTCCAAAAACTTGACTCAGCCTATAGTAGTTATTAAGACATATTTATTGAATAAATAAGTACATTCCCATACTGTCAAATACCTGTAAATCTCTCTGAATAGATTCAGTTCAGTTCAGTTCAGTCGCTCAGTTGTGTCCGACTCTTTGAGACCCCATGAATCACAGCCTGCCAGGCCTCCCTGTCCATCACCAACTCCCGGAGTTCACTCAAACTCATGTCCATCGAGTCGGTGATGCCATCCAGCCATCTCATTCTCCGTCGTCCCCTTCTCCTCCCACCCCCAACCTTTCCCAGCATCAGAGTCTTTTCCAGTGAGTCAACTTGTCGCATGAGGAGGCCAGAGTATTGCAGTTTCAGCTTTAGCATCAGTCCTTCCAATGAACACCCAGGATTGATCTCCTTTAGAATGGACTGATTGGATCTCCTTGCAGTCCAAGGGACTCTCAAGAGTCTTCTCCAGCACCACAGTTCAAAAGCATCAATTCTTTGGCAGTCAGCTTTCTTCACAGTCCAACTCTCACATCCATACATGACCATGGGAAAAACCATAGCCTTGACTACACGGACCTTTGTCACCAAAGTAATGTCTCTGCTTTTTAATATGCTACCTAGGTTGGTCATAACTTTCCTTCCAAGGAGTAAGTGTCTTTTAATTTCATGGCTGCAATCAGCATCCATAGTGATTTTGGAGCCCCCCAAAATAAAGTCTGACACTGTTTCCACTGTTTTCCCATCTATTTCCCATGAGGTGATGGGACCAGATGCCATGATATTTGTTTTCTGAATGTTGAGCTTCAAGCCAACCTTTTCACTCTCCTCTTTCACTTTCATCAAGAGGCTTTTGAGTTCCTCTTCACTTTCTGCCATAAGGGTGGTGTCATCTGCATATCTGAGGTTATTGATATTTCTCCCGGCAATCTTGATTCCAGCCTGTGCTTCTTCCAGCCCAGCGTTCCTCATGATGTACTCTGCATATAAGTTAAATAGATTGCTTATCATATTATCAATGATTTAATTCAAAGCCCTTCTACATGTTCCTCTGTTTTTCTCTTTAAAATGCCGTCTTTATAAAACACGGCAAATTTTACTGCTCTTCTAGGCTGATATGATCCTCTGAGTTTCATTTATCCATTTTAGATAATTTCTACATTAATTTGAAAGCAATGAAACAAAATATTATTTTTAGTCTCTAAAGCATGGGACTATAATGCATTCGTTCTTCCACTATAGCCTTTGGTAAAATAAAAGGCAGTGTTTCAGTTTCATAGGTTTTTCTAACTGCCTGGTGAATGCAGTCATTATTTTGGGGGGTACTTTCTGACATACTTGGAAAGTAGAGTATAAGAGTCTGTCTCTAAAAACTCACCATCCAGTAGGATATAAAAATCTTAAGAGGTGTGACAACTGCCCCAAAAGACCAACAGAAAATCCTGAATTCAGTAAAGCTAAATTTATTTGACATATTGCAATAAGGGAAAATACATTATAACTGTCACACTCTGTAATATCTCTGAAGGGGAAAACTGGGGAGGTGGGAAATATTTGCATGATTTTCGAATTTTAAAGAGTAATTTTCAGGTGAATCTTGCCAGAAGGGGAACTAGCTGGGACTGGGCAGAGTTTATGACATAACTGCTTTGGATTGGCATGTACAGAGAAGTGAGGGTTTTGAAGTAAGGTATGACAAGTAAGCTTAGTCTCCATAAGTAAACTGCTCTTATTTGCTCAGTTTTATCTTCTAGAAGCAAGTATTCCCTGGAGCAAAAACCTAATTTTACTTTGCTTATTCTCAGTATTGTTTAACATAGTGAGAGGAAGTGTGCTCAGTCTCTGTATTGTTTAACACAGGAAGAGAAAATTATTTTGGTATCAGGTTTCAGTCCTTCGTTTTTGTGATTTATCAGCTTTGGCTGAAGAAGACTCTTTATCATCTGATCACATGATAAATTTACATATGTATCACTGTTTGAGCTAACCAACTCATTGGAAAAGACCCTGATGCTGGGAAAGATTGAGTATAGGAAGAGTAGGAGGCCACAGTGGATAAGACAGTTGAATGGCATCACCAATTCAATGGACATGAGTTTGAGCGAACTCCGAGGAATCGTGAAGAACAGGGAATCCTGGCATGCTATACCACAGTCCTTCAGGTCACAAAGAGTCGGACATGATTTAGCGACTGAAGAACAGCAACACTGTTTGATGTTATGGTTGCATATAAAGTTTCTGATAATAATCACTGCAGCTGTTTAAGATTTTCTTCTGTATGGGGGAAGATAATTCATTATTTAAATATTGTTTGATGGAATTGCAGCCATGAAACAACATTTAAGACTAAAGATTACACAATTGAGCACTACAACACAGACACATACTAATATGAATTATTATCATTAGAACTATGGTTCACTTCTAAGCCAGAAATAGTCCTCATTCTTGAGAATAGATCAAATCCCACACCCACATTGTCTGAAATTATATATGGATATTTCTTGTATTTGTCCAGTTTTGGCATCAGGGTAAATTGAAATAATAGAATGAGTTGAGAAGTATTCCATCCTCTTCTATCTTTTAGAAGACTTTGTAAGGAATTGGTCATGTTTTCATTAACTATTTGACCATAAAATTCTTTGGTATTCAGCCTTAAAGCAATCTGTACACTACATTTTTTAAAAAATTATTCATCAACTCACAAATCTACAAGTGTATCTGAAAAGTTTATCCCTAAAACTCTACCTTTTTGTAGCTTCATCACATATTGTGGATATTACCTTAACACTTTATGGAGCAGTGTCACATGCAAAATAAATCCCCTCTTCCTTTTTCCTGAATGTAAAGTATTGTTGATTTGTTAACATTGAACTCATGGTGAGCAGCACTGCAAGTCATGCTTGAATGAAGCTTATCTAACACACATTTTTTTTTTTCCTAAAAAGCACATCACAACCTTCTTGTGCTTGTAGACAGCACTTCACTATACTTGAGGCCATTTAAAATAGCAAAATCACCAGCAAAAAGCACAAAATCATGAAAAACTTGACACTAAATGTATGTCAGGAAAGAAACTTCTTACGTGTGAGAACTGACATTACAGGGCAATGTGTTGCCTGATTTGACCTCAGTTAGAACATGTATTGGGTGACTCAGATGATTCATTACTTTATATAAGTTTGTAAATGACTGTGAACTTGCCCTCAGTATCCATTTGGGGGGTTACAAACATGTTTTGCAAGTAGTCATATTTAAAAATGCAGAATCCGTGAATAATGAGAAGCAACTGTACGTTAGTATGCTCAATAGTGTCCTACATTTCTCCAAGGCTCTTTTCATTGTTTCTCATTCTTATTTTTTTCTGCTCTCAGATTCTATGATCTCTGTCTGTCTTCGTGTTTACTGGTTTATTCTTCTCCTAACTCCCATTTCCTGTTGACCCTGATGCAAAATTTTTCTTTGGTTATTGGGCTTTTTGAACTCCAGAATTTCCTGTTGGTTCAATTTATAATTTCTGTTTTTCATTGATCTTTTATAATAAGTGAGACATTATCATCATATTTTCCTTTAATTCTATAAGTATGACTTTCTTTAGTTCATTGAACGTATTTGTAATAGCTACTTTTAAGTTTTTGTCCTCAAAGTACAACATTTGGACTCTCTAAAATGCAGTTTCTTTTGCCTATTCTTTTAAATCCTGAAAATGTGCTTTTTTGTTTATTTGCCTTTCTCATAGTTGGTATTTTTCTGGTTCCAAACTGGATATTTGATAATATATTGTAGCAGTTCTGACACTAACATCCTATTTCTAGGACTATCATTGTTTGCTAGTCTACTTGTTTGTTTGCATTTATTTTCTAGTTAGTTGCTTGCTTTAGTTGAGTGAAATTAGTTTTTCCCCAAATGTGCAACCCTTAATGTTGTGCTCAGAGAGTGCAGGCTTGAGTATGACTCCTCCTACCCCACTGGGTTAAAATGGTTTTATCTCTGTCCTCTTTGACTATCTCTTTCTGTGAACTCCCTTTTATGCTACTGCTTTAGTTGCAGATGAAATATCAGATGCCGAAGTTAGCCTATGCTAATTTCTAGCTGATTGCTGTATTGTTTTGACAACACCCTGGTAAATAAATTACTCTGAAGTCTGATCTGATTCTGCTTGAACAGAAACAATCTGATTCCAGTTTGTAGGAGTTGTCTTTGAGGCCACATTTTAAGCCTTCCTCCACCACCAGGAGGGCTCTTCTTTGCTGCTTCTTTCCTCAGTTATTTCTACTAACCTTCTAGCTGTTCTGCCTTTTCTCTTACTGCTGTTACAGACCTATAAGCCCCCAACTAATTTACTCATCACCAAAATCAACACTGTTGATTCCAGTGTCCTTAGGCTTCAACTTCTCCATACTCCGTTCCCTATAAGATGAGTCCTCTTAGGAATTCCAGTTGAGCTATTTCATATCCTGAAAGATGATGCTGTGAAAGTGCTGCAGTCAATATGCCAGCAAATTTGGGAACCTCACCAGTGGCCACAGGACTGGAAAAGGTCAGTCTTCATTCCAATCCCAAAGAAAGGCAATGCCAAAGAATGCTCAAACTACTGCACAATCGCACTCATCTCACACGCTAGTAAAGTCATGCTCAAAATTCTCCAAGCCAGGCTTCAGCAATACATGAACCGTGAACTTCAGATGTTCAAGCTGGTTTTAGAAAAGGCAGAGGCACCAGAGATCAAATTGCCAACATCCACTGGATCATGGAGAAAGCAAGAGAGTTCCAGAAAAATATCTATTTCTGCTTTATTGACTATGCCAAAGCCTTTGACTGTGTGGATCACAATAAACTGCGGAAAATTCTGAAAGAGATGGGAATCCCAGACCACCTGACCTGCCTCTTGAGAAACCTGTATGCAGATCAAGAAGCAACAGTTAGAACTGGACATGGAACAACAGACTGGTTCCAAATAGGAAAAGGAGTACATCAAGGTTGTATATTGTCACCCTGCTTATTTAACTTCTATGTAGAGTACATCATGAAGAAGCACAAGCTGGAATCAAGATTGCCGGGAGAAATATCAATAACCTCAGATATGCAGATGACACCACCCTTATGGCAGAAAGTGAAGAGGAACTCAAAGGCCTCTTGATGAAAGTGAAAGAAGAGAGTGAAAAGGTTGGCTTGAAGCTCAACATTCAGAAAACAAAGATCATGGCATCTGGTCCCATCACCTCATGGGAAATAGATGGGGAAACAGTGGAAACAGTGTCAGACTTTATATTTTTGGGCTCCAAAATCACTGCAGATGCTGATTGCAGCCAGGAAATTAAATGACGTTTACTCCTTGGAAGGAAAGTTATGACAACCTAGACAGCATATTAAAAAGCAGTGACATTACTTTGTCAACAAAGGTCCATCTAGGCAAGGCTATCGGAGAAGGCAATGGCAAGCCACTCCAGTACTATTGCCTAGAAAATCCCATGGATGGAGGAGTCTGGTAGGCTGCAGTCTGTGGGGTCGCTAAGGGTCGGACACGACTGAGTGACTTCACTTTCACTTTTCACTTTCCACTTTCACACATTGGAGAAGGAAATGGCAACCCACTCCAGTGTTCTTGCCTGGAGAATCCCAGGGACGGGGGAGCCTGGTGGGCTTCCGTCTATGGGGTCACACAGAGTCGGACACGACTGAAGTGACTTAGCAGCAGCAGCAGCAGGCAAGGCTATGGTTTTTCCAGTAGTTATGTGTGGATGTGAGGGTTGGATTTAAAGAAAGCTGAGTGCCAAAGAACTGATGCTTTTGAACTGTGGTGCTGGAGAAGACTCTTGAGAGTCCCTTGGACTGCAAGGAGAGCCAACCAGTCCATTCTAAAGGAGATCAATCCTGGGTGTTCATTGGAAGGACTGATGCTAAAGCTGAAACTGCAATACTTTGGCCACCTCATGCGACGAGTTGACTCATTGGAAAAGACTCTGATGCTGGGAGGGATTGGGGGTAGGAGGAGACAGGGACGACAGAGAATGAGATGGCTGGATGGCATCACTGTCTCGATGGACATGAGTTTGAGTGAACTCCGGAAGTTGGTGATGGACAGGGAGGCCTGGTGTGCTGTGATTCATGGGATCGCAGAGAGTCAGACAGGACTGAGCGACTGAACTGAACTGAACTGAACTTAGGGAGAAGTATGGAGTGCTTTGTTCTTTTAGCCTTCCTTTTCTTCCCGGGCAGAATGTAACTGATACTGTTTCAGAGTTTAAGGTGAGGACAGCACCCTATTTCTCGTTTGAGAAATTGCAGAGACACCCATGTTCTATGAGCAGAGTTCTAGGCAAAGATACCCTATGGTCTTCTTGGATTTCTTCTCCTAACATGGAATCTTAGCTATACTCCTGAACTAAGACAAAGATGCTTAAGGTCCAGTATTCTCAGCCTGTCATGCCTGATATAGAACTTTTGTTCTATGACAAGGCCAAGGTAGAGGAAGAAGGCCTCTACCTTCTCTGTCACTTTGCCTGAAATAGAATTTTTGCCACATGAAGCTGGGAGAAGAAGGGATGAGAAATAGGTGGTCTGCTCCTCTTGGGCATATACCGTAACCCTAGGCTTGGACTGTCATGAAAGACTTACTCCATCTTCTTAACTTCACATGCCTAGAGTAGACCTCCTGTCACTTTACCTGGGAAGGGAAAGGGGCAAGTCGTAGTTCAAATGGCACTGACTCTGTTCTTCCAAAAGTTAGTAGATTTTCTTGAATAAGTGTTTCTCCATTTATTATATGACCTTAGGATGACTTCCAGAGATATTTAAATTGTTTTCCATACTTTGATCATTTGTTTTTTATTGGGAAGTAGATCCACAGAGTTCCTCACATCAGTATTCTAGAAGTGCTCTGACTTGACTTTTTGGGGATATTTCACTCTTTATAACATCTGTATATCTAAATACTTTTCCCATCTCTGATAATTTCTCAAAAAATTGTATTGTGACAGAACATACATTATCCTTTATAATCTGTTGTGGTCACTTCATGCTGGGAGTTCTAATTGGAAACTGAGACATGAAAGCCTTTTCTGCTTCCTTATTTCCAACCTTAGTTGAGGTTTCAGCCACCGTATTGGCAAGGAGTAACTGTGGGCATAGGAAGAGAATCGAGACTTTATTTCTAGTCCTTTTTTCCAGTCCTTTCCTAGTTCATTGCTTGAGTATTGGAAATACTTCTATCTATCTTTTGGCTCTTTGATAGGAAGTCAGCTCTTATGTCATCTACCTGTATCCTCCACCCTATGTTTGTTTTAAAATAAAAGCTATGTGTTAAATCTGCAAGCTCTGGATCTTAAATTTTAAATCATTTTACAATGCCTTTCTCTTTCAAAAGTCACAGCTGTTAGAAATCACAAGTGTTTTTACTTTCAATAAATTGTCTTTTCAATAAGTTTTCAATAACCAAGACAGAGAATATTGCTGTTTATTCCTGCCTACCCTTAAGGGCAAGGGAAATGGAAAGCTGTCACCTCTGTCCAACTGTTAGGCGTAGAGAGAGCAGTGAGCACAAGGAAACTTGGACCAAAAATGTCAATTAACATTTCACAATATTATCCTGCTATTGCTTTAGAATTACTCGGCAAATCACATGGTGTTTTTATTTGGAGGAGGGGGACTGTGGAATGGTAAGTGTGGCTGCTAGTAAAAGCTCAGTTGGTTCCTTTCTTCTGTAAAAACCAAATATAATTTAGAAAAGAAAGAAGAATAAAGAAGTGAATTACTTACTTTCATATGGTTTCTTTTAAAATTATGATTCCTAAAACCTGTTTTCTCTTAGCTCTTTTCAGAGTTTCCATTCCTGTATGAAGAGTCCAGAGTACCCTAAATGTCTCTGACATGCCATGTTCATCTTTTTTGCATTTATAGAATGTTGTGGTTTTGCCCTGTTTGCATAGACTTCAGTTGAACATTGTCGTTCTCTGTTTTTTATGTGAGTTCTACTTGATTGTTTCATGCCACATTTTTTTTTAATATGTCTGAAAGTCAGCACCACCCGAGCAACAAGGGCAAATTTTCCCTCTAAAAGAGGCAAAGAATTCATTATAAGTAAGTTTTACTAGGAAACAAATGGGAATATTTTCTAAAAAGTAATAAAATGAGAAAGCTACCAAAATTGTTAATCATTCTTTCCCCAGATCAGAACACCCATCAGGTCTAAAGCCAGAAGAAAATTTTGAGGCTCATTAAATCTGGTATGTTAAAATAATATTTTTACTGGTTAGTCTTTCCTGAAATGTCCAACTTTTTCCTTTTAATTGAGTTATCCAGCCCTGTCACTGGTCAGTGAGTCAAGGAATGGATTTAACAATAGATACTGATTGAGAGGTTGCCTTTTCCTGACTTGATTTTCAAAAATCTAGATCCTTAATGAGATAGGATTTGAAGCATAGGCAAATTATCTTGGAGAGTACTGTAGTCAGAACAAAACTTTACTGCTCCCCACCTTAAGGAAAAGGACAGATAGAGAATAATTCAACAGTGGTGGATCCCATAGATAGAATCCCTGTGCTATCTTCATGGACTGATTCCTAGAGAGGAAGAATGGAGAGGCAGAAAATCCCAGGTTTTTGCTCCATGCCCAGGTTGATCCTACACAGATAGCAAGTTCCAAATATAAAGAAGCTCTGTTTTTATCTAAGCCTTCTTCCTTTTCAAAATTCCCAAAATCTACCATTATGTTGTATGAGTGACAGAATAATCTCCCTATGTCCAAGACTTCAAATCAAGGGAGTTTTGAAAGAGGGAGCTGTCAGACATGAATGAACCATGTATATGAAATTAAGTTATATGATCTTGGTAATCTGTGTGGACTAATGACAGAGACCTAAACAGGACTAGGAATTAGCTGTGTGGACAAAAGACACAAAGGTCCAGATGCTTATAGCTTTTCTTTATTGTCCAGTAAGACTGCTCAAACTTGAGCGGTCACACTTGCTTTCCTTTTCTATCAAGTTTTTCTCATATAATGTTTTCTTACATCTCATTGGCCAAAATAGCTATATAGCCATGTGTGCTTATATGCTCAGTCATGTCTGACTCTTTGCAACCCCATGGACTGTAGCCCAATAGGCTTCTCTGCCCATTGAGTTTTCCAGGTAAGAATGCTGGAGTGGGGCATCATTTCCTATTATAGGGTATCTTGCTGACCCAGGGATAGAGCCCAAGTCTCTTTGGTCCTCCACTGGCCGACAGATTCTTTACCACCTGTATAGCCATACTAACTGAAAAATAGGCTAGAAAGCACAGTGTTGAGTGGGATGACGATGTGTGTGGTTGATTAAAATTAGGCTTCTTATTAAGGACTTATATTAAGGA
This sequence comes from Moschus berezovskii, assembly GCF_049115385.1. Classification (NCBI taxonomy): domain Eukaryota; kingdom Metazoa; phylum Chordata; class Mammalia; order Artiodactyla; family Moschidae; genus Moschus; species Moschus berezovskii. Next base: position 63,555,478 of record NC_142466.1, read on the forward strand.
GTGCTTTTCCTGTGGGACTCCAATACTTTATCTTGGAAACTCTAGTAATCTTCTCCCTAGGCTCTTAACTCTATCTTCTCAACTCAGAGTATCCTGGGCTCCACTCGGATTCTCCCTGCTTGCATTACAACTTTGACTTTTTCTCAAGTCAATAAGTTAGGTCTATGATGGGTTTCATTTTGTTTGTTTCCCATCATGAAGGATCACTTTTCTTTCATTGCCTGACACCCAGTGTCTTAAAAACCTTTGTTTCTTTTCTGTGTGTTTCAAGTAGGAAGGGTTAATGGGGCCCCTGTTATTTTGTACTGGCTGTGAGTGGAAGTTCCCTACTCTATTCACTTTTTCTTCCTATTTATTACTGTACTCATATCTCTCATCTGCTTGGTGAGTTCTTTGCAAATTACTTTGGTATTCTTTGTAATTTGTAAGTGAAGTTAGCATATGCACTTTACTTCCTGTCAGAGATAAAACTGCTTGTGAGTAGTCCTGTTTCTACTTACTAATTAGGCCTCCCTGCCCATAGAATTTGAGCCTAGGGGGATGGGAATTAGTTCAAGAAGAGAATGTGTCTGTAGTGAAGTGGTGTGGACCCAGAAAGCAGTAAGCAACACCCTGAAGAAATGACTGAAGACTAGGGTATGTGAAGAACAGATTAAGTTGGAATACTTACTGGATAACACTCCTGTGGACTTTAGCCTGATTCAGATTTGCAATTTGTGTGTGTAATGTTTAGCAGTTAATGTGTCATGATAGGGATGACACTGAATTTAAGGGACTGAGAGATAATTCAGGTCTGGTTTTAGAAAATGACTTCATTTTCTAGCATAAAATGTTTTCAGGGTAGGTAATCTCCCATCTCTAAACTTCGATTTCCTTTTCTTGCATATGGTAAGGGAGGGAATATACTACTTGATCTTTTTTCTTGTTGTCCAGTTACTTGAGTTGTGTCTGAATCTTTGTGACCTTATGGACTTCAGCACTCCAGGCTTCCCTGTCCTTCCCTATCTCCCGGAGTTTGCTCAGACTTCCATCCATCCTCTGTTACTTGGTCTTTATGTACTAAATTTCTATTTTTTTATGAAATGTTTTCTGTTTTAAGTGGACTAAATTAAACTTTCTATATACATCACAGACCCTCTTTATACCTGAGCTTTCTTTCCCCTATCCAAACTTTTGCAATTCCTGGTAACCTCCAAGGTTTGTGCCCTTTGGAGAATTGAAAGAGCTACATTTAGGAATCTGGTTTGTTGCTCTTTCTTCCCTCCTGCAACTCAAATTTTTTGCTCACACACACACAGTATCACAAATAGAATTAGTGTCTACAATTGGAAATGCAAAAGACCTTGGGATATAAATTAAGTTGAATATAGTGATTGGGTATTTTCTGTTGACAAATTAGTCTTTATAATTTTGGGGGTTGAGATGTGCTTGAGTTCTCAGTCTTTGGATTCACAACAGTTTTATAGATCTGAATTCTACTACTATTGTATTATTTCCAATACATTTTATAGGAGCAAAATATCTTCATACCACTAAACATCTACTTGCAAGTGAAGAGGGAACAAAAGCTCATAAAACTGCCATAAAATATTTATTTGTCTTCAGCAACAGGATTAATTTTATCACTGTAGATTTATGACCCTAGAAATTCGTTGGTGGATATTTAATATATCAAAATAGCAGAACAAGGAGCTTGTATTAAGAAATGTGTTGTGAAACTTGTGATTTACCAGAGAGAACAGATTTTTTTCCATAGGACTTAATAAAACAGCAACAAAATTGAATTAGCTTGGCATAAAGTTTAATTGCCTGATGAAAGATTTGATACTGCTGATGCATTACTGTTTATTATATATAACATATCTTGGACTTGTGGATCATCACCCCCCACCCCCACCCCCAGACAGACTGGGAAAGCTAATGATGGCAGTAGGATTGTAGTGTTAGTGTCTAGGAATCTTCCTTTTGATTTCCAATTCCTAACACTCACTGCGATGACCTTTCCAAAAGGGAAAACGGGACTGTATAGCTTGTTGCCTCTCTCAATGCAATTCCTTTGTTGAAAGCCTCTCCCTTCAAAAATTCCGTAGCTCTTCCGTGCTGTTGTACCTTGTGAGAGTGTGCCTTAGTGACATTCAGCTTATGCATTGTTTTTGTTTTTGATAGAAATTGCCTGATAGCAGAAAGTCATAAAAGAATATAGTAAATCTACAAACTTCCAGTTTTCTCTATTTTGAGTTGTGGCTGTAAGTATGAATTACTCTCTTTCTGCTCATATTGTTTCTGATCTGCGACCCCATGAACTGTCCATGGAATTCTTTAGTCCAGAATACTGGGGTGGGTAGCCTTTCCCTTCTCCAGGGGATCGTCCCAACCCAGGGATCGAACCCAGGTCTCCTGCATTGCAGGCGGATTCTTTACCAGCTGAGCCACAAGGGAAGCACAAGGGAAGATAAGATATTTCTTATCTTTTGAGCTCCTATAAGAATTAGGTACACATTTAGGAAAAAAAACACAGTCTCTTGAGATTGTGATGTGGGAGCTAGATATCTTCATGTTCAGAAAGGTTAGAGGTATATGGTCTGACAGAGGCAGAACAACTTCAATCCCCATAATTCAGCTACTACAGAATTTGAGAATAGATCCACTAAATTGATGATATGGCCATAGAGTTTACAACCAGAGACTGTCTCAGTTCTTATCCATAAAACTTGTAACAGCTAACCTTCTTGGGTACTGCTTTGTGAATTTTCAATCAGAAGGACAGTCCCCAAAGGGTGGCTGAGTCTGGATCATTGTTCTGGAAAGTAATTGAGTAAGTGAAAATATGTATCATGAGAAAAAGAAGCCAGTAGCTTCCTTTTAGCTTTATTCGAATGAGGGGGAAAAAGGATTTCTTTTTTTTTTTTTAATCCTAGTGTCTCTTGGGGTCTTGACAATTTGTGTTTTTCAAGTATGTCATCAAGAAAACCATTTGCTTTCCGTCACAGATCTGATTAAATCTCTCAGGCCTTTGCATGCTCTTGATAGTAGAAGCATATGTACATTTGATGGAGTCTACAGGAGTCCAGAACATTGAAGCTTTTGGGCTTAGTCATATCCAGTGCTTTTAGGCCACCCTCAGCCCTGTTACTGATTATCTACCCAGAGAAGATGCTAAAACTATCACAAAATATAAATTTAACTCATTGACAATTAGCCATTCAGACTAAAAATTCCATTCAGACATTAAAAAATTAAGTCCATAAAACCTGCGTGATTCTGTGGCATAAAAGAGATTATCAATTAACTTCAGAGTAACATGGTTATATGAATGCTAGTGTCTCTCTCTCTTCCTCTCAGATCCTGATTAGAATAATCAAATACATTTAATAATACGGAAAAACTCACATCAGTGCTTCTTACTAACAGAAAAGATTATATGACTACACCATAGAAAAGAAAAAAATATATACACTGTTGCAAAAGAAGTATTCACAGAAGTTGAAAGCAAAGAATGAACAAAGAGATACAAACTCATTTAAATAAAGGAGTCATAATATTAATGCCAAACAGGTAGAAATAAATGCCCAACATATTAAATGTACCAATACTACTGCATTGTTGATGAAGGACACAATCTTCCAAGAAATTATAAATACCATTATTCCTTGCATTAAAATAACCAACATGAAAATACATAAAATAATCAAAATACACAATCTGTGGAAACCTAAGAGAAGTTGGAAGAGCTTCCCTGGTGGCTCAGAGGGTAAAAATCTGTCTGCAGAAAACCCAGTTTCAATCCCTGGGTTAAGAAGATCCCCATGAGAAGGGAATGGCTACGAATTCCAGTATTCTTTCCTGGAGAATCCCATGGACAGGGAAGCCCAGTGGGCCATAGTCCATGGGGTTGTAAAGAGTCAGATACGATTGAGTGACTAAACACACAGACACACACACACACACACGAAAAGTGGAGGAACACAATACTAATAGAGTGAGTAATTTTACAGTTCTGGGGATATCAGTAATCTACAAATAAGCTAGTAAGTAAGCTAATACCCTTCAGAGTAGGAGTCTTTCCCTCATCTCATAAAACACTAGAAAAATTTGGTTGCATTTTGAGCTATAATGGAAGCATCAGTATACTGCAAAATACAGCCATTTAAGAGAAAATATTGTCTGATGTAATACAAGAGGGAAATAATAAGGTTAATAATACTCAATAACTTGACCATCTCCCAAGTTTCGCAGGACTGTGTTATGACTCTTTCTGTAGACGTATTTTTTGTTTTGTTTTGTTTTCAGAGAACTTCTTAATCTAAAGACATTCTACGGCCGTCACAGTGACATCAATTAGTACTTTTCTCTTGTGGTTAATAATCTATGTACTGTAATTCTTTCCAAATAGCTCTAGTTCTGGTAACACAAGACAATGGGTTAAAATCTGAGCCTTTCACACTTGCAGTGCCATTGTCAGTACTAAAATGCCACTTAATTTTGTTCCTTTATTTATTCTTATACATGTCCCTATTTTCAAAGCCCTTTTCATTTTTGACAGGTAAAAATTAAACTGATAATCTTCCTAACTGGTTCTTAGACCAAAAGGAAATATAAATGTAAGTTATATAATATATAAAAAGGTCAGTGGTAAGAATATTACATATCAACATTTATGAGAGATTATCAAAGTTGCACTCAGAAGAAAATAAATATCTCTATATGCTTTAAATACTAAAGAATAAAAAAGGAATTTTTTAATTTAAAATTTCACTGAAGAAGATTTTTAAAAAAGAATATCTAAAATAAAGCACAGGTTGGCAAACTCTAGTCCATAGGTCACTTTTAGCCCACCACCCATTTTGTTGAATAACATTTTATTGAAACATAGCTATGCTCATTGACTTTTAAATTGTCAATGGCTGCTTTTGTGCTACAGGGGTAGTGTTGAGTCATTGTGACAGGGACTATTAGGCCTCAAAGTCATACGGCCCTTTACTGTAACCTTAATCCAGGGCATGTAAAGAAAATGATTATTAAAAATAAAATTATAAAATAGTGATTTGAAAATTAATCTGAGATATGTCAGTTGTTTTAGCATGTTCTAACATGCATAGAAAATTCTATATAATGTTATCCTGTTTTGTTAGCATCATCTCATGCGAAAACACTGATGGAAAAGCATAATGAAAGAAAATACAGATACATTTCTCACATGCAGGTGAAGTATTGAAAGTAAATATTATTGAATCTAATTCAGCAGTATTTTTAACTATTAATTACCTGCAGCCAAGTGAAAATTTATTCCAGGGTGTATAAATTATTTACTATAAGTAAATATGCTAATATACCTAATCACATCACATAGCCCAAAGCAGAGAAATCATACATTAATCTTAATAGATACAGAATAATGGTTGGTCTCTTTTTATGATAGAAAAATATTAATCTAGAAATGTAAAAATATATTCTCAGTATGCCACAAACAGCATATGTACTCTGATGTTTCTCACAGTTAAACATCAGAGATAGTCTTTTAAAGTCATAAGTGGTATAAAACTTCTATTGTCATGAATATTTAAGGAAAAAACACTTATGAAAGTTCCAACTAGTGAGTAAGACATGAAAGATTTGAAAAGAGGAAAACATTAAATTATTATTTTCAGATTCTATTATGATTATATTTCCTGAAAACAGTCTGGAAATTAACTGATCTGATAGTTGACCTCATTCAAGCTTCTTCATTTGGCAAAGGGATTCCATTGAGTTTGACATGTAACATTTATTTGTTATGTCTTTTCATTTTCCTTCAATTAGGAACAGTTTCTCATTTTTTCTTTGTATTTCATACCTTGACAGTTACAGGAAACTATAAATCAGTTATTTCATGGAACATCTGTAAATTTGGGGTGTTGCTGTTAGTTTCAAGTTAACGCATCATTGGCTGAAGTATTTCAGAAATGGTGTTGTGTTTTCATTATATGCCCATCCTGTCAGATGCACATTTTTCCTTTGTTCTATTACTGGTAGTGTTTACCTTCGATAAGTTGATTAAAATGCTACTGACCATTCTAAACTTACTATTTTTCCATTTTTGTAATAGGTATTATATCAGGAGGTAATTTGTAACTATAAGAGTATCCTATTCCACATTATTTTATTCATCTGTTTATTTATATTGGCATGTATTCATGACTTTCTATTTTATTCAATGGTTATAATTTGTTTCTATATATATTTCATTGCTCAAATTGTCCAGGGTGGCCAAATACTGAAAATTATCATATGGCCAGGATCTGCACTGAATATATAAAGACATTCCCTATTCAACAATATCAAAATAACATTGTTTCCTAGCAAAGTTTATATGCAGAGCAATGTTATTAGAGTAATTAACGGAGATGGCATCACCGACTCTGTGGACATGAGTTTGAGTGAACTCCGGGAGTTGGTGATGGACAGGGAGGCCTGGCGTGCTGTGATTCATGGGGTTGCGGAGAGTCGGACACGACTGAGCAACTGAACTGGACTGATACATCATCAAATATAGTGGGCTGTTGGATAGCCCTAAAATCATTGTTATTATGTTATTCAGGTGCTATTCATTACCTCAGAAAATGCTAATTGTAATATTAATGGAAACAAGGTAACTAGGTACAAAATTGTATATATTATAATCTCAAACATATTAAAAAATAAAAGGAGCAGAAACTATATTAAAATATGTATAGTAGATCTTTTCAGTGATGGAGTTATGGGTGACTGTTATTTTTTAAAATTTCCAAATTTGCCACTGGGCACACTATGTTTTTATAATCAGAAGGGGAAAGAAAAGAAAAACAGTAAAAAGCATTGGATCAGCTTCCCACAAATATTGATCCAGTTATTGGGCTAAGGAAAGTTTTACTACCTGGGACGTTTCATTTTCCCACTGTGCATTACTCCACAGGAGAAAAAAACATGCCAGCCTTTTTGTTTATGGGCACTGGGCAGGATGGTGCACCATTAAATCTAAGTTGGGATAGCAGTCATTATCTGCTAGGTGACCTGGAAAGGGTGGGTATCCCATAACTCTCTCTACATTCTACCATGGAAACATTAAAAGAAACCTGCCCTCATATCCTTAGTGGGAAATATGGCCCTGACAAAGGGTTAAACAGAAAGAAAAAAGGGTTAAACAGAAGTACACAACATAAACAAACAACAAAATATTTAAGACCTATATGTTAAGTTCATTACTCTAAAAAAGATAAAATGCAGGATGTTCCTCTCTTGTGTACTATAATATTTATGAGGTCATTAAGTTTTGCCTAAAACAGTACTTGCAAAACTGTCTTATTCTTTCTTCTCTGGCATTATCATAATATGATCCTATATGGAGCTTTTGGTAAAAATTGGTGTAGTCATTCATTATGCATTTATCTTATTTTAAACCTCTTTGGACTTGATCAGGATGACAATACTTAGTGCTTGAGAAGTCATCATGAAAAGTATGAAAGCTCAAGATATATCTGCTTATTTACAAGTAAATCAACCTTTTTAATCCTTTAATCTACTCTAGAAATTGAATAATTGAGCTAGAACAGGGATTGTTCCATCTGATTCAAAACATTTGGAGATCAGAGTCTCAGATTTTTCACATGTTTATTTGCTGTAATTCGCATAATTAGTTAAAATGAACAAATTAGAAAACAAGTAACCAGAGGGTGCTGGATTAGCAGGAGTCTTAAAAGCTTTGCAGCTTCTTCGTGTAATTATTGAGGAGGCATGTTTAATTAATATAATACCCATTAGTAACAATTAAACATAGCCAGGCCAGGAAATTAACCCTTTTACCATTTGCAGTTGGCATTTTAATTTTATAGTACTCTCAGCCCAGCAGAAATGTTCATTTATTTCAATGTAATATTCTGTGATACTGTTGCAACATCAAAAATCTTTTTCATGTCACTATAATACAGTAATTTACAGGTAAGAAATTGAGTTTTTAGTTTCTAGAGATATCTATAGAAGACTCTCATAAATGTGAAAGTTCAGTACTCAAAGGAATGAAGATGCACATACAATTTCAAGTGACTGTGCTTTGTGAACTGGACTCTTTCTGAGCTGAGTGAAAAATAGAATGAAGAGACTTAAATAGTTGCTCCGTTTCCTAATCCCACATCTTGTACCTCAATTGAAAGGGGTTAAGAGCCTATTAAATTCTCTTCTTGGTCCATAAGCTTCTTTTCAGTACCTTTCCCAGGTTGCAAAGAAAATTTCCTGAAGGTTAGCCATTAAAGATTACTATACTCCTGAAAATCCTTGACTTATGTCTTGAAACATGGGGTCATTTTAATTATCTATGGATGAAAGAATGTGGTTTGACTTCAACTCACTTTAGGCGTCTCTTATGATGTATAACATCTTAAGATTCTGAAAAACTATCTCCCTCATTACAATCTAAGAAATACCATATTTACTCAGCTTTTTGTTTTTATTTCTGCTCTATGTAATTCATTACGACTAGTGCATCAACTCTGATTTCTATGAGTGAAGGAAAAAAATCTACAAATAAAAAAAGACAGAGTATGGAGTTATCTTCTTCGTTTCCATAATGAAGCTACCTTCTCTTTTGTTAAAGCTGTAAAAATTACTGTCAGTGAATATTATAAGAACCAGAGGATAAAGGAGGTGGGATATGAAAGATACTGTTTATACAAGTGAAAATTTTCATGAATAGTGATACCTGTTTTATGTTCTCAAATTTAAAAAAAATTACAATATTACTTTTTAATTATTTTTATTGGAGTACAATTGCTTTACAGTGTTATGTTCTGTACAGCAAAAGTGAATCAGCTATATGTATACATGGGAAAGATTGAGGGCAGGAGGATAAGGGGACGACAGAGGATGGGATGGCTGGATGGCATCACCGACTCAATGGACATGGGTTTGGGTGAACTCCGGGAGTTGGTGATGGACAGGGAGGCCTGGCGTGCTGCAGTTCATGGGGTCCCAAAGAGTCAGACATGACTGAGCGACTGAACTGAACTGAACTGATACATGTATCTTCTCTCTCTTGACCTTCCCTGCCACTCACCCATCGCTCTCAAAATTTTTGAAAAGATAGTTTACAGATAGAGGAGAGATGCAGCTCTAATAGTTACACTTTTCTATGAATTATATTTATACTATATATTTAATATGTATGAAATATATGTTTATTACAGAGTTGTCCTATATTAGTTGTGATTAATACTTGGTCTTTTGAAGTTCAAGATAAATCAAGCAAGATGAATTGGGTAGGAACATCTGGACAGAATAAGGTTTTCTCACATCTGAAGCTAAAATCTTTCACCTGGATGAATTTACCAAAGCCCAGAGGCTTTTCCACAGTTCTAGGGTCCGGAGAAGGCAATGGCAAGCCACTCCAGTACTATTGCCTAGAAAATCCCATGGATGGAGGAGCCTGGTAGGCTGCAGTCTGTGGGGTCGCTAAGGGTCGGACACGACTGAGCGACTTCACTTTCACACATTGGAGAAGGAAATGGCAACCCACTCCAGTGTTCTTGCCTGGAGAATCCCAGGGAAGGGGGAGCCTGGTGGGCTTCCGTTTATGGGGTCACACAGAGTCGGACACGACTGAAGTGACTTAGCAGCAGCAGCAGGGTTTGGAAACATGAAATTTTTAGAATTCTAAATACAGTCTCTTTTCCCAAGGGAGGACTCACATTAAACCAGCAAACACAAGTAGTGTGTAATAACAGAATGGCAAGTTGTGAAAGTAATGATAAACAAAAACAAGTAAAGAAATCACAGTATTCTTTATCTCTTTGAAGTGTACTCTGACTTGAGTTTGAGTGATCTGGATGTCAAAAGCAATCAGGATTCATGAACTTTTCTGTGTGTATTTTATACCTCAATGAAATTTGCAAAAACAAAGTGAAATCTCTGAAACCCAGGGGCTAAGACTCTCCAGAGTAAACAGTAAGGACAATTCTCCTGGAAGTTTGGGTGGTGGTTTCTAAGGGCAAAGGGTAATAGCCACTGCAGTTGTCAGTTATGATTTGAAACTTTAACTTCTGAATCACAGATGCATGTGTTTCAAAGGAACCTTGGAAATTTGGATGGATGGTTGCCCTAGGAAGACCTTTTGTTTCTGAGTAGTGAGGATGACTCTTTAATGATTTATGGTTTTTCTGTCAGTTGTCTGAGATAACTTTTCTTACTTCATTTGGCAAAACATTTGCTGGTCATTCCTCTAAACCAGAGGTCAAGATCTAACTCCTAGAGAACTTTCCAATTGTTTCAATTTATTCCAAAACTCCTTGACCCTATCAACCTCTCTTACCGGGAACATTTCAAAATAATTGTAATTTAAACTTGGAGTTACAGCTCTCTGAAAATGTGACTCATGTATTTTATTGGTGGACCTTCAGCTCTCAGAAACCCTGAAGTATTGAACAACTGGACGCCTTGCGTTTCTGGGTAGTTAGAGCTACTCTCTCATTTATCAGTTGAGTGATCTTGAGCAAATTGTGAAACTTCTCTAAGCTTTAGCTCCTTGTCAATAAAGTTAGCACCAACATATGTAATATTTTATATATAATAGTATACACAGTATAGGTGAGGTGTGTTGTGTGTGCAGTGACTATGGTAAGCATTTAGTACTATAAATGACTTTATCTCCATCCTTTGTGCATAGTCGCTCAGTCATGTCTGACTCTTTGTGACCCCATAGACTGTAGCCTACCAGGCCTCTCTATCCATGGGGATTCTCCAGGCAAGAATACTGGAGTGGGTTATACCATGCCCGCCTCCAGGAGATCTTCCCAACCCAGGTATCAAACCCAGGTTTCCTGCATTGCAGGTGGATTCTTTACCCTTGAGCTAATAGGGAAGCCCCTCCATCCTTTATTCTTTAGTAAATATATTCTTCCAAGTGTATCAACAATTGAATTGCCACCTCTGTGAGATAGTGAGTTCTCCATAACAAAGGATCAGTTCTCAGCTGGTCAAATCTTGGTGGTGTTGGAGAAGATGAGAGTCCCTTGGACTGTAAGGAGATCCAACCAGTCAGTCCTAAAGGAATATAATATTCATTTCTGAATATTCATTGGAAGGACTGATGCTGAAGCTGAAACGCCAAAACTTTGGCCACCTGATGCGAAGAACCGACTCATTGGAAAAGATCTTGATGCTGGAAAAGATTGAAGGCTGGAGAACAAGAGGATGCTTGGGAATAAGAGGAAGGAGATTCAGAATGAAGCAGGGTTAAGTCCCAAGAAACTTTGTGCCTCAGAACCTTTCCACATTTGAGTTTGCCATGTGTAAGAGAAAATATGGATTAGGAGTTCTGCACCTCTGATTTAACTGTGATGCTTGTACAGTCTTCCCAGCTAGCATTAATCAGAAGCCCAAATTTGAGTGTATCTCTCTGCTTTCCTTTATTTTTATTTTTCTTCTCTTTCTTCTTTCTTTTTAATGAATTATCAACCTCTTTTTTTGTTTGTTTTTATTTTCTCTTTTGTTCTTATTGTCTAGTCGCTCAGTTGTGTTTGACTCTTTGTGACCCCATGGACTGTAGCACAACAGTCTTTTCCATCCTTCACTGTCTCCTGCTGCTGCTAAGTCGCTTCAGTCGTGTCCGACTCTGTGCAACCCCATAGACAGCAGCCCACCAGGCTCTGCCGTCCCTGGGATTCTCCAGGCAAGAACACTGGAGTGGGTTGCCATTTCCTTCTCCAATGCATGAAACTGAAAAGTGAAAGTGAAATCGCTCAGTTGTGTCTAACTCTTAGAGACCCCATGGACTGTAGCCTACCAGGCTCCTCCGCCCATGGAATTTTCCAGGCAAGAGTTCTGGAGTGGGTTGCCATTGCCTTCTCCTCACTGTCTCCTGGAGTTTGCTTAAACTCATGTCCATTGAGTTGATGATGCCATCCAACCATCTTATCCTCTGTTGCTCCCTTCTCTTCCTACCCTCAATCTTTTCCAGCATCAGGGTCTCTTCCAATAAGTTGCCTCTTTGCATCAGGTGGCCAAAGTATTGGGGCTTCAGCATTAGTCCTTCCAATGAATATTCAGGACTGATTTCCTTTTGGATTGATTGGTTTTATCTCCTTGCTGTCCAAAGGACTCTCAAGAGTCTTCTCCAGCACCACAATTCAGAAGAATCAGTTTTTCAGTGCTTAGCTTTCTTTATGTTCCAACTCTCATATCCATACATGACTACTGAAAAAACTATAGCTTTGACTAGATGGACCTACATTTTCAGGAGCTTTTCACAGTCATCCATCTGTCTTTCCATCTATTTCTCTTCAGTCTAATTCTATTTCATTTAACTAACCTCATCCAGCCTTTCCTTCACGTCCCCCAACATGTAGTACTCATATGTTCAGCCAGGTTTGTTCCCTATTCCGTAAGCCATCTGTGCTCACTCCTGACATTGTGTATAGTCCCTTCCCTAAAGGCTCTTTGCTGTCTTTCTTATATACTAAGACTCAAATCCTACCTCATCGAAGAGGTCCTCACAGAAGAAGGCAATGCTTTTTGAAACCCTTCTTTAAATGAAATACCATAGTAAGTCTAATTTGTCCTCTCTGACCTTGTAATTAATTATCCATTGACCCCCATCATATAGGGTATGTTCTTTTTCTTATGTGTTATTCTTCTTTATATAAAAAGATTTTAATGACTTGAACTAAGAGCTATGGCATTTTCTTTTTCATTTTCATACAAGGATCTGTGATATGAAGTTAACGTCCTTTCCCCCACTTCTCATTCACCCTCAGCACTTGTTAAACAAAAAGGACATATGGAACTTACTGGTTTACAGGTTTTTGTAGTCCTTGGTTCTGGTCCTTGCATCTAAGCTGCAGTACTATAATGCTAATTTGATTGATTCCTTATTGTCATATAACTCAGGAAACTAAATCATTACAAACTAGAAATATATAAGATAAGAAAGCCAATGGATATCACAACCTTAGGCCTGGGGGAGAGTGCTGTGTGAGTCATAGGTAGGGTGGGGTTCATATTTAATAATTTAACCTTCTAATATTCCTTTGTAATTAAGAGATACTCAAATATATAGTTAATATTTAATAGCATTGGTTAAAAAAAGAAAAGAGAGAAAGGGGAAGAGGGAGATCTTGAAGACTTTTTGAAATTAATGAACAAATATGATGGTTGGGGAAAGAGAAAAACCAAGGGCTGACCTCCTACAAAATCAGCTCAGGAAAGAGAGAAGGGCTCATCTGATATGCAAGTAGAAAGGTTAGACCTCCAGAACCTTAGAAAATCTGAATAGTCTGAGCAGTGTTGGAAGAAGGCACATTAAAGAGCTTGCACAATTCTGCAAATGTCTCACCCAAAGAAATCTGGCATGGTGTTCATCATCTAGTTAATCCTAACATGCAGACATTTCTGAGAGTGAAATCAGATCTTTCTTTGCCAGAGTGGGTTCCTTATTTGGGCAACTGGGTCAAATCAAGAAAGGCCAGTATAGGCTGCCAGAGTAGACAAGGAGAGGAGAAATAAAAGAACAAGACATATAATTCATCAGTGATTTCCTTCCAATATTCTTAGCCTCCACCTTACCTCCATCTTACTGGTAATACAGGAACAAGGTTGAAGGATCAGGTAAAAGGTATCTATAGAAACTGAGTAAATATAGAAAATAAAGTAACTTATAAAATTTTCTTTCTAGGGATAATTGTGATCATAGTTCAGTAATAAGATCAGATGAAGTCTGAAGAAATGTTAGAACACCTGGATAAAGTAGAAAAACATCTGTTTGAAGGCATCAGAATGTTAAGAGACACAAAGACGTGTGGGCCAAGTTCTAGAGAGAAGGGAAACAGACACAGGCTTGACATTTGGCCAGATTTTCTCCTTGGGGCATTTGCTGATTCAAATCTTACAGCCTAGGGGCTGAGAAGCCAAGGAGTTCAAAAGACTGCAAGCAGAGAAGCCAGGTGGCAAAAGCTCAAGCAAAAGGCCACAACTAAGAGAATGACAAGCTAAGTCTCACAGGGCTGAGGGAACCATTGCATATAAAGCCTGACCAGTGCAAGCACTTGGGAATGTTCACATGGTAATTTCAAGGCAGCACTCATGGAGGAAGGGCAAGCCAGAAATGGACCAACCTTCATAAAGACTGAGAACCCCTGTGAATGATCTCAGACTGAGAATGGACTAAGATTACCAGTCCCCATCATAACTGTCTGCTTTGAGCAAAAAGAGATCTTTTCAAAAGAAAGATAACAACATCCAGAGTAGAGGTGTCTTTATAGTTTCCTAAAATAAGTCCAATTTTAATGTAAAACATAATTTGACATACCAGGAAAAAGACTAAATGGTCAAGAGCCCCAAAAGAAAAAGACAAGTCAACACACGAGGACAAGATATTGGAGTTTTCAGTCATTAGGTAAAACAACTATGATTTAACAAAGAAAATATACACATGGCAATAAGTTTATGAAAAGGTGCTACAAGTTACATAATATTAGGGAATTTTAAATTAAAATGATGAGATACTAATACATACCCATTCAAATGGCTAAAATCCAAAAAATGAAATACCAAAGCTGGTGAGGATATAGAACAATAGGAATTCTCATTTGTTGCTGGTGAGAGACTCGACGGTTTCTTATAAAAGTAAACATACTTTTATCATACAGTCATCTTGTCATCATGCTACTTCGTATCTTCCCATAGCAACTGCAAAGTTATACCTATATTAAAAACCTGAATGTGGGTGTTTATAACAGTTCCTTAATTGCCAAAACTTGGAATCAACCAAGATGTTTTCCAATAGATGAACCATTTGGCTTCTCTGCTTATAGTCTTTTTAACTCCTTGGCTCCATACAGGAGTAGCATTCAGCAATAAGAAGGAAAGTCTGTGAAGCCATGAACAGACATGGAAGAATCTTAAATGCATATAACTAAGTGAAAAAGAGCCAGTCTGCAAAGGCTATGTATATATGCCATGATTCCAACTATATGAAATTTAGAAGAAGGCAAAATTGTGGCCACAATGAAAAGATCTGTGGTCACTAGAGGTTGTGAGAAGGAGAAAAGAATAGGTGAACCATGGAAATTGAAAGGCAGTGAAACTTCCATGTGTGGTTCTGTGATGATGGATACAGGTTATTATACATTGTCAAAAGTCACATAATGGACAAAACAGAGTGAAGTCCAAAGTAAACCACGGGCTTTAGTTAGCAATAATGTGTCAGTATTAGTTTAGTAACTATATCAAATATGTTATACTACCATAGTGAAGTCACTCAGTCGTGTCTGACTCTTTGCGACCCCATGGACTGTGGCCTACCAGGCTCTTCCATCCATGGGATTCTCCAGGCAAGAATACTGGAGTGGGTTGCCATTTCCTTTTCTAGGGGATCTTCCCAACCCAGGGATTGAACCCGGGTCTCCCACATTGGAGGCAGACGCTTTAACCTCTGAGCCACCAGGGAAGCCATCCTACCATAAGATGTTAATAATAAGGGAAACTGGGTAAAGAGGTCAGGAGGTGTGAGAACTCTCTTTGTGTTGTTCAATCGTTAAGTCATGTCCAATTCTTTGTGACCCCATGGACTACAGAATGCCAGGCTTCCCTGTCCTTCACTGTCTCCCGGAGTTTGCTTGAATTTCTGTCTAGTGAGTTAGTGATGCTCTCTAACCATCTCATCCTCTGCCACCCCCTTCTTTTGCCTTCACTCTTTCCCAGCATCAGGGTCTTTTCCCATGAGTTGGCTCTTCACATCAGGTGGGCACATGTTGGAGCTTCAGCAACAGTCCTTCCAATGAATATTCAGGTTGATTTGTTTTAAAATTGACTGGTTTGATCTCCTTGCTGTCCAAGGGACTCTCAAGAGTCTTCTCTAGTACCACAGTCAAAACACATCAATTCTTTGGTGTTCAGCCCTTTATGGGCCAATTCTCACATCCATACGTGACTACTGGAACTCACTATACTTTCTGCTTCATTGTTCTGTAAATCAGAAATTGCTCAAAAATAGTCTATTAATTTAAAAACAAATCTATACCTGCATACAAAACTTGCAGATGAATCCAGCCACAGCAGCATTATTCAAGTAATCCCAAAGTGGAAATAACCCAAATGTCCATTAACTGATGAATGGATAAATAAATCACAATAATAACCATACCATGAAATGTGGTTCAGCCATATAAAGAAATCATGTACTGATACATGATTTCTTGAATGGACCTACGACATGGATGGACCGTCAAACCATGCTAGTTCAGTTCAGTTCAGTTCAGTCGCTCAGTCGTGTCCGACCATGCTAAGTATGATTCAATTTGTGTGAAATGTCCAGAATAGGCAAATCTATAAAGACAAAGTATATTAGTGGCTGTGTAGGGTTTGGAAAAATGGGGAGTAAGTAACTTACAATAGATTCTTTTTCTTTTTTTGGAGAGAGGTGGACGAAAATTTTAAAATTGTGGTGGTAAATGCACAGCACATTAAATTGTACATTTGAAATTATATGGAAAGTAAATTATATCTTGATGAAGGTATTGTTTAAAATTATGATTAGTTATTAAAAAATAAAGGGCAACATACACAATTTAAGCAAACACTGTGAAATGCAATCAAAAGGAAGTCTAGAATTAAAAAAGCAGTAGCTGAAATTAAGCACTCAGAAGAATGGTTTGACAGTGTCATAGTCAAACAAAATAAAGGATTACTAATGTCAATTAAAAAATAACTAGACTAAAATTTGGAGGGAAAATGATGGGAAAACTTTCCCAAGACCCTGGGGGCAGGAAAGACCACAGCATGAATGTAAAATCACCACCCGGCTCTCTTGGCACAAACAGGGAACAGGTTGGCCTGCCTTTGGTTCATTGCTCTGCTGGGAGGGGGACCTTTTACCCACCATGCAAAATTTTAGGGAGCCTGCCCTCCATGATGCCTTAAATAGCATAAGCCAGGGCTACCACCCCAGCTCCCAGGGCAAGAGACAGCCTGGTTGTGTCTGTCTCTTTTTTCTTTTTTGCCGTAACGGCAGAAATAGGGTCCTCTCCTGTCCTGTATATTTGATGTGTTTCACTAGTAGTTGAAGCTGATTGGACAGGTTTGAGTCAAATTTACTTTGTTCCATTGTTAATTGAGAAACTGTTTCAGTAAAATATTCTTTAAAAAAAAAGAGTAATGAGTACAAAAGATATATGGAGTATATATATAAACTACTGTGTCTAGCCAGGCCCAATTCACACAGCCTAGAGAGAAGACACAATCTCCCTGAATCACTAGGACTTCTCTGAAGGAAAAAAATGAGATTCTGATGCCAGAAGTGGAAGGAATGATTTAAAAAGAAAAAAAAAAGGGTAAAATATAATCTAGGTACATCAGTAGATACATATTTCCCTGTGGTTTTAATCTGGTACAGACAATAAGAAAAGGATGCAGCTCATAGTAGGGGCTGCTGGAGTCTGCTGAGGAAAATACGCTGTGGAGGTAGAGTTTATTTAGTTATGTTTTAGAGTCCACATGGAAGTGACATCATGCATTATTCGTCTTTGTGTTATTTCACTTGGCATAGTGTCTTCCAATTTTATCCATGTTGCCTTAAACAGTTGGATTTTCTTCTTTTTAAGATTGAGTAATATTCCATTTTATATATACATCATATTTTCTTTATTCATCAATGTATTGATGGACACCTAGGCTGTTTCCATATCTTGGGTCTTGTGAATAATGCTGCAATGAATATGGGAGTGCAGATATCTCTTCAAATAATGATGGTGTTTCCTTTGGAAGTGGTAGTGAGGAAGAGTTTATGACAAATTGACCATGTGTTAAAGATGTTGGAGGAAAGGTCATTTCCAAGGTCATACATAGTTTAAAATCATAACATTTCAGTGAGCCTCTGTGCATGAAGACTCGCTTTTTTTTTTCTGAATTTGAATACACTGCAAAGTATTGCAAAATTTTTGATCAATATCAAAAAAAAAAAAAAGAATGGAAATACTTTGTCTTTTACTATGAAGCTGGAAGAAAGGCAAGTCTTATAAGCAGCATGGGAATGAGGCCCACTAGAATTTTCTCTGATGATTTTGCTGATTTAGGAGAAGGATCCAAGGCCAAGGAACAATTCTGAAAGCAAAATAAGGCTGCTGAGTCTGCACCCAGTGTATGAGATTAAGTTTTAATGGCATATGATGAAGTGGCCATGACACAGCTGGCAGAGCTGGTTGAGTTGTTGAAAATGGCTCTTGAAGCTACAGGAGTTGGACAGTAGACACAGAAAAGGAATAAGGTAAATCCAAAAGAGTGGAAGGACAAAATTAATAAAGAGCAAAGACAAAAATAGAGAAGAAAAGTGGTAAACTTGATAATACCGAAAGCTCATTCTTTAGAAAGACTAGTAAAATAAGCAATATTTGGTAAATATGACAGAGATGGGACTAGCTATAAAGCAGTATTTTTTTAATTACTAAAGAATACTATACTAACTTTTTACCAATACACTTGAAATTCTGGACAAACTAGATGATAATGAATAAGTTATATGCATCCAATATTTGTGTGTGTGTGTGTGTGTGTGTTGATTTTATATCCTACAACTTTTCTATATTCATTGATTAGCTCTAGCGAGAGACGCCAGCTCCGGCAGTGCAGACGCAAGAGACACCGTCTCTGGTATCGCAGATGCGCTCTGGCACAACCGACCACGCGCAGAAGCATGGCCGAGAGGAGCTACCCCACACCCAAGGTAAGGTACAGTGGCTGCGCTTTGCTGGAGCAGCTGTGAAGAGATATTCCACGACCAAGGTAAGAGAAACCCAAATAAGACGGCAGGTATTGCGAGGGGACATTAGAGGGCAGACACACTGAAATCATAATCACAGAAAACTAGTTGATATGATCACATGGACCACGGCCCTGTCTAACTCAGTGAAACTAAGCCATGCCATGTGGGGCCACCCAAGATGGACGGGTCATGGTGGAGAGGTCTGACAGAATGTGGTCCACTGGAGAAGGGAATGGCAAACCACTTCAGTATACTTTCCTTGAGAACCCCATGAACAGTATCAAAAGGCAAAATGATAGGATACTGAATGAGGAATTCCCCTGGTCGTTAGGTGCCCAGTATGCTACTGGAGATCAGTGGAGAATTAACTCGAGAAAGAATGAAGGGATGGAGCCAAAGCAAAACAAATACCCAGTTGTGGATGTGACTGGTGACAGAAGCAAGGTCCGATGCTGTAAAGAGCAATATTGCATAGGAACCTGGAATGTTAGGTCCATGAATCAAGGCAAATTAGAAGTGGTCAAACAGGAGATGGCAAGAGTGAACGTCGACATTCTAGGAATCAGTGAACTAAAATGGACTGGAATGGGTGAATTCAACTCAGATGACCATTATATCTACTATTTTGGGCAGGAATCCTGTAGAAGAAATGGAATAGCCATCATGGTCAACAAAAGAGTCCGAAATGCAGTACTTGGATGCAATCTTAAAAATGACAGAATGATTTCTGTTCATTTCCAAGGTAAACCATTCAATATTAAAGTAATCCAAGACTATGCTCCATCCAGTAATGAAGAAACCGAAGTTGAACGGTTCTAAGAAGACCTACAAGACCTTTTAGAACTAACACCCAAAAAAGATGTCCATTACATTATAGGGGACTGGAATGAAAAAGTAGGAAGTCAAGAAACACCTGGAGTAAGAGGAAAATTTGGCCTTGGAACACGGAATGAAGCAGGGCAAAGGCAAATGAGAACTCACTGGTCCTAGCAAACACCCTCTTCCAACAACACAAGAGAAGATTCTGCACATGAACATCACCAGATGGTCAACAATGAAATCAGATTGATTATATTCTTTGCAGCCAAAGATGGAGAAGCTTTATACAGTTAGCAAAAACAAGACCAGGAGCTGACTGTGGCTCAAATCATGAACTCATTGCCAAATTCAGACTTAAATTGAAGAAAGTAGGGAAAATCACTAGACCATTCAGATATGACCTCAATCAAATACCTTATGATTATACAGTGGAAATGAGAAATAGATGTAAGGGACTAGATCTGATAGATAGAGTGCCTGATGAACTATGGACGGATGTTCATGACATTGTACAGGAGACAGGGACCAAGACCATCCGCATGGAAAAGAAATGCAAAAAAGCAAAACGGCTGTCTGAGCAGGCCTTACAAATAGCTGTGAAAAGAAGAGAAGCAAAAAGCAAAGGAGAAAAGGAAAGATATAAGTATCTGAATGCAGAGTTCCAAAGAATAGCAAGGAGAGATAAGAACATTCCTCAGTGATCAATGCAAAGAAATAGAGGAAAACAACAGAATAGGAAAAACAAGATATCTTTTCAAGAAAATTAGAGATATCAAGGGAACATTTCATGCAAACATGGGCTCGATAAAGGACAGAAATGGTATGGACCTAACAGTAGCAGAAGATATTAAGAAGACGTGGCAAGAATACACAGAAGAACTGTACAAAAGAGATCTTCACAACCAAGATAATCACGATGGCTTGATCACTCACCTGGAACCAGACATCTTGGAATGTGAAGTCAAGCGGGCCTTAGAGAGCATCACCCCGAACAAAGCTAGTGGAGCTGATGGAATTCCAATTGAGCTCTTTCAAATCCTGAAAGATGATGCTGTGAAAGTGCTGTAATCAATATGCCAGCAAATTTGGAAAACTCAGCAGTGGCCACAGGACTGGAAAAGGTCAATCTTCATTCCAGTCCCAAAGAAAGGCAATGCCAAAGAATGCTCAAACTACTGCACAGTTGCACTCATCTCACATGCTAGTAAAGTCATGCTCAAAATTCTCCAAGCCAGGCTTCAGCAAAATGTGAACCATGAACTTCCAGATGTTCAAGCAGGTTTTAGAAAAGGCAGA
The DNA here is from genome assembly GCF_049115385.1 of Moschus berezovskii. NCBI lineage: Eukaryota > Metazoa > Chordata > Mammalia > Artiodactyla > Moschidae > Moschus > Moschus berezovskii. The sequence continues at coordinate 63,576,350 of NC_142466.1, forward strand.
GGCACCAGAGATCAAATTGCCATCACCTGCTGGATCATGGAGAAAGCAGAGTTCCAGAAAAACATCTATTTCTGCTTCATTGACTATGCCAAAGCCTTTGACTGTGTGGATCACAACAAACTGTGGAAAATCCTGAAAGAAATGGGAATACCAGACCACCTGACTTGCCTCTTGAGAAACCTGTATGCAGGTCAGGAATCTACAGTTAGAACTGGACATGGAACAACAGACTGGTTCCAAATAGGAGAAGGAGTACGTCAAGGTTGTATATTGTCACCCTGCTTATTTAGCTTCTATGCAGAGTACATCATGAGGAACGCTGGGCTGGAAGAAGCACAAGCTGGAATCAAGATTGCCGAGAGAAATATCAATAACCTCACATATGCAGATGACACCACCCTTATGGCAGAAAGTGAAGAGGAACTCAAAGGCCTCTTGATGAAAGTGAAAGAGGAGAGTGAAATGTTTGGCTTGAAGCTCAACATTCAGAAAACAAAGATCATGGCATCTGGTCCCATCACTTCATGGGAAATAGATGGGGAAACAGTGAAAACAGTGTCAGCCTTTATTTTTTGGGGCTCCAAAATCACTGCAGATGCTGATTGCAGCCATGAAATTAAGAGACTCTTACTCCTTGGAAGGAAAGTTATGACCATCCTAGACAGCATATTAAAAAGCAGAAACATTACCTTGCCGACCAAGGTCCATCTAGTCAAGGCTATGGTTTTTCCCGTGGTCATGTATGGATATGAGAGTTGGACTGTGAAGAAAGCTGAGCACCGAAGAATTGATGCTTTTGAACTGTGGTGCTGGAGAACACTCTTGAGAATCCCTTGGACTGCAAGGAGATCCAACCAGTCCATTCTAGAGGAGATCAATCCTGGGTGTTCATTGGAAGGACTGATACTAAAGCTGAAACTCCAATACTTTTGCCACCTCATGCAATGAGTTGACTCACTGGAAAAGACTCTGATGCTTGGAGGGATTGGGGGTGGGAGGAGACGGGGAGGACAGAGAATGAGATGGCTGGATGGCATCACCGACTCGATGGACATGAGTTTGAGTGAACTCCGGGAGTTGGTGATGGACAGGGAAGCCTGGCATGCTGTGCTTTTTGGGGTCGCAAAGAGTTGGACACGACTGAGCTAGTGAACTGAACTGATTTGAATTTTCTGGTAGAGTCTTTAGGGTTTTCTGTGTAGAGGATCATGTCATCTGCAAACAGTGAAAGTTTTACTTCTTCTTTTCCGATTTGGATTCCTTTTATGTCTTTTTCTGCTCTGATTGCTGTGGCCAAAACTCCAAAACTGTGTTGAATAGTAGTGGTGAGAGTGGGTACCCTTGTCTTGTTCCTGACTTTAGGGGAAACGCTTTAATTTTTTACCATTGAGGATAATGTTTGCTGTGGGTTTGTCATATATAGCTTTTATTATGTTGAGGAATGTTCCTTCTATTCCTGCCTTCTGGAGGGTTTTGATCATAAATGGATTTTGAATTTTGTCAAAGGCTTTCTCTACTCCTATAGAGATAATCATATGATTTTTATATTTCAGTTTGTTAATGTGGTGTATTACATTGATTGATTTGCGGATATTGAAGAATCTTTGCATCCCTGGGATAAAGCCCACTTGGTCATGATGTATGATCTTTTTAATGTGTTGTTGGATTCTGATTGCTAGAATTTTGTTAAGGATTTTTGCATCTATGTTCATCAGTGATATTGGCCTGTAGTTCTCTTTTTTTGTGGCATCTTTGTCAGGTTTTGGTATTAGGGTGATGGTGGCCTCATAGAATGAGTTTGGAAGTTTCCCTTCCTCAGCAGTTTTATGGAAGAATTTGAGTAGGATAAATGTTAGCTTTTTTCTAAATTTTTGGTAGAATTCAGCTGTGAAGCCGTCTGGACCTGGGCTTTCGTTTGCTGAAAGATTTCTGATTACAGTTTCAATTTCTGTGCTTGTGATGTGTCTGTTAAGATTTTCTATTTCTTCCTGGTTCAGTTTGGGAAAGTTGTACTTTTCTAAGAATTTGTCCATTTCTTCCAAGTTGTCCATTTTATTGGCATATAATTGCTGATAGTAGTCTCTTATGATCCTTTGTATTTCTGTGTTGTCTGTTGTGATCTCTCCCTTTTCATTTCTAATTTTATTGATTTGGTTCTTCTCCCTTTGTTTCTTGATGAGTCTGGCTAGTGGTTTGTCAATTTTATTTACCCTCTAAAGAACCAGCTTTTGGCTTTGTTGATTTTTGCTATGGTCTCTTTTCTTTCTTTTGCATTTATTTCTGTCCTAATTTTTAAGATTTCTTTCCTTCCACTAACCCTGGGGTTCTTCATTTCTTCCTTTTCTAGTTGCTTTAGGTGTAGAGTTAGGTTATTTAGTTGGCTTTTTTCTTGTTTCTTGAGGTATGCCTGTATTGCTATGAACCTTCCCCTTAGCTCTGCTTTTACAGTATCCCACAGGTTTTGGGTTGTTGTGTTTTCATTTTCATTCATTTCTATGCATATTTTCATTTCTTCTATGATTTGTTCATTATTCAGCAGCATGTTGTTCAGCCTCCATATGTTGGAATTTTTAATAGTTTTTCTCCTGTAATTGAGATCTAGTCTTACTGCATTATGGTGAGAAAAGATGCTTGGAATGATTTCAATTTTTTTGAATTTACCAAGGCTAGATTTATGGCCCAGGATGTGATCTATCCTAGAGAAGGTTCCATGTGCGCTTGAGAAGAAGGTGAAGTTCATTGTTGGGGGTGAAATGTCCTATAGACATCTATTAGGTCTAACTGGTCAATTGTATCATTTAATGTTTGTGTTTCCTTGTTAATTTTCTGCTTTTGATCTATCCATAGGTGTATTAAAGTCTCCCACTATTATTGTGTTATTGTTAATTTCCCCTTTCATGCTTGTTAGCATTTGTCTTACATATTGCGGTGCTCCTAAGTTGGGTGCATATATATTTATAATTGTTTTATCTTCTTCTTGGATTGAGCCTTTGATCATTATGTAGTGTCCTTCATTGTCTCTTTTCAAAGCCTTTTTCTTAAAGTCTATTTTATCAGATATGAGTATTGCTACTCCTGCTTTCTTTTGGTCTCTATTTGCATGGAATATCTTTTTCCAGCCCTTCACTTTCAGTCTGTATGTGTCCCTTGTTTTGAGGTGGGTCTCTTGTAGACAACATATATGGGGTCTTGTTTTTGTGTCCATTCAGCCAGTCTTTGTCTTTTGGTTGGGGCATTCAACCCATTTACATTTAAGGTAATTATTGATAAGTATGATCAAGGCAATGGTTTTTCCCGTGGTCATGTATGGATGTGAGAGTTGGACTGTAAAGAAGGCTGATCGCCGAAGAATCGATGCTTTTGAACTGTGGTGCTGGAGAAGACTCTTGAGAGTCCCTTATACTGCAAGGAGATCCAACCAGTCCATTCTAGAGGAGATCAATCCTGGATGTTCATTGGAGGGACTGATGCTAAAGCTGAAACTGCAATACTTTGGCCACCTCATGCGACGAGTTGACTCACTGGAAAAGACTCTGATGCTGGGAAAGGTTGGGGGTGGGAGGAGAAGGGGACGACAGAGAATGAGATGGCTGGATGGCATCACTGACTCTGTGGACATGAGTTTGAGTGTACTCCGGGAGTTGGTGATGGATAGGGAGGCCTGGCGTGCTGTGATTCATGGGGTCGCGGAGAGTCGGACACGACTGAGCGACCGAACTGAACTGAACTGAACTGAATGATCCTGTTGCCATTTACTTTATTGTTTTGGGTTCGAGTTTATACACTCATTCTGTGTTTCCTGTCTAGAGAAGGTCCTTTAGCATTTGTTGGAGAGCTGGTTTGGTGATGCTGAATTCTCTCAGCTTTTGCTTGTCTGTAAAGCTTTTGATTTCTCCTTCATATTGGAGTGAGATCCTTGCTGGGTACAGTAGTCTGAGCTGTAGGTTATTTTATTTCATCACTTTAAATATGCCCTGCCATTCCCTCCTCACCTGAAGAGTTTCTATTGAAAGATCAGCTGTTATCCTTGTGGGGATCCCCTTGTGTGTTATTTGTTGCTTTTCCCTTGCTGCTTTTAATATTTGTTCTTTGTGTTTGATCTTTGTTAATTTGATTACTATGAGTCTTGGGGTATTTCACTTTGGGTTCATCCTGTTTTTGACTCTCTGGGATTCTTGGACTTGGGTGATTAGTTCCTTCCCCATTTTAGGGAAATTTTCAACTATTATCTCCTCAAGTTTTCTCTCGTGGTCTTTCTTCTTATCTTCTTCTTCTGGGACTCCTATGACTTGGATGTTGGGACGTTTGACATTGTCCCAGAGGTCTCTGAGATTGTCCTCATTTCTTTTAATTCGTTTTTCTTTTTTCCTCTCTGCTTCATTTATTTCTACCATTCTATCTTCTAACTCACTTATTCTATGTTCTGCATCTGTTATTCTACTGTTGGTTCCCTCCGGAGTGTTTTTGATCTCATCTGTTGCATTATTCATTGCATATTGACTCTTTTTTATTTCTTCTAGACCCTTGTTAAATCTTTCTTGCATCTTCTCAATCCTTGTCTCCAGGTTATTTATCTGTAACTCCAACTTATTTTCAAGAGTTTGGATCAATTTCACTATCATTATTCAGAATTCTTTATCAGGTAGGTTTCCTATCTCTTCCTCTTTTGTTTGGGTTGGTAGGCATTTATCCTGTTCCTTTATTTGCTGGGTATTTCTCTACCTCTTCATCTTGCTTATATTGCTGTGTTTGGGGTGGCCTTTCCGTCTTCTGGCAGTTTGTGGAGTTCTCTTTATTGTGGAGTTTCCTCACTGTGGGTGAGGTTGGACAAGTGGCTTGTCAAGGTTCCCTGGTTAGGGAAGCTTGTGTCGGTGTTCTGGTGGGTGGAGCTGGATTTTTTTCTCTCTGGAGTGCAATGAAGTGTTCAGTAATGAGTTATGAGATGTCAATGGGTTTGGAGTGACTTTGGGCAGCCTGTATATTGAAGCTCAGGGCTATTTTCCTGTGTTGCTGGAGAATTTGCGTGGTATGTCTTGCTCTGGAACTTGTTGACCGTTGGGTGGTGCTTTGTTTTAGTGTAGGTATGGAGGCGTTTGATGAGCTCCTATTGATTAATGTTCCCTGGAGTCAGGAGTTCTCTGGTGTTCTCAGGATTCGGACTTAAGCCTCTTGCCTCTGGTTTTCAGTCTTATTCTTGCAGTAGCCTCTAGACTTCTCTATCTGTCATTTCCAAGGTGGTTCCCTCCTGTTTTAGCTTTTGTTTGCTGGTCTCTTCAGTGTCTAATTTCCGCCCTGACACTAGGGGCCAGTGGTGGACACTTTTTAAGGCTCACTTATTCAGTCCTGTTCTGGGAAGGGAGGAACGCTGCCGACAAATATCTCTGGTGTCTGTAGGGAATGCTCGCAGTGTCTTGGCCACACTGGGTTTGTCCCCGCTCACGGCGTGTGTGCTATCCCAGTCTACACTGCACAGGCTCTAGGTTGCTCTGCCGAGAACTGTCTGAGGCTGGCGCTGGGTTGCATGCACATCCCAGGTCTAAGCCGCTCAGGTTCAGGTACTCAGGTACTCCACAAAGGCGCAGACTTGGTTGAGCCTCCGTTTTGTGCCCGTCCCTGGTCTGAGCAGCTCAGGTGACCAGGTGTTTGGCGAGCGCAGTGGCTGCAACTTATCACCTCCCCTGGTCCCTCCCGCTTGGTTTTCTGGGTGTACAGCCGGCTCACCTTCTAAGGTGGATGTTGACTGGCCAGAAACCCAAGAAGTCTTGGTTAGCAATGATGCCTGCCTGCAGTTTGGTATTGGATGCCTCTTTGGGGCTGCGGTTGCCCCCTTCCAGCTCTGGCTGCCCTCCCCTGCCTGTCTCGGTGGGGGATGGGCCGTCTGTTGCTGGCTAGCTCTGCTCAGTCCTTTGTTCTGTGAACGGGGCTGGCGGAGTCTTAGGTTAGGGCCTTTCACCTTTTTGAGGGGTAGCTATCCCACAGTCTGCTTTGCTATCCCCAGTTAGTTCTCTCAGATTGCCCTCGTGGCGTTCAGGCCCAGTCCTGTCTCTAAGCAGTTCAGACGGCTCCTCCCTGCCCTGCCCCCACTTGCTAATGGTGGATGCGAGCATCTGTGCTGCTTCTCCGCTGGGAGTTACCATTTGGCGGTTAATCTGTAGGTTTTAATTATTTCTTTCTTTTTCCTCCTGGTTATGTGGCCCTTTGAGGTTCCAAGGCTTACCACAGACTCGCTAGTGAGAGTGTTTCCTGGTGTTTGGAAACTTCTCTCTTTTTTAAGCCTCCCTTCCCAGGACGGAGCTCCGTCCCTACCTCTTTTGCCTCTCTTTTTATCTCTTATGTTTTTTCCTACCTTACTGTGAAGATAATGGGCTGCTTTTCTGGGTGCTTGATGTCCTCTGCCGGCATTCAGAAGTTGTTTTGTGGAATTTACTCAGAGTTCAAATGTCCTTTTGATGAATTTGTGGGGGAGAAAGTGGTCTCGCCGTCTTATTCCTCCACCATCTTGTTCCTCCCTCCTCTGCCTCCATTATTGACTCATATTTTGAGTAGAAAATATAGTTTTATGAGGTTAGAAAATATAATCAAAGATCTACACTTTAGAAAGATATCAGTTGTTTTCTAATTTATTAAAAAAGCTAACAGTCCCAAGGCAAAAATCAGATTTAGCAATTTACCCTAAAATTAACCAGAAGCACATTTCTTTTATGATATTAGGTTGTAATGAATATTAGCAGACAGACTCCAGCAACACATTTTAAAAAAGTTATAATGATCAAGAGGCATCTATCACCATAAAGCAGATTTTTTTAAGGGAAGATAAAGTTGGAGTGAGGAGAGAAATGTGCATATCCAGTATGAAAACACACTCTAAAGTTTCAGTGGTTTAAAGAAAAATTTTTTTAAAAAAATCTACTAAATTATAATAGTACATCAATATATTATTAAACCTGTATAGGAATCCATGTATAAAATATAAGGTAAATAAAGTACAGACTATCCTTACTGTAGAACTACAGAAATGGTCATAAAAATTGCACTGTGCAAAGTTGATCTTAATGACCAATGCAGAAAATATTATTGTTCCTTTATCTTAAAATCTTGCTGAGAAAACACTAGAAACTTTCTTGTTGGTTGTAGAGACATATATAGCCTTTTAAAAAGTAACTTTACTGTACACATGAAATTACCACAATGTTGTTAATGTTGTTAATCAACTGTACTCCAATACAAAATAAAAAGTTAAAAAATGTTTTTAATACTAAATGTAGAGCTTAATTATATAAATTGTTTTAGATGACAATTGCAAGTCATTATATAATAATGCTAACATATTTGGATATTACAAATTTTATTTTACTTAAAGATACATTCTTTTAAGCTTACAAAATATAGTAAACCTTATTCTTATTTAAGAGACTGCAACCTAAAACATTAGAAATACTGAGAATTAGCATGTTTTATTCTATTATCAAAAAAACTCACGAGGCTTCTAGTTTTGAGTCCAACGTGAAAGGAGTTTGGAAGTTCCCACTCTGTACTAACAAGTAAATATCTGAACAAACTGAAAAATCAACAATTCTTAGATATATTAGAGAAGTGAGGTCACAGGAAACATCACCGTGCCCAAAATTTTAGAGGCAAACACAGAATATAACAGCTTACTGGAATGGAAACGCAAGAGCAGAAATCATTGTGGAAACCAATACTGAGGTAGGAAAAACTGAACTGTGTTTGATGAATTGCTAGAAGCTCAGGGTGGAGAAGGCAGTGACAACCCACTCCAGTACTCTTGCCTGGAAAATCCCATGGATGGAGGAGCCTGGTAGGCTGCAGTCCATGGGGTTGAGGAGTCGGGCATGACTGAGTGACTTCACTTTCACTTTTCATGTTCATGCATTGGAGAAGGAAATGGCAACCCACTCCAGTATTCTTGCCTGGAGAATCCCAGGCACAGAGGAGCCTAGTGGGCTGCTGTCTATGGGGTCTCACAGAGTCGTACACGACTGAAGAGATTTAGCAGCAGCAGCAGCAGAGGCTCAGTGTGCAAACGTCTACATGATAAAAGTTTCAGGGAGGCCTCTATACTTTTGTGAGTTTTGTCTCTTGAGCCCTGCCAGACTGACACTACTGAGTGAAGAAGGTCAGAGTAAACTCCTCTCCTGGCTGAGGGAGGAGACAGGAACAATTCTGAAAAACACCAGAAAATTCTACTATTCATAATAAGGCCTGCCCTCAGTTCAATTCAGTTCACTCACTCAGTCGTGTCTGACTCTTTGTGACCCCATGGACTATAGCACGCCAGGCCTCCCTGTCCATCACCAACTACTGGAGTTTACTCAAACTCATGTTCATTGAGTCACTGATGCTCTCCAACCATCTCAGTCTCTGTTGTCCCCTTCTCCTGCCACCTTCAATCATTCCCAGCATCAGGGTCTTTTCCAATGAGGCAGTTCTTCCCATCAGATGGCCAAAGTAGTGGAGTTTCAGCTTCAACATCAGTCCTTCCAATGAATATTCAGGACTGATTTTCTGTAGGATGGACTGGTTGGATCTCCCTACAGTCCAAGGGACCCTCAAGAGTCTTCTCCAACACCACAGTTCAAAAGCATCAATTCTTCAGTGCTCAGCTTTCTTTATAATCCAACTTTCACATCCATACATGACTACTGGAAAAACCAAAGCTTGGACGAGATGGACCTTTGTTGGCAAAGTAATGTCTCTGTTTTTTAATAAGCTGCTTAGGTTGGTCATAGCTTTTCTTCCAAGGACCAAGCATCTTTTAATTTTATGGCTACAGTCACAATCTGCAGTGATTTTGGAGCCCAACAAAATAGTCTGTCACTGTTTCCACTGTTTCCCCATCTATTTGCCATGATCTTAGTTTTCTGAATGTTGAGCTTTAAGCCAACTATTGCATGTTCCTCTTTCACTTTCATCAAGAGACTCTTTAGTTCTTCTTCACTTTCTGCCATAAGGGTGCTATCATCTGCATGTTTGAGTTTATTGATGTTTCTCCCAGCACTCTTGATTCCAGCTTGTGTTTCATCCAGTCTACATTTCTCATGATGTACTCTGCATATAAGTTAAATAAATAGGGTGACAGTATAGAGCCTTGACATACTCCTTTCCCAATTTGGAACCAGTCTGTTGTTCCATGTCTAGTTCTAACTGTTGCTTCCTGACCTGCATACAGATTTCACAGGAGGCAGGACAGAAGGTCTGGTATTCCCATCTCTTTCAGAATTTTCCAGTTTATTGTGATCCACACAGTCAAAGGCTTTGGCATAGTCAACAAAGCAGAAATAGATGTTTTTCTGGAACTCTTGCTTTTTCGATGGTCCAGCGGATGTTGGTAATTTGATCTCTGGTTCCACTGCCTTTTCTAAATCCAGCTTGAACATCTGGAAGTTCACGGTTCATGTATTGTTGAAGCCTGGCTTGGAGAATTTTGAGCAATACTTTACTAGCATGTGAGATGAGTGCAGTTTAGTTTGAGCATTCTTTGGCAATGCCTTTCTTAGGGTTTGGAATGAAAACTGACCTTTTCCAGTTCTGTGGCCACTGCTGAGTTTTCCAGATTTGCTGGCATATTGAGTGCAGCACTTTCATAGCATCGTCTTTTAGGATTTGAAATAGCTCAACTGGAATTCCATCACCTCCACTAGCTTTGTTCGGGGTGATGCTTCCTAAGGCCCACTTGACTTTGCATTCAGGATGTCTGGCTCTAGGTGAGTGATCACACCATCATGATTGTCTGGGTCGTGAAGATCTTTTTTGTACAGTTCTTCTGTGTATTCTTGCCACCTCTTAATATCTTCTGCTTCCGTTACTATCTTCTATTTCTGTCCTTTATTGGGCCTATCTTTGCATGAAATGTTCCCTTGGTATCTCTAATTTTCTTGAAGAGATCTCTAGTCTCTCCCATTCTAATGTTTTCCTCTATTTGTTTGCATTGATCACTGAGGAAGGCTTTCTCATCTCTTCTTGCTATTCTTTGGAACTTTGCATTCAAATGGGTGTATCTTTCTTTTTCTTTCACTTCTTTTCATAGCTGTTTGTAAGGCCTTCCTAGACAACCATTTTTCCTTTTGCATTTCTTTTTCTTGTTGATGGTCTTGATCACTGCCTTCTGTACCATGTTACAGACCTCCATCCATAGTTCTTCAGGCACTGTCTATCACATCTAATCCCTTGAATCTATTTGTCACTTCCACTGTATAATTGTAAGGGATTTGATGTAGGTCATACCTGAATGGTCTAGTAGTTTTTCCGTACTTTCTTCAATTTCAGTCTGAATTTGGCAATAAGGAGTTCATGAATTGTGCCAGAATCAGCTCCTGGTCTTGATTTGCTGAGTGTGTAGAGCTTCTGCATCTTTGGTGGCAAAGAATATAATCAGTCTGATTTCGGTATTGACCATCTGGTGAAGTCCATGGGTATAGTCTTCTCTTGTGTTGTTGGAAGAGGGTGTTTACTCTGACCAGTGCGTTCTCTTGGCAAAACTCTGTTAGCCTTTGTCCTGCTTCATTCCGTGCTCCCAGGCCAAATTAGCTTGTTACTCCAAGTATTTCTTGACTTCCTACTTTTGCATTCCAGTCCCCTATAATGAAAAGGACATCTTTTTTGGTTGTTAGTTCTAAAAGGTCTTGTAGGTCTTCATAGAACCATTTAACTCTTAACTTCTTCAGCATTTTTGGTTGGGGCATAAACTTAGATTACTTTGATATTGAATAATTTGCCTTGGAAACAACTGAGATTATTCTGTCATTTTTGAGATTTCATCCAAGTACTGCATTTCGGACTCTTTTGATGACTATGATGGCTCCTCCATTTCTTCTAAGGGATTTTTGACCACAGCAGTAGATATATTGGTCATCTGAGTTAAATTCACCCATTCCAATCCATTTTAGTTCACTGATTCATGAAATGTCAATGTTCACTCTTGCCATCACCTGTTTGACCACTTCTAGTTTGCCTTGATTCGTGGACCTAACATTCCTGGTTCCTATGCAGTACTGCTCTTTATAGCATCAGACTTTACTTCCATCACTTATTCTTAATAAGTCCTATCCTCAGGAGGCACTATTTTACCAGAAGTCTAATCTATTGGGTTTTGTTGGGTTTTGAAATTGACTGACCTCCCTTCCAGCCATTTTGTCTCACTTAAAGTGAGAGAAAATGTTGAGAGGCACTTCTGAAATTCAGAGCTGAGGAACACATGCGCATTATAAGACTGAGACTTAATCATATGACTATAGAATGCTTCCACAGCACCACATCACTGAAGATCTGTTTACTGCAGTTAATTCCACCTGTATACTGTGTCTGGCTTTTCAAGGAGAAAACTGAATCATATAAAATGCTTGATTAAAACCACAAATGGCAGAAAAAGAGTGGAATATAAAAATAGGAACAAAGAACAATGACAATAAATGTGAAACATCAGATATGATAGGTATTAATCCAATGATATCAATAATTATACCAATTAAAAGATTGTCACAGAGCATCTAAAAACAAGATCCACTTTAAATCTTAATATAAAGGCACATATAACAAAGAAGTTTGAGAAACTGTATCAGTTTTAGTCAAAGCAGATTTGATGGCGTGGAAAATTACAAGGCACACGGGAGGCTTTTCATAATGATAAAGGGGTCAGTTCTCTAAGAAGCGATAACAATTCTTGATGTGTATGTGCCTGACAACAACGCATCAAATTAGACAAAAACAGAACTGCAAGGAGAAAGAAAGATGCCCACCATCATAGTTGGAGATTTACACTCCCCTCTATCCTAAATGGAGACTCGATCCAGCAGGCAGAAAATTAGCACAGACATAACTGAACTCAACAACACCATTGACAAAATGGATGTAATAAACATCTACAGACTGCTTCATCCAACAATAGCAGAATGCACATTGTCTCAAGCTCACATGACATATACACCAAGATGGACCACATTCTGGGGCATAAAGCATGCTCTAACAAACTTAAAATAGCAGAAATCATATGAAATCTATTCTATTCTCAGACCATGATAGGAGTAACTTGAAATCAATAGTAAAAAGAGAGGTGGAAAATTCCAAAATACCTGGAAATGAAGCTGTTCAGTTCTAAACATTCCATGGGTCTTGCTCTCTGTATGTGAACATGCACAGTGAGACAGCACCCAGAGACTTTGAAAGATGGGGCCTGATTGTTCTCTCATTGTGATATACATCTATCATTACCATGGTGGTTTGTGAACTTGATAACAGCTGTGAAGTGTGGCACTTCCTCACAGTTAATACATGCTGGTATCTGAAATTTGTTTGTTCTGTTGGGGTAGAGGCATTATTTAATTAAATAATGGTAACTGAAATTCATGCATGAGCAAACTGTTCAGAGTGAGGATTGCCTGTATAGCCTACATTGAGTAATGTTCCATGGTAAGAAACAAATACCTAGGATGAGAATTCATATCTTGTTATGAGGAAGTCTTTCTCTAAGCGGAATGTGAAAATGAGATATAAAGAAAAAAGAGAGTTGCTTTGACTTCATAAAAATGAAAGAATTCTGCATAGCAAAAGGCAATCCAAATAGAGTTAAAGATAACTGGCAAACTTGGAAACATAAACATGTGACAATGTCTTTGGCCAACAATTTCTTTTCTTCACAATAGAATGAGGGAGGAAATCTCAGTGAGCCAAACCTCATGAATCAATAGATGAGAGGTTAGACTAAATTTCTCATATGGTGTGGATTTAATTTTATGGAATGCAAAGTATCTTCCAGTAGGAAATACGGAGTATTACCAGTCTTATCCAAATCCTTAGCAATGCACACAGGTAAACCTTGAGTAACTGAGTGATGGATGAGTCTCTTTTCTGTTCTATAAGAGAGAGAGAACAATTAGCAGAATGTGTGTTTCTCCAGGGCAGAATTCTAGTATTGTCTCTGGACCACTGAGCTTTGCAAAAAATTGAAACGCACAGTCTCTGGCAAATCACTCTTAAACAATCGAAAGGAAAAGAAATGGAAAGGCTGATGAACTTGCCAGTCATCGTTGTGGTCCTGACTCCTGAAAATGGTGCTGATGGGGAGTATGTGATGTCACATATATGAAACTTACAGGGCATGGAGATTCAGATGTACAGGGTGTAGATTCAAATGAAGTTGAGTAGGGAAGAATGCCTCTTGTAACCCACCTCAGCTGAATTACTTATGGTCTCAACTGGGAAATGTTGATTAAGAAATGAGAGGATACAGGCAGGAGCGACTCCTGAAATAGTGCCTAAATAACTCAAATATTCCTAAGGAATCCTGCGGACCACTGTGTCAGAGAGGAGCTGGCAAATGGAATATAATAAGCACAGAGATCATGCCCTTGTCAGCTAGCATGCGGAGAGCGTTACTGATCCTCAGCAAATCATTACTGATCCTCAGAAAAATGTACTGTGACTGGGTCTAAAACCTGACTGGAATTTTCCATAGATGGGTGATATTGGGGATGCGTTTGCAGCTGCACTTGCCAAATCACCTTTTCAAAGCACAGTAGGTCATGGCCAGAGGAGCAAGGGCTGCTCTGCTCGCTCTCAGGCAGAAAAGGATTTTAGAGATGCCAAGTTCTCTCCCATAAAGGAAGGAGTTAGCAAATTATGAATTAGTGATTAGTACAAGTGTCTGTGATCCCTCAACTGATTTCTATCTTGAAGCTGGGATATAAAGACTCAGGTTCTGGGTGGTGAGTCACAAACTGTCTAAATAGGATGGGCTGAATTCGGGTCTCAGCATCTAGTGTCAGCTCTTTTTCCAGCAGGATGCCTTTAGACATGTCCCTGACACCTTTGCATCTATAGCTTTTTGTTGTTGTTTGGTTGTTTAAATATATGAAATGGTGATAACACTACTTGGTGGCATATTTTATTTAAAAAAAAAGCAACCTTTCATTACTCAGTGCAAATCAAACAGTAAATGCTTTCTCTTAGTAAACCTGCTTAACAATTTTCTGGACTCTTCTGCTGTGGGCCAGATTCAGAAATACACAAGTGAAAGAGGAGACAGTACATGTTTTATTCAATTGGGTCTTGATATCTATGTGTGACTCTTAACCAAGGAGTATGCAGTAATTAAGAACACAGATTGAAGTAGTTTAGAGTGTGTCCTAAACTCTGACCACCGGGATTTAAATCTCAACTCTGGAAATTGTAAAACCTGGGAAAAATTGCTTCCCTGGCTGGATGGTATCACCGACTCTGTGGACATGAGTTTGAGTGAACTCAGGGAGTTGGTGATGTATAGGGAGGCCTGGCGTGCTGTGATTCATGGGGTCGCAGAGAGTCGGACACGACTGAGCGACTGAACTGAACTGAACTGAAACTTCATTTCCTGCATCTGAGAAAAATAACAGTATCTACCTTGTTGTAGGCTGAATAATACCCTTGTCCCTAAATGTCCACATTCTAATGCCCAGAACCTGTGAATGTCATATTAAATGACAGAAGGGATTTTGCCAATGGGATTAAGTTAAGGTTATTGACGGGAAGATTATCCTGGGTTACCTGGATGGGCCCAAAGTCATCACTGGTGTTCTCATGAGAGAGAGGAAGAGGAAGATTTTATTCCAAAGAGAAAATGATGATGAAGCTGGGTTTGGATTGATGCAGCCAGAAACCGAGGAATGTTGACAAGGAAACAGATTCTCTCTTAGAGCTTCTGGAGCAGGCATGAATGGTCCTACTAACTCCTGATTTCAGTCCAGTGAAACTGGTTTTGGACTTCTGTCTTCCAGAACCATAAGAAAATGTGTTTTGTTTTAAGCCACCAAGTTTGTAGTAATATTACAGCAGCCATAGTGAACAAATGTGTACCTCTTAGGAACTATTACCCCAGTTAAAATGTGTGACTGGAAGCACACTTGGTGGCGTATCTGCATGTAGCAGGTATGCTATCATAAGTTATTCTTAAAAACCTGAATCCTTGGTTTTGCGGGATCATCAAATCCAGTACAGTGTTCACCATTTTTCTCCTTGTTCATCCTGGTAACATGTCTAGACAGCTAGTAGAGAGAGCTCTGTCCTTCTCCACAGGTCTTCTCACCTCTATTAAATAAAAGGAAAGTAAAAGTTGCTCAGTCATGTCCAACTCTTTGTGACCCCATGGACTGTAGCCCCCCAGGCTCCTCTGTCCATGGGGATCCTCCAGGCAAGAATACTGGAGTGGGTTGCCATGCCTTGCTCCAGGGTATCTTCCCAACCAAGGGATTGAACCCAGGTCTCCTGCATTGCAGTGGATTATTTACCAACTGAGCCACCAGGGAAGCCCAAGAGTACTGGAGTGGGTAATCTCCCTTCTTCAGGGGATCTTAACCTAGGAATCAAACTGGGGTCTCCTGCATTGCAGGCAGATTGTTTACCAACTGAGCTACCCAAGAAGCCCTAATTAGAGGGAAGAGGTTACTTAAGTAAGATGTTACTTCAGTTCAGTTCAGTCGCTCAGTCGTGTCCTACTCTTTGCGACCCCATGAATCACAGCACGCCAGGCCTCCCTGTCCATCACCAATTCCCGGAGTTCACTCAAACTCATGTCCATAGAGTCGGTGATGCCATCCAGCCATCTCATTCTCTGTCGTCCCCTTCTCTTCCCGCCCCCAATCCCTCCCAGCATCAGAGTCTTTTCCAGTGAGTCAACTCGTCGCATGAGGTGGCCAAAGTATTGGAGTTTCAGCTTTAGCATCAGTCCTTCCAATGAACACCCAGGATTGATCTCCTTTAGAATGGACTGGTTGGATCTCCTTTCAGTCCAAGGGACTCTCAAGAGTCTTCTCCAGCACCACAGTTCAAAAGCATCAGTTCTTCAGTTATCAGCTTTCTTCACAGTCCAACTCTCACATCCATACATGACCACTGGAAAAACCATAGCCTTGACTATACTAAGACCTTGGTTGGCAAAGTAATGTCTCTGCTTTTAATATACTATCAAGGTTGGTCATAACTTTCCTTCCAAGGAGTAAGCGTCTTTTAATTTCATGGCTGCAATCAGCATCCGCAGTGATTTTGGAGCCCCCAAAAACTTAAGCCACCGTATTCTTTTCCTTTCCTTCATGACTCTTCATCCAACTGGTCATTATAAATTTTAAAGAAAACAAAGTCATTTCTCAGTGGATTCAGATACTACCCCAAATTAATATTCCCAGTAAGTTCTTGTTTTTATTTCCAGACCTCATCACCAGAAATTCCTGAGCCTAAATCCTCCCTAGCTTCTAGGATCACTCATTTTCTCATTTCTCCCTTTTCCTTTTAGTTGAGTCTTGTTATTTTAGCCCCTTCCTTAAACACAACTCGTAATAAGGTGACATAGCAAAGTGATGAACGTATAGATGGTTTGGTTTTAATCCTGGGTTTTTGCCATCTACTAACTGTGTGACATTGGACAGGCTCTTTTACCTCTCTGGGCCTCAGTTTTGAAAAAATAAGTCAGTTTTATAAATACCTACCTAAGATTGCAATTGTGAGGATTAAATGAGTTTAATATTTACTAAGCACTTAAAATAGTACTTGTTATAGTATAAGCACTATAATTGTGCTTGCTAATAATAATAAATGCAATTCCAAGCACATAACTTACTCAACTTTCTGTCATAACTTTGAGGTATATATTTGATGAAATCAGTAAAATCATTCTGTTTCAAGGGGAACGGAAAAGTATTTTTGAGCAATTGTTCATGTGACTGCTACTGCTAAGTTGCTTCAGTCATGTCCGACTCTGTGCGATCCCATAGACGGCAGCCCACCAGGCTCCCCTGTCCCTGGGATTCTCCAGGCAAGAACACTGGAGTGGGTTGCCATTTCCTTCTCCAGTGCATGAAAGGAAAAGTGAAAGTGAAGTCACTCAGTCTCCTAGCGACCCCATGGACTGCAGCCTACCAGGCTCCTCTGTCCATGGGATTTTCCAGGCAAGAGTACTGGAGTGGGTTGCTATTTCTTTCTCCACTCCATGTGGCTATTTCACCACATTTAGTGTTTCCAAATTTCTGTACAGTAACCTGGGCTAGTCCAGCAGCAAATTAAAAATTGACAGAGCTTGTGTTTTGCACCCTTTACCTCACTCCCCCATCCCCCCCCTTCACACACACACAAATCCCCATCTCTTTGGACATAAACTTTCATTTGTCCTCCATTTTCTGAAAACCTATACTTCTAAGAAAGTGTCTGGGTTCATCCATGTCACTACAAAGTAGCATTGACATATATACACTATCATGTGTAAAATAGCTAGCTAGTGGGAAGCTGCTGTATAACACGGAGAGCCCAACCTGGCACTCTGTGATGACCTAGAGGGGTGGAGGGGAGGGCTGAAGTAGGCTCATATATATATATATATATATGATTATTACTGATTTGCTTTGCTGTATGGCATAAACCAACACAACACTGTAAAACAATTATCTGCCAATTTAAAAAACAAAGGTGTATGATCTCCAACTTAGTGTGAATTTAAGACAAAGGTACCCTTTACTTCAGAGAGACAACTTTTCAAGACTGGTTTTGTTTTTCAAGTTTGTTTTGTTTTTCTTTCTCTCCCAGCCTTTCAACCTTGGACAAATACAGGAGATCCATATTATGGCTCCAACACTTAGCACCTGTGCCATTATCCAAGCCAGAAAGGAGCATCTGAGGGCAACACTCCTGTCCCAGGACTGCTGAGAGGACCACGCCTAGCTCTGTCTCAGGTAAAGTATAAACTGCTGCTCAGGCAGCCCACTGCATCACATGACTCGGTACACGGCAGTGACTGGTCCAGGGAGGGTTTGGGTGGGCTCAGCACAGTCAAGGGCTGGTTCTGGATCTTTAAGAAGGAAATATTTAGGACAAGAAAGACATGCATTCATGAGTCTGAAATTCTCAAATCTTCCACAAGCCACCTTCTAATTCTTGAGAGATAGATATATGCAGGGAAAATGCCCTGCTTAGTAATAACTAGAGTTTTAGCCTGAAGTTCCACACACAATTTCTAATCTTAAGAAATATAAGAGGCCCTAGGTGAGATCTCACTTGTGGCCTAGACCAGTATTAGGCACAACATGGAATAAGGACTACCTGGCTCATAATTACCTGAAGTACTGGTTGAAATCCAGATTGTTAACTCTTCCACAGAGCAAGGAAATTAAGAGTGATGGGGCCAGAATTATGCAGTTTTCATGATCAGTAACTAGTCATTTTATTTCCAGTCTAACCTGAAAGCAATTTGGTCTCTTTTCTTTCAGGATCTTATCCTTACTTTGGTCTTACAGCTTCCAAACTGAGGAGGAGGAGGGATAAGGGTTCTGAAAAAGGAGGGGATCCAGGCAAGGAAACAGTGTTCACTTTGAACATTTAAAAGATAGTTTATTCTGGGAAAATAGTGCAAGGAGAACAAAAGAAGGTGGGTCAAATTTTAGGAAAAGTAATGAAATTTTGTGAGAAAATAGCAGTGGAAGGAAAAAGCAAACTGAAATATAGCATGCGTTTAAACAGTTGATGTTAGAGACAGAAATAGGAGCATCATACCTACAGAGAGGAAAATACAGTTCTACCATACTGTTGTCCCCAGTACTGAGCAGAACTTAGTTAATTTAAAAAAAATTTTCTTTTATTGGAGGCTAATTATTTTACAATATTATATTGGTTGGTTTTGCCATACATTGACATGAATCTGCCCCAGGTGTACATGAGTTCCCCCTCCTGAACCCCCCTCCCACCTCCCTCCTCCCTTTATCCTCCCTCTGGGTCATCCCCGCACACCAGCCCCGAGCATTAACTTACTGGTTTTCAACCCATAGCATCAACCTGTCAAAAAAACACAGGGCACTTTGTTGTGGTTGCGTAACAAATTGTAAATATTATCATCACCGGTAAACAAAGTAAACATGCTGTTGACAAAAGGTGAGTTGTCCAAGGGGAGAGATGGAACCGGGGCACATACAGGCTCAGGCATAAAGAAAATGATGAGATTAGAGTGAACGTGAATACTGTAGCTACGTACTATAGCCAATATTTCTTGAGAGCTTCCGTGTGTTGGACATTGAAGGCTGCAAATGTATTATTATTTGCATCATCAAGAGCACCTCCATGCAATGGTGGCTATCATCCATTAGCTCATTGTACAGGTGAGGAAACAGAGGCCCAGGAAGGTTGAGTAAATTGCTCAGGATTGCAGAGCTAATAAACTGAAGAACAGAGCTTCCAAGCCAAGTGGTCCATCTCTAGAACCAAGGCTTTTAGCCACTATGCTACCACCTCTCCCTTAAGTAAAAACCAGCAAAAATTGCATGGCATTACAGAAGAGAAGCAGTATAAGTAATGAAATTAATATGATGTATTGAAAAGAAGAGGGATGAGAAGTAGGGGGAGTAGGAGTTTATCTTCCTGCCTCATGCTAGGGTGCTAAAATCGATCTACAATGGATACAACAGATAAACATAATGTTTAGAATTATGGGGGTAACATTCTTGTGGCCAAAAACTGTCTCTGGAGAGGGGAACTGGGGTTAGAAAAGTTGAATTTCTGTATTTGAGATGCTATCATGTCCACATACTATTTTCACAAAAATATTTCTGTTTATTTCGAAATAGCTTCAACTGTGTAAATGCATTAAAATGTGAAATTCAAAATCATCTTTACATCTCATAATTAGTTAAGTGCTTGCCTTATCAGAATTGTTCTTTTCAGCTTTGAAGGTTTTTTTTTTTTAATGAAAAGCATTATAAATTTTAAAAATTAAAAACTGTCCCTGATAATATTGCCAGCAAGGCCAAGAGAAGGTGTGGACTAAGCAAACTGGATTTCAACCCTGCTTTTGGAAGGGTTCTGACAACAAAGGGAAGGAGAGTCTCTGAAGTCAGGGAGCAGGAGCTTTGATCCTCTGGAGTTGTAACAAACAACTTAGAGTAAATGAATCAGGCGGCAGGATGTCGGGAGGAGGCTGTCGGCCTCTCTGTGACGCTGTTCTTTGTTTTTGTGGGACTGATCTCAGAAATATTGCATTAGGCTCAGTGCTGTGCATTTTTAGGCTGGAGTTACTGTATTTTTCCATTTGTATACTTCATGAAAGCAAGCACTTTTACGCTCCCTTTAAAATAGTAATCTCCTATTTGAACTGCCTGGTGAAGACATTTGAAGTAATTCATTAAGTATACATATGCATGCTCTATCTCTATGATGATCTATCTATTATCCTTTCCCTACTCACCTACCTACTTTAGTCTGCTCAGGCTGCTATAACAAAATAGCATAGACTAAACAGGCTTGAACAACAGACATTTCACACTTCTGGGCAGTCTAAGATCAAGGCAGCTCTACTTCCAGGTGAGTCCTCCATTTTTGGCTTGTAGATGGCCATCGTCTTCCTGTGTCCTCCTCATATGGTGGGGAGAGAAAGCTCTAGTGTTTTTTCTGTTTCTTATAAGAGCTAATCCCATCAGGACAGCTCTACCATCATGGCCTCTTCTAAACCTAGTTACCTCCTAAAAACTCCATCTCCTAATTCCATCACACAAAAGGGAATAGGGCTTCAATATGTGAATCTGTGGAGGGGGACAAAAGAATTCAGTCTTAACTGTCTATATCTGTCTCTATCTGTCTTTATGTGTAGAATAATAGCAGTGGCTTATAATTCATTTCCCTGTGTTATTTTATCCTTCCAAAAAAGGTAAATTGGCCATAGGAAAATCATTGATTTCACTGAAACACTTGAAGGTTGAATTAACTTTCTGATCACACAATCAATAAATGATGATGCTATAATTCAATCCACATCTTCTCCATCCTCCTTTCCTCTTCTCTTCTCCCTTCCCACTTTCTGACTCTATTCCAGCCACATTATTTACTAACTTTTCCCTGAGGACACTGGTATCCTTCTTCTGGGCCTTGGAGAGGTTATTCCCATTATCTGAAATGTTTTTTTCCTCAGATATCTGACTCAGTTGCCTCCCTGTACACTGTTCAAATTCCACCTTCCCAGTAAGACCTATCCTTTCTGCTGTTTAACTTGAAAACCTTGTTTCTCTGCCCACAGAGTCAATTTCCTATATACTTCTTAATCTCTATTGCATTTGTTACTAGGCTTCCCTGGTAGCTCAGTCAGTAAATAATCCACCTGTAGTACAGGAGACCTGGTCTGATAACTGGGTCAGGAAGATCCCCTGGAGAAGGAAATGGCAACCCATTCCAGTATTCTTGCCTGGAAAATCCTGTGGACAGAGGAGCCTACAGGTGGGTTACAGTCCCTGGGGTTGCAAAGACTCTGACACAACTTAGTGACTAAATCACACCACCAACTTGTCAGATAATTTATATTGATTTCTGTTCTCCCCTCTGACTAGAAGATAGGCTACACAGAGTCAGGAATTTTGCCTTTATTGAACCTAATGGAGGCCCAGCAGAGCCCTAGGGTCTGCAAGAACTGGACACAGTTATAACTCTTATGTTTGGTATTTTAGCAGCCTATCTCAGAGCCAAGCCAGTTATTGAAGAAAATATTTTCTGATACTTTAAGCAATATGATAAACTTGAAGTAAACTTAAATTTTCAATAATTACAGAGCAGGCATGGACTCTTCCTTTGTTTCTCCAGACACATGGACCTGGATACAAAATCCATCCTGTCTGGGAATTTACAAAGATGACTGGCCTAAGTCTCAGCTGGATAAAAAGATGCACAAAAGAGACATTTAAACATTTTCAAAAACTAAAACCATAAAGTGTGTTTCCTCTTCACAAATCAGGGATTATCTAGCCTCTAGTGTGGTTAGAGTAGTGTGGGGGTGGTGGGGAGAGAGAGAGACATAGAGAAGTAAACATGAGTTTCCCTGTCTCTCCGTCCTCTGGACCTTAGTTCTTCCTGGACTGTCACTCCTTACACTCAAAGCAGATTTCAGGAGTCAGCACACATGGTCATAATGTGTGCCTAGCTCCACAACCCAGTTGCTGGGACCCAGAAAATTTTGCAAGCTCAAGTCTGCCTCAACTCATCACGACTCATATATCAACGAGTAAAGACACATAAACAGTAGTAGATTAACAAGTTTTCATTTATATATAAATCACATATATACATATTTGTACATAAAGCTGGGAAAGATAAGGGCCCATTGAGGCAAATAGATAGCAGGAGAGGAAGCAGCTAAAGATAGCAGTGGGCACCTGCCAGTTCCAAGTATAGGAAAAATAGCCAGAAGTTTGGGTTGGCCAAGTTGAAAGTCAAACCAGGGATGGCACAGTGGATGATACATGCAGGTTATTTTCCATCCTCCAAATGGAACTTCTCAAGTCTGGTATATAGTTTGGAACTGGGCTCATATGTTTCTCACCTTGCAGCAGACACACCCATATTCCTCACCAATGCACATACAACACACACATACTCCTGCACACCGCTGAGAGTGTGGTCTTTGGCTCATTGTAGGAAGAAAGCAGGTTAACAGTTTCACTTAAATGGGCAGAATCGTTTTTCAGCAAAGCCTGTTCATTGTTGCACAGAATCTGCAGAACAAGATATGGTCTTTATTGAGTTTCTTCACAGAAGAAAGGAGTTCGCTAATGCTCCAATGAAATCCTGGGCAGGTGATGAAAGTACCAGACCCAGAGCACAGACGCAGCTTCCCTGACCAGGAGCCACTAAACACAACACTGTGCTCCTCCAGAGTCAGAGGGGTGCCCTGAGTTGGCGTCCCAGGTGTTCTGAGCATAGAAGTTCCTCTCTAAATGTATATGGTGCTATCCCCCATCATACTACTTGGGTTTGGGCTGAGGAGGCCTGGTGCTCTGTATGAATGGAACACCAGAAGTGTACCCAGTCATAGCAGGTGTGGTGCTGTCCCCCATCGCCCTCTCTGTGTTTTGCCTATATGAGTTCCAAGTCCAATAGCAAGTGTTGACACTGGGGCCTCCCATCCTAGATGAGATGTTTTTCCTCCCACGTGTTCCACCTATGGTGTATTGGCCAGGTGGGCCCCAGTTGTACTGATGGGAAGTGTGGGTACCAGGTCTTCCAATCCTGGGAATGATGTTGTTCCCTCCTATACCACCACCACTTGGATCTTGGACAGATGGGCCCCTTGTGTTTGGAAATAAGGTGGAACTTCTACTGGGTTCCAAGCCAGGGGTGGGTCTCACACTTGCAAATCCAATGGATGCAGTGTTGTTCCGGTGGAAAGTAGAAATTGACTTGTCCCTTAACACAAATTTCTTCTCTATGGTGATGGGATTTGTAACTGTAGCTTTTCTACACTCATGTGGGTCCTGGGTGTAGCGATGGGAAGTGGTAACACTCCAACCTCTAACCATAAGGATGGTGGTGTCCCCTGCCATCACTCTACCACCTGGATTCGGCTCAGGTAGACCCTAGGCATTTGGATTCAAGTTGGACCCAGATATGTGCCCGGATGCTGGGATGGCGGCTTGCCCTTCCTACTGCAGCATCCATGCTGCAATGAGATGCCCCCAGGTGATCTGGCCCACAGTAGGGACACTAGTGGTGCTAGGTGCCACACACAGTTCTGTCCAAAAGTTAGGTGGGTCAGATGCTTCTGAATAAGTGAGGCCTAGGGCATTCACACCAATCCCAAAACTCCCACCAGCCATAGAGGCTGCAGGTCCTGTTAACAGTGGGCCTGATGTGGTACTAGCAGACAGCAAGCTACTGTCTTCAGTACCGGGCACTGTGGTATCCTCTCCAAAACCAGTAGTAGCAGATACATCCCTGGGGAAAATATCTGAGTTGTAGACAAAGGCCGGCTGCATGTTGATGGTGGTAGTCTCAGACTGGGGATCTGGCAAATCTGAACGCATTATGCTTCTTCTGGGTGGCTGGACTGCAGATGTTAGCTTTTTATCTTGTGCTAGGGCTAATGGGTTTCCCAGTGGAATAGACTTGTTAGGCTTCTTCCTATTGTTGGCCCCAGCTGTAGGCTGAATGGTAAGTTCTTAGTCCAAGTTCCTGGGTTTCAAGCTTCACTTGAAATGTGGGTACCTCTGTTGACCAACTCCACAGGTAAATAAGTCGAGGCTTGGGTCCAGGCATTGCCACCACTGGGTGCTGTGTTCTCAGAACCAGGAATAGCCACGTGATATGGGTAGTGTTTCTCCTTGGAGTCAGAGGTAGACTGGAAAATAACAGCCTGAGGAGGAGGTGTTGTATCCATAGCATCTGTGTGAAAGACTGGTTTGGTATCTGTAGAGATGCCATCTGCTGGAGCATAGGTAACTGCCGAAGCCATAGGTGGGGGCTGGGGAAAACAGGAGCTGAAGCCACAGATGGGGGGTTGGGGGAAACAGGAGCTGAAGCCATAGATGGGGGGTTGGGGGAAACAGGAGCTGAAGCCATAGATGGGGGGTTGGGGGAAACAGGAGCTGAAGCCACAGATGGGGGGTTGGGGGAAACAGGAGCTGAAGCCACAGATGGGGGGTTGGGGGAAACAGGAGCTGAAGCTATCGTTGGAGGGCTGGGGGAGGCAGGACCCAAAGCCATAATTTGGGAACTGAGGGAAACAGCCAACCCTAGATTGGGGGGGGTGGTGCAGGGAAGACAGGACAAAAAGCCATAGGTGGGGGGGTGGGGCAGGGGAGACAGCAGCCGAAACCCTGGATGGAGGGATGGGGAACACACCGGCTGGAGTCCTAGATAGTGGGCCTGGGAAATCAGGACCCAAGGCCATAGATGGGGGACGAAGGGAGACATCAGCTGGGGCCCTAGGTGGGGGGCTGGGCAAGACAGCAGCCAGAGCCTTAGATGGGCGACCAAAGCAGACAGCAAGCAGAGCCCTAGATGGGGGCCGGGGAAGACGGCAGCCGGAGCCGCAGGTGGGGGCCCGGGGAAGACGGCAGCCGGAGCCGTAGGTGGGGGCCTGGGAAAGATGGCAGCCAGAGCCCCAGATGGGGGCCTGAGGAAGACGGCAGCCGGAGCCCCAAATGGAGCCCCAGATGGGGGGATGGGGAAGACAGAGCCTCTCTGCTGCTTATCAGTGCTCGCAAATGTGGGCTGAGGCTTGGTTTGGGAGTCAAAGGGATGGTTAAAAATTGAAGCATGGGCACAAATGAGATGGTGGTGTCTGGTCTCTGTGCGTGTGTGTCTGCCCAATCCCTGGGGGAGACTGAAAAGTTACAGCTTGAGAAGGGGGCGTAGTGTCCATAGCAGTGATGCCCGGATCTGAAGTAGACGGGAGGTCACACTTGCAGATGCCGGGACTGTGGTGGTAAAAGGGACGGCAGTAGAAGTGATGGGCTGTGCAGTTAGAACAGCGGGGGCGATGGGAGGGCCTGGAAGAGGGGTGAGTAAGTATAAGGGAGGGGGAGAATCTACACCCATGGGTGTTGGGGATTCATTTTTGTAGGAGGGTGGTTGCAAGGAGAGGGTTGGGGTGCTCAGTGGTGTGGGAGAGGTCAGAAATAAAAGGTGTTGCTCTGACTGAACACCGAGTGCCTTCATCCTCCTGAGGTTAATTCCCACAATGGGATTGAAAACTGGAGGAAGACGAGCACGTGCAGCAATAGCAGCGTGAGAGTACACGGGGGCTGTGTGTCTTGCCCCCTGATCCATACAAGTTGTCAGGCAAGGTGGACGGCCAGCCAGATTGAGGAATCGAGTTCAGGTCGGCCAAGTTGGTAGTAGGAGGGACCTCCAAAATGTTACTGACCAGAATCAGGGAGCCTGTGGTCCCTGGGGCAGGCGGAGGGATACTGCGGCATCGCATGGCCTTCCTTGCATCCTTCAGGATTTTGTTCCGCTGACCCTCCATGCTTTGTTTCAGGGTGCCCCAGGTTTTGGCGAGAGTCATGCCTGGAAGCTTCGGAGGAGGGCGAAGGTCGCTGCGACCCCACGGCAGAGGCAGCGGTGGTGGCAGTGGTGGAAGCAGTGGCAGAAAAAGCAGCAGGGGTGTCTTCCGCTTGATGGGGTGCCTACTGCTGGCAGATCCCAGGAAAGAAGAGCTTCTCCGTGGGGTGTCTGAAGGTTGTTGCTGCTGCAGCATCTTCCCAGACATCAGTGACTCTGGGGAGCTGGGTCAGTGGTCTTCACCCAGCACTTCTTTTGTTGGCCTCTCGGGCAGCAGGTTGCAGCACGGACGTGGGGCAGAGAGCACTGTGGCCAGGGGCCCAGGCTGCGAGGGAGGCTGGCCGTCTTCAGCAGTGCCGGCTGAGCAGATGGCGGGGCTTTCGGAGGAAGAATTCAACTGAGACACCTGGGCTTTCTCATTGAAAATGCCTTCTGGGTGCACTGGAAGGAGGTTTGGAGGCTCAGGACTGCACTGCAGGGATGCGAGGACCCCGCTGGTCTCCTGGGGCCTGGGTGTCACTGACACATTCCCGGTGAGGTTCGGACTTATCTTTCCATTGTCCTCTCCTCGGCCTCTGCGTGGCCTTCCTCCTTTGTCATGCCTTCCCTGGGCTCTTCTCAGACCATCGCCTCTCTCTCCTTTGCACAAGGAAGTGGGAGGTGACTGGTTGGTACCAGCTTCCCAGGCTTGACTACCCGAGCAGGTAGCTCAGGTAGTGTACGTATGAGAGTAATTTTGCGCCCCGGTGGAGGAATTCTGACAGTTCTCCAAGGTCCGAACATCATGGAACTACGCGAGTGGACAAGATGGACTGCTTCTTCGGCAAGACCCTCAAGTTCACCAGGGGTAGGACGCCCACACGGGAGTACCCAGCCTGCTGGATGGGGTACTGCCTTTTTGGCATGATGTAAAAGCTGGATTATAAAGGCACTCTGTCTTGATTGAGCAGCCTGCGACCAGGGTGTAAAGCAGGAGCTGGAGCAGCGGTTTGGTCCCGGCCAGATGTGATGGCATCCCAAGAGGGCAAAACCAGCGAGCGATGGCCCACGGGTGCTGGCGGCGGAGCATGAAAACAAATTTACACAGTAAATTGCCCATATAGAGCAGTTTGTGCACCAAACGGCCCAAGAGTAGTGTGTGAAACTGGGAGAGTGTCTCCCTAGCTTCTGACTCCTCTCGAGGTCAAACACGCACTGGAGGAAGGAGTCCTCAGCCTGGCGTTTGTGACGTGTCCATGGTATACACGTCACAGAGAAACTGCGCTGCGCACGTGCACGTGGCAAATTACAGGGCAAAGGGCAGGGCCCCAGCGCATGACCCCTCCCGGGCTCTCTAGCAGCTGAGACTTCCCACTGTAGGTGGCAGGTGTTTGGCACCAGATGGGCCACCATGCAAAGACTGTTAAGGACTGTGGGGGCCTCCTCCTCCAGAGCTCATTATGCAGCCCCCTTGGTGCCTGCATTTGTATTGATCAGCCCTTCCCTGCCTGTGTCTCAGAGGCCTGTGCAAAGCTGAGTGCAAGAGCCACCCATCCTGTCGGGGGGTGGTCCAGCACCTATGGGGACCTCCCCAGCTTCTCTGCGAGACCTGGAACCAGGAGCACCTTCTCCACTGCTGCTCCTCTGCCATCATCACCAGCTGGCAGGGGATGCAGAGCCCTCACCTGGCCGGATGCTGCACCCTACAACCTCCCTTCCTGGCAGGTAAGGCTCTTTCTTCACTTCTTTTTAGAAATTTGGTACAACAGTTAAACTTTAGACTGTTCTTCAGGGTGTGCAGATAGTAATGGCTTAGCCAGGATTTGAACCAAGCCTTCTCTGGGCTGTGGTGCCTCCTGGTCATACATGCTTCATGTATACTGTTCTTTTCTTGTACTCCTTAAGACAGTTAGCCCTAAGTGTCATACCTATAATGAGCCTATATCCTACCTTGTAGAAGGTTTTCTTTTGCTCAGTTCATGAGTTGATCTCCTACTGCACTGGGTTCTAATCTCAGAAGATGCAGGTTAGGGACCCCAGTTGTCAGCATAGCACCAGCGGAGGTTTTCCCTTTGGTCTAGTTTGAAGAATCCAGATGTGTAAAGATTATAGTCTAGATAAATCGTGGGCTTTCCTGAAAGAAATTTACCAGTGAAGTATTCTGTATGGATTAGAAGCCAATTTCTATGGATGGCCTTCCTGGAATATGTTTAGTGAGGCAACTCATTTATGTCTAGAAAGCAAACACATAATTTATTGCAGCTTCATAGTGGAGCACTGTGTCAGTTTAAAATAGTACAATTTGATCACTGTGAGCATGTCAGCTTGGTTCACTCTTTACTGCTATATATAATTCTAGGGATTCTTATGCCCAGGAGAGAAGACACACTCTTGGGTGTCTAGGACAAGGGAAACATGTTATTATTCACAAGGTAGAAGCTTCAAAATAATAGGAAAGAACTGAAAAATCCTAGTCGAACATGGCTTTATTGAGTTTGAATCTTGTTTCTTTGGCTTACTTCATTGGAGTGTTTTCTTTCTCCTGGGCTGACATTGTGTGCTACACATTAGGCATGTGACATGTAGAGGTTTCAGAACCCAGAATTGTATTGATCAGTGAAACTTTATTTATATATTTTAGTTTAAAACATATTTAAAATAACACTGGA
Source organism: Moschus berezovskii (assembly GCF_049115385.1). Classification (NCBI taxonomy): domain Eukaryota; kingdom Metazoa; phylum Chordata; class Mammalia; order Artiodactyla; family Moschidae; genus Moschus; species Moschus berezovskii. The sequence continues at coordinate 63,604,783 of NC_142466.1, forward strand.
CATAATTCATACATTATAAATTAGTTTTGCCCTCTGCTCTTGAGATTGTTTTTATAGTATGTCAGAGCAAGTTTGGACTTCCATCCCCAATAAGACTTGAGATTGGAGGACACAAAAGGTTTTTCTCAGACCTAAATTATGTCTGAAAAAAGTGAGAAATGTCATAAGCCCTATATGACCTCTCTAGGAGCAGAAATGATTTACAGCCGTGGCATTTAACCATAATTCCTTGATCTCATTTGAGAAGAGTTCAGTAAGGAACAATCTCTTGATTTTTGTTTCTTCCTTGTTTTCTTGTCTTGCTTACCAACAATCCATTGTAATCCATGAATTAATATGACAGCAGGCTGAGTGGTCTCTGGAGCTCATCCAAGTAACTTTTTTCCCCTAAAATAACTTTAATTTCCTTGTTTTTCCATTCCTCTTGTTTCCTTGCCCTTTACTAAAACCATAATTCACCAAAAGCTGACTGGCTTTGTGCAGACCTTTCTTAGGACAATCTTTCCTTAATTATTTTATTCATCACTCTGTTTCATTTTTTGCCTTCTAGAAATATGTTGAAATCTTTCTGTAGTTGATGACTTCCACAACCTCTTGGCTTTTATTGGCTTGTTAATTTTGGTATTTTTACACTGTTATTTAAATATGGTTTCAGAAAGAAGAGAAAGTAAATATGTGTCCTGCCATCTTGAACTGAAAATCCCTGTCAATTTTAGCATCCAGCATTTCCATAGGGGGGGAAAAAAACCCTTGGTATTAATAGGTGTAGCATTCAAGATTTCAGCTTTTCTTGGGCAATCACTAAGGACTTAGTATGTGGTAATTTCTAATGCTGCTGCTAAGTTGCGTCAGTTGTGTACTGACTCTGCAATCCCATAGCTGGCAGCCCACCAGGCTCCTCCATCCCTGGAATTCTCCAGGCAAGAATACTGGAGTGGGTTGCCATTTCCTTCTCCAGTGCGTGAAAGTGAAAAGTGAAAGTGAAGTCACTCAGTCGTGTCCGACTCCTCATGACCCCATGGACTGTAGCCTACCAGGCTCCTCTGTCCATGGGATTTCCCAGGCAAGAGTACTGGAGTGGGTTGCCATTGGGTTGCCATTGCCTTCTCCTAATTTCTAATGGGAAAATAATAATAACTGTTTCATGGATTATTTGAGGATTACATTAGATAATGAAGATGCAAATGCTTTCTAAAGTTTAAAAGTCCACAAAAATGTTTTTTGTTATTGATTTGTTGCTACTTCAGTTTTACCTGACAGTGATTTATGACCTTGCTTATGTGAGAAGATGCCTTCTGATTTGTTGTTTTGAAAGTTAGATTATAGTTTTCAACAGCTCAATGAAAATAGGATCATTTCTGAAGGTTAAGGGTGAAACCGTAAATGTTTCTTGATACCTGTCACTTTACAATATTTTCAGCAGCTCATTCACTCATGTATTCCTCCTCCCAATTTTGTTGTGGACCTACTACCAGCCAGATGCTTTACATCAGGTGTTGGAAAACATTTTCTGGATTTTTAAATATGTGTCTTAGACTTGGTGGGCCGTATGCAGTTTCTGTAGCTTCTCCTCCTCCTCTTTCTTCAGCAGCGTTTCAAAATGTGAGGTTCAGTATTAGCTCACCAGTCATAAAATAACAGGCTGAGCTCACAGTGATTTGTGAGCAATTATTTGCCAGTCCCTGCTCTACATTGTCACTGAGTTAAGAGGTGCGTTTTTTAGTAAATCATGTCTTTGAGTCAACTCTTGGTCTTCCGGAGCTTGTCCTTACTCTCTTGCAGTTTCTAATCAACGGCATTCAGAGAGATCCTGTTAAAACGTAAATCAAATAATATTGCTCAGATCTCTTCAGTGACTTAAAAAGCAAAGTCCTCAGAGTGCCTCCACAGGCCTAGAAGTCTGGGCCTCTGTTTCTTCCCGACTTGTTCCTTCTCCTCTCTGCTTTGCTCACTCTATTTCCCACACACTGACACCCTTTCTGTCCTTGAATACTCTCGGCACATTCTTGCCTCCTCCTCTTGCCATCTGACTGTTCCTTCTGCTGGGAGTATTCATTCCCCAGATATGCACCTTGCTCCCTTCTACAACCACCTTAAATTCCTTGATACATTTTATCTTCCCCATAAAGCCTTCATTTATTACTTAATGTCAAGTGGCAGGTGCCGTCTATCAGCCATCTCCATCTCCTTACCATGCTTTCTATTTTTTCCCTAGCATTTACCTGATATACTAGTGATTCTATGCATCTATTTAATTTTTATTTACATATTTATACTTATATTTTTATATTTCTTGTTTATTTTTGTCTGCCCCCTCAATTGGAGAGAGGGTATATTCATCTGTGTTGATCACTGCTGTGTCATCAACCTACAAAACATACTGAAGAATGGTGCCTGAAATTGATAAGGGATTAAGAAACTGGCCACATAACTAAATATGTACATAAATTAAGAACAAATCTCCAGGGCTTCTGGATTGAGGGCTAATGAAAAGAGGAAGGCAAATGGTTGGGACAGGGCAGGGTACTACAAGAAGTAGAATTTGGAATACTCTGATAGCTATCCTAATAGATAAGATCTTGTTAATTTAGATAGTTTTTTTTTCTTTTTTTTTTTACAATATTATATTGGTTGGTTTTGCCATACATTGGCATGAATCCGCCCCGGATGTAGAGAGCTGGGAACTAAGGACACACAGCATCAAGAGTTTTATAATATATTGTGTAGAGTTCTTTTTAAGTGTGCACAGATATCACTGAAAATCTATGCATGTGTGCATGCCTCTATTACTTTATTTAGTGCTTTACAAGAGCCCCTCAAGGGCAGGGTTATAGTAAGTATCAGTATCTTTCCTTTATGATGAGGCTTAATTTGTTCAAAATTATGTCATAATTTATTTGTGTCTGTGAAACTAGACTTAGTTTTTGAGTAGACCCTCCCTAGAAATCTGTGACATTAATAAAACCAACAAACATGTTCAGCTTCCAATGATACACATACTACAGACTCAATTATGGGCCATCCATTTTAATGAAGACAAGAAGTGATTTAACAAATACAGAGCAAAGAGAGTATTAAGTTTTGTCCTCTGTTAATATTAGTAATGGATAAAGAGGACTCTAACACCTTCAAGATAGCTTGAGACCATCATCTCTGTGTCATGGCAGAGGGATGTTCAGCCAGGATATTGTTCTCTGTCACTCAGAAAAATACCCATAATGTATTATTATACTTACTGAGTCAGATATGGGATATTTGGGTGATCAGGAGTCCTTTAGCATGATTCTTTCAGATGCCTTAGCTACAAGATGAAGCTAGCAGCTTTGGACACTTTCAGCAGTGAAGAGTTTGGATGTTAATTTTCGTGCTGAGTGAAATGAGCTTATTTCTTCTTGAAAAGCCTCCCACATACCATTTCTAACCTCTGTTTTCTTTTTGGAAAGACTTAGAAATTAAAGATCAAGATAAAAAATAAATTTCAGCTTGAATGATACATGGAATATTTTTCTGACTTAAAAGACCATGAAGAATTAAATATGGCCAAATTCAAATCTGAGCTACTAGGGCTTCTCTGGTAGCTCAGATGGTAAAGAATCTGCTTGCAATGCAGGAGACCTGATTTCAATCCCTGGATTGGGAAGATCCCCTGGAGAAGGAAATGGCAACCCATTCCAATATTCTTGCCTGGAAAATCCCATGGACAGAGGAACTTGGCAGGCTACAGTCCATAGGGTCACAAAGTCAGACAGGACTGAATCGACTTAGCACTAGCACAGTTCAAATGTTAATTTCATTTTAATGTGTATAATGGAGTGAAATCTTCAAGGTGCCAGAAAACAAGAATTCAACCTACCTACTTGAAACTGCAGCACAGCACACACACTTCAGTTACCAGTTCTGTTCATTCCATAGAATTTTCATAGAACATAGTGTTCTATATACCTGGGCTGTATCTCACTTGTTTTTAAGAATTTCCAGATAACTCTTCATACATAGTGTTACAATTCCAATCTTGCCAAGTCCTGCACCAGTTACATAGAACACAGCACATTTATTTCTCTGGGTTGTTCAGATCCCAGTGAAAGAAGAATGGAGTGGGATCAAAGAGATCAGGATGCTTGTCCCAGATTTACCATAAAATAATTGTGTTCTCAGGAAAATTGTAGTTATTCTAGACCCCTTTCCTTTTCTTTATTTCCACAGAGTTGCACTAGATGACACCAAATAACATCCCAGTCTTTGCAGTAATAGCTTCGATGTTATTGGTGTTCTGAAACAAATGAAGACAATGACACGTGAAGCTGTGCACCATCTCTGTAACCATGTTTTTAGAGTTGCCCCTATTTTAAAAATGAAAAGATGGCTGAGCACGGAAGTAGATGTTTTGACCAGAGGCTTCAAAGTAAATGCAACTAAAACACAAGTTTCCTTCTTTCCTGAAGCTCACTTAACTGAAACATAGCCTGCTGGATATTAAGCTGTAAAGCATATTATCAGTGTATTTTAAAAGAAGCTATTCTTCTAGAATTTCTAATTAGTAGCAGGAAGTTTTGAAATTCTTAAAAGATCATCTGATCTTGTGAGATTTACAGATCCATTTTCCATTTTCCAGTCAAGCAAGTTGAATTAGGGCATCTGAACTTCTGGATGTCAGAAGGGCATTAGGGCATCTCACAACTAAAATTCTGAACCTCTTGAGTTTTTCTTCATGCTGTCAGAAATTCATGCTAGATAATCCTTTTAATAGAGAGTATGTACAGACTTGTATATTTTCATATAAGAAAGCAATGTGGTGAGTCAGGATGGAAGTGAAGCCCTCAGTCTCAGAGGGGTATTGAGCTCCTGGTGAAATAGAGTCATCATTTCTTCAAAATAGAAAAGCAGTTATTTGAAGTTATTAACACCAAATAACTATTGATACATTTGTCTGTGATACATGTATTTACTGTACCAACTAGGTATGTTCTCTTTGGGAAGTACATAGCTGTTTGAGACACAGATTGTTTATTTTTGTTTGTTTTCCCACAAAGACCGTGACCTTCTGATCAGGAACATCTATATTTTACTAACATCTGGAACCACCAGCTAACACAGTGTATAAAATGTAGCCAATGAATATGAAATCAATGAACACATTTTTAAAGTATGGGTCAGGTCATGGGCAAATATAAATTTTTTGTTTTCAGTCATAACGTAATTGAAACATGTAAATGATACAGACAAGTGCTACAGTAATTCAAAGAAGGCATAGAACAGATAACCTGTAAAGATCTATTGTATAGCACAGGGAGCTATGCTCAATATTTTATAATAACATTAATGGAAAAGAATCTGATAAAGGATATATATTTAATCACTGAACTGTATACCTGAAACAAACATGGCATTGTAAATCAACTATACTTCAATTTAAAAAACAGATGACAGCAAAAGACACCAAGAAGTCAGGCATTCTTATGATATTTCCGTAAAGAAGCCGAATGAAGAAGAGAGAGATAGCTTTTGAATTAACCAGAGGAGGAGTCACAGAGAACCTAGGCTTGGACCGGAACTTGAGTTTACATTAAGATTGCAGTGCAGGTACAGATGTAGGTGATCACATACACTCACTATACGGAGACTCGCTGAAGTTATGAGTCTTGTTCAAGATCCCAAATCGAGTACACTGTGGAGTCAAAATTTTAAGTGATACCTAATACACTAAACTCCAACCAGTCCATCCTAAAGGGAATCAGTCTTGGTGTTCATTGGAAGGACTGATGTTGAAGCTGAAACTCCAATATTTTGGCCACTTGATTCAAAGAGCTGACTCATTTGAAAAGCCCCTGATGTTGGGAAAGATTGAAGGCAGGAGAAGAAGGGGACGACAGAGGATGAGATGGTTAGATGGCATCACCAACTCAATGGATATGGGTTTGGGTAAACTCTGGGAGTTGATAATGGACAGGGAGGCCTGATGTGTTACGGTTCATGGGGTCGCAAAGAGTCGGACATGACTGAGTGACTGAACTGAACTAAATTGAATACACACATACACACACACAAAAAAAACAAGCCCTTTCTGTGATATTGTGTTGTCATTGAAATAGTTTTGTTTCTTTTTGGTAGATTATAGTAGAAATTGGTTCTAATATTTCCTGCAGTAATTACTAGTTCTGTTTATCCCCTCTAGAGTTGATCTTCAAAATTTCCATTAGAATGGTTTTGCCAAAATGAAACATACAAATATTCATGATGCCTGTATCCAAGTATTTCTTCTGTTGTTCCCTGCTTCTCTTCTAGGATTATATGAACAATTCAGTCTCTTGAATTATGCTTTTCCCTTCCCTAAGAATTCTCTCCTCCCTATTGGGCACCTGGAAACCCGCTTCATTTGTCAAAACTCAGTTTACGTATTATCTCTTTTGTGCTGTCTTTTGTTTAGTGTTGTGATCACTTTCCTTTTTGCTCCCATTACACTTTTGCATACCTGATTGTTGCACTTTTTTACACAAAGTTGGATTTTTTACATATCTCGGGCTTCTTCTGGGCAACATTCCTTGAGGCCAGGGACTACCTTTTCTTCATCTATTGATGCAGCCTTAGCATGTTACTTGGTATGCAGTAGTTAATATAAAAATGAGATTTGAACAAATTTGAAAAGGTAGGTACATATGATTTATTATCACTTTCCAGACATAACAGGAAAAAACATTACTGTTGGTGATGAATATTCACTTCTACTGTAGTGAATGGTGGTGGTACTTGACTCCACTTATAATGTTTTACCCACTATTTTATGTATTTGTTCCTGATATCTCTTCATTTCCATCTATATATTTTTTGCTTATCCAAGTAAAGCAGGAATGAGGGTAGGGCTAGGCTATACTTGGCTGAAATAGTAAAGACATTGTGTGATTTTTGGTGAGAAAATCTTGACACATAAGTGGTCTACATCTTTCCTTTGAGGCATATGGAGACTCTGCCTCTAAAGAGTTTTATTAGCAACTAATCAAGATGTTTTTGCACAAGACTCCTGATTAGCTATTAGTAATACTAAGAGTGAATCAGAACTAAAGAAGTTTCTGAATTGTTTTACATTGTAAGTGTAGGTTATTATTTTTTAATGCTGCGGGTGGTGATGATGGGGAGTGAGGGAATGGTCTTTTCCCATCTTGATGTCAATCCTGTCAAGAGAGATCTTAGGGTAATTTCAGACCTGCTTCTTTATTTACTCCACCCCAGGGTGATCAAGTGACTTACATAGGAAGCTTGAAAAGAATTAAGTGGGCGTGTTTGTCTTAACTAATTCTGTTCTCTCCCTTGAGAGTGAGAGTTGGTATCTTCTGTTTCTGTCAGCCTGTGTATTACTAGTTCAGTTATGGACTAGTAATTTCTGGGGTTCAGTTATGGGATCATTTCATTCAAACTGGATTCTAAGCCAGGGTTAGATCAGTACCAGGAATATTCTGACTTCCATCTTTGCTCTTTCATCTTGTTTCTTAATTAACTCCATACCTAGATGTAATTAAGGTGTTGTACCTGTTGTACTTGCCCAAATGCATCATTTGGTGTTACCTGGAAACACTGAGAAATAAAAAGAAAGGAGCAGACTTTTTGGAGAGGAAAATGTCCACGTGGGAATGTTTCGGTGCTTCCATGTAAGGTAGTCTTGTGCCTTGGTCTTTAATGTGTGGTGGGATGTTCGGACCTTTGGCTATTTGAAAATATTTTGGCTTATATAGTTAACTGCAGTTAACTGCAGAAGTCGAGAAAAGGTTTAATGTATGCTGTATTAGTTTCCGGTACCTGCTGTAACAAATCAGCATAAACTCGGAGGCTTAACATAATAAAAATGTTCCATCCCACAGTTCTAGAGGTCAAAAGCCTGATTTCAAAGTGTCAGTAGGGCTGCATTCCCCAAAGGCGTCTCTCCTTGTCTCTTGAGACAAAGTGCACTCCTTGTCTTTTTGAGCTTCCATGGTTAGTAGCTTCCTTGGCTAGTAGCTTCCTTGGCTTGAGGCCACATCACTCAGTCTGTTTTCACTCCCTGTGTATGTCTGTATCTTTTATCTGGTCCAAATTGCCCTCTGCCCTTCTTGTTTAATAAGGATAATTGTCATCATATTAAGAACCCATCTGATTAATACAGGATGGGAATCCCATCTCAAGATCCTTAATGAAACTTGCAAAGACCTTTTTTCCAAGTGAGGTAACAGTTAAGAATTAGAACATGAATATATCCTTTTGGGGGTCATCATCCAACCCACTACACCAACAATAAGACTCTGCAGTTGGCTGCAGTTTATTGCATGGGAGAGTGGCTGTTTCTGTCAAGCCACTTAAGTAAAGGTCTGGCATAAAGAAAAGGGGCCCTAGGGAATTGCAGGTGGCTGAGCAAATGCCTGGAGCAGAATGAATAGGGCACCTGGAGCGTCTTTAGTATACAGAGAACTTTACCTGGCTCTTAACTTTGGGGTGGGCAGGAGTTTACAAGGCAGGAAATACTCAGGCAGCTGCTCACCTTGGCTTACTCTTCAGGTAGTTTTTTCCCAAGCAGGCTTGACTGAGACAAAGACTTAGTTGTAAGGAAAGTATATTTTACAGAACTTGTCAGCATTGACACAAATGGTTACCATAGGCTCAAGTTAATCCCTTTACATGTGGATCCAAGATGACATGAAATTTGTCAGTTACTGTGGAAAAAGAACTGTTCTCTAAAAGGCAGGCTTCTTTGGTCTATGCAGTTCCATAGCCAGAGGCAGTGAAAATGGCTATAGTGCCATAGGACCATAGAGTCTACACATCATAACTGGAGGTATAATGTTACTGGATAGAACCCATAATCAGGTCAGTACTTCAGTGTGAACAAGATCATCAGAGAGGAAGGATAACTCAAGAGTCTATGTGTGATAGGTGCTCACGGCTGTGCATTGCACATGGCAAATTCATAGCGACCAATCAACCTTAGGCCAGAAAAGTCCTCCTGGTTCTAAGTTTGCAGGTCAGGAATTTCAGATAAATGGCACAGACTAATGGACATCCTAGTGAGGCTAAAATCAAAGAGACTTTATCTTTCTTTCAAATGCCATTGAGTTTCTGCTATGTTCTTTGATAGTTTCTATACTGGATTCTGGGAATGAAAATGTACCCAGTTTCATTATTCTTGGAGTGGGAACTGGCTTGCTTTTGAGATTTTTTAAATTGTGGGCTTAATGCTGTAATCTCAGATGGAATCTTAGTAACTCTTTAACATCTTTAAAAGCATAGTTCATGAAAGACTTGATAAACTGATAGAACAGCCAAGATCCTGAGAGACCAGGCCAATGTCAGTGACAGAAGTCCAAGCTGTAGATATGGAAGGATCCCTCAGGCCACTGAGACACTGAAAGCCCTACCACTGAGAATGAATTAAAACATACATTTGGGAGGATTATTTCTGGACATTTAAGGACTTCAGATTTTTTACCTATCATAACAAGGTAACTTGATTTAAAAAAAAAAAAGTGAGGTCTTCAACTTTGTTTTTCTTTCTCAAGATTGCTTTGGTTATTGAAGGTTCTGTGTGGTTACATATACATTTTAGACTAATTTCTTCTATTTCTGAGAAAATAGGGGATTTTGATAGGTATTGCATTAAAATGTAGATAGCTTTGTGTAATATGGACATTTTAACATATTAAGTCTTCCAGTTCGTAAACATGGGATATCATTCCATTTATGTCTTCCTTAATTTCTTTCAATAACATTTTGTAGTTTTCAGTGTGCAAGTCTTTCATGTCTTTAGTTAAGTTTATTCATATTTTACTATTTTTGATACTATTGTAAATGAAATTGTTCTCCTGATTTCTTTTTTAGATTGTTAATTGTTAGTGTACAGAAGTACAAGTAATATGTGTATTCTGGTTTTGTATTCTGCAAACAAACTGCTAAGTTTGTTAGTTTTAATAGACATTTTTGTGAAATCTTTAGCAGTTTCTGCATCTTTTTTCAGTATGTTCACTTTCAGCCTAAGTGCATCCTTAATTCTAGGTGACATTTTCACTTCCATCTTAGGTTTTCATCTTTTTAAAAAATTATTTTGCTATTAATTTTTAAATTTGTATAATCATGTTTATATTTTGGCTGTTCTGCGTCTTCATTGCTGGGCACGCGTTCTCTAGTTGTGGCAGCAGGAGTCACTCTCTGTTCGCAGTGCGTGGGCATCTCCTTGCAGTGGTTTTCCTTGTTGTGGAGCATGAGCTCGAGGGTGTGTGGGCTTCAGTCATTGTGGTGTGTGGGCTCAGTAGTTGTGGCTCAGGGGCTTAGCTGCTTCGTGGCGTGTGGGATCTTCCCAGACAGGAATCAAACCCAGGTCCCCTGCATTGGCAGGCAGATTCTTTACCACCGAGCCACCAGAGAAGCCCCTTAGCCTTTCATCTTCATTCTCAGTATATTCAGGCTTAGTTGGGTATATCTCTTGCTCCTTTTCCCTGTACCTGACCATGCCTGGAATAGGAGGTGCCTCTACGAACCTGTGTTGATTTATTTTAAATGACATAAGTGCATGTATATGTTCATTTCCCTCCGGAAAAGGGGGTTACATTCCATAAGATTTGAACATCAAGTCTTTAAACTTCATTGAACCCGTAGATTAATAAATAGTTGCATAATTATCCTCCTCTATACCACTCTAAGATAATCATATCGAAGTATGGTTATTAATTAATTGCAAAGAAATAATAGGCAAAGAGAGAGAAAGTGCTTCTCAAAAGAAATTCCTCCACCAAAGTAAACACTAAAGGTCAAAAAGTCAAATTAATATGGTATTTGTGACTATTCTAAGTGATAAAGAACTCTGACAAAAAATATTGCAGTGCTGATTGCTATTATCATCTTTTCACTTTCCATTACAGTTGTTTATATTATTCTCATGAGGTTTTACTTAAGTTATCAAGATTTTTATAATAGTCAAATTAAAAAAACAAAACCCAAAATATCTTGAAATGCCAATACAAAGAAAAATGAGTCAGAACATGAAAAATGTTTTAGACAAGTTGACAACATATATTCTTTGCTCATTTCTTTTTGAGACAAGTTCCATCTTATTCACACCCACATGTACAGTACACTGAATAAAATACAACCAGTCACCCTATGGTGATGAAAAACAAAAGACAGGATGGTTCTAGAAATTTCTTCTGTTTATTCGTAGCATCTCATTGTATCTGGCAAAATAAGCATGTTGAAATGTTCTCTAAATTTTTGTGTTTTATAATAACTTGCTTATTTATCTTAATGTAAATATTAAAAAACTTGAAATATTTTAATAGTTGGCATAAGATTTTCCCCACCTATTTTCTCTAGTGTTCCCTTTGCCTCCTATAATGATCTTTTAGGATAGCCTGCATATACCACTCACATACTCCCCAGACTCTACAGCCCCATAAATGTGCAAAAAATAGCTTCTCGGGATGGATTAGAATACATTGGATTGAATTAGGAAGGCTATAGAATGCATAGTTTTTCATCTCAATATTTCAAAAATACCTTTGGAAATTTTGCACTCAAGGTTGAGTGCAAATTCCATCGACTTCCAAATGCATTTCAGGTATACCTAGGTATGTCCAATAAAATGGTGAGGCTCTATTACTGGGAGACTATTTAAATGAGCAAGTGAAAAGATATCAGCAAAAGGATATATTATAACCAAAAGGCAGATATCATGGGTCAATCAAGCAATCCCAGACACATATCCACACATATAGGACAGTTAACTTACAAAGCCAGTTTAGAAGAGAAAGGATAATCTTCTTGACAAATGGTGCTGAAAACATGTAGTACATGGGTAATATCCATAGATATCCATATGCAAGACTATGAGTTTTGATCCCTACCTCACACCATATAAAAAATTAACTAAAAATAGATCAAAACATAAATCTGTTAAACTTGGACAAAATCTGTTTGACCTTGGTTAAACAAAGATTTCCTAGAGATCACACCAAAAACAAGATCCATAAAAGAAAAAAAGTGATAAATTAAGTTTCATCTGTGAAAGACATTATTAATCAAAGAAAAGCTGCAGATTGGAAGAAAACATTTCAAAGTATAAATTTGAAAAATCTTGTATCTGTAACACAAATAGAACTCAAAACTCAATGATTAGAAACTTTAAAACAAAATGAGCAAAAATATTTAAAAAGAGATCTTGCCAAGAAGATGTATGGGTGTCAAATATAAGCACATGAAATTGCCCAATGTAATAAGTTATTAGCTAAAAGAAAAAGCCACAGGAGACAGCACTGCACACCTGGTATATGTGCAGTGGTGTGCACACCTGGTATGGCTGAAATTAGAGTCCAGCCACACTGAGTACTGGGGAGGCAGTGTAAACATTGCACACTGCTTGTTGTTGCTGTTGTTCAGTCACTAAGTCATGTCCAACTCTTTGTAAACCCATGGACTGTAGCACGACAGGCTACTCTGTCCCCCACTATCTCCTGAAATTCATGCTCAAATTCATGTCTGTTGGGTCAGTGATGCTGTCTAACCATCTCATTCTCTGCCTCCTCCTCCTTTTGCCCTTAGTCTTTCCCAGCATCAGAGTCTTTTCCAGTGAGTTAGCTCTTTGCATCAGGTGGCCAAAGTATTGGAGCTTCAGCTTCAGCATCAATCTGTCCAATGGATATTCAGAATTGATTTTCTTTAGGGTTGACTTGTTTGATCTCCTTGATGACCAGGGGACTTTCAAGAGTCTTCTCCAGCATCGCAATATGAAATCAATCTTTAGTGCTCAGTCTTCTTTATGGTCCAACTCTCACGTTCGTACATGACTACTGGGAAACCACAGGTTTGACTATATGGACCTTTGTCAGCAAAATGATGTCTCTGCTTTTTAATATGCTGTCTAGATTTGTCATAGCTTTCCTTCCAAAGAATGAGCATCTTCTAATTTCATGGTTGCAGTCACCATCCACAGGGATTTTGGAGCCCAGAAAATTAAAATCTCTCACTCTATTTTTTCCCCTTCTATTAGCCGTGAAATGATGGGACCGGATGCCATGATCTTAGTTTTTTTTTTTTTTTTTAATGTTGTTTCAAGCCAGCTTTTTCACTCTCTTCTTTCACTCTCATCAAGAGGCTTTTTAGTTCCTCTTCATTTTCTAACTTTAGAATGATATCATCTGCATATCCAAGATGGTTGATATATCTCTTGGCAGTCTTGATTCCAGCTTGTAATTCATCCAGCCTGGAAGGAAAGTGGTACAGTTACTTCAGAAATCAGTTTGGCTATTTCTTTAAAAGTTAAAGATGGTAAGAGTTTACCATATGATCCAGCCTTTTTATAACTATTTATTCAAGAAAAATAAAAGCATTTGTTCATACAGAGACTTGTACATGTGTCTTCACAGCATCTTTATTTTAATACAATTTTAACAACATCAAGCATCCTTCAACAGGTTAATGAATAAACATACTGTTGTATACTCATACAATGAAACACCACTCAGCAAAACAAAGGAATGAACTGATAATCTCCACAAACATATGGATTACTTTCAAAATAATTACACTGAGTATAAGAAGCCAGGCATATGAATGGACACTGTGTGAATCCATTTATATAAATTTTCAGAAAATGCAAACACCTACACCTCTATAATGATAGAAAGCTTATCAGTGGTCATCTGCGGATGTGGAGTGATGGAATGTGGAAAGAAAATAGTGACATAATAAAGGAGGTATGGAGACACTTTTGCAAGTGATGGATATGTTCCTTTTTTTGATTGTATTGGCAGTTTCATGGATATATATATATATATTTCAGAACTTAGTCAAATTGTGTTAAGTATGTGTAGTTTACCATGTTAATTTTATTTTAATAGAACCCTTAATAGAAGGCAAGAACAGAAGTTTGTCTTTACAAAAATGTACAAAAGAACAGAAAAGTTAAGTCCATTATGATCTCTGTCAGTTGAATATTTCTATAGTTTATTTCCCTCAAAACATATATCCCAGTTCTTGAAAGAGATGGGACTCTTAATAAAAGGTAATAAAACCATATTCATTGGATTTCAGCAATAGTTTTTGATATCTCTCTAGCAACATGTTAGAGAAAAGGAGAAAATAAAATTTACCCCACATGTACCCAGAACATCTGTGGCTTCACTGAGGATGCTTGAGGATCACAGCCTCACTATTACCCAACAGAGGCTCTAGTACATGTCTCTGGTTGCCATGACACCCAATGGCAACAGTGGTATCTGGTGATAAGTGGTTTGAATGTGGCTGCTGTGACTCTGGTGAGGCACCTTCTCAATGTTTTGTGCACAGGGAGACTGTGAAAGGGTAACGAGAACAGAAGTGGAATAAAACTGGATGTTCTCTGTATAAGTTGAGAGATCTTGTTGGTATCACTATTAAGAACATGACTAATATATAGAAATCATCTTTTTTTTTTCAAAGATAAATGTAGTTCTAATGATAGTAGCATCTCTAAATGAGCCCTAAATCATTCTACCAAATTTCTTGGGCTTAGGAAACCTCTCTCCATTGATTAAAGAATCACTAACCACTAGCAGAAGGCCATCATGTGTATAAGATGATCTCACATCCCAAGGGAGATTCTCTTAATTTATTATGTTTAATTGCTATTTCCAGTGATTCCAAACAGAGAGATACATATAAGTGCCCTCATTCTCAAATAATTAGGAGATTAGGAAACTGTACTGGTAATCCTAAACCTGGTATTTGAAATGCTTCCAGATTTAAGCCTTTTGAAGTGCTGTGTTTTCTCAACTGCTTTTTTTTTAATTTTACTATTTAATGTTCTTTGAATCACACAACTCTCCTACAGGGGATGAATATGCCAGAACAGATAAGGCCATGTATTTTCAAAAGGCTTTCTACTTCAAGTTTAATAGTCTCCCAAAGTTTATATAACAGAGTCCCAAGCTGTTGCAAGGGTTTGACAAGCATGTTTTTCAGCAGTTCTGGGATTTATGTTAGGTGGCTTTTAGTGCAGATAAAGCAAAGAAAATTTACTGAGTTCCTAAATAACCAGTGATGCAAGTTCTTATTAATATTCTTAGTGGTGGTAAATACTCTTTCTTGCTGTTCTGCCTTAGAATTCTTCCTTTGCTTTCTTCTTCAGGGACTTCTTGGCTATTTTAAAGATGTATCAAGCTTGTTTTTCATTATTCGAATTAGTATCGTCTCTTGCCCGTTTTTTTGGTCTCCTCTATACGGCTTGATTTACTTTGCTATATTTAAGGTTTATTCATTTGGTAACATCAGGCTGCATCTTAAGGAAGGGCATGTAGATAAAAACAGAGATAATTGTGCAGTAAGCTTGAACTGTTTGCACACGTGTGCCCAACCATTTTATATATTTTTATTGGTCACTTTTTTCAAAGATTTGCTGACATGGTTGAACTTTTACAGTAGAATCCCTTGGCTGCCTAAATCATTCAGCTGATAATCCTGATTCTCAGAGGTGGAAAGAAGGGGCTGACTTCCCTCTCCCTCCCACCCCTGCCAGAACTCTGAACTTTACTGCATAAAGCCAGTGTTGAGCAAGCACCTAGAAACTGACAGAATCTACCAGCAGGAAGAGTTATGACCGGAAAAAGCCCCCCTTCCTCATGACTGACATCAAGTATCCTGACCCTCCACACTTTATTATTCCTCATTCATGTGCTTACTATTAAGTGATTTTCCTGTGTATGGACCCCAAATCCTCTAGAACTCTTCTTCCATAAAATCGTCATATATTGCAGTGCTTCTGTCTCATAGAAGGTAATATTTTAGATGGGAACAGCCAAAGAAATAGTTCACATAAACTCTGAAGCTAAGGCTATAAAACACAGGTGAGCAGGATATTTCTTTAGGGATTATATTTTTAAACAGTTTCAAGTCATATCTGGCCTTTACGTCCCCAAATATGAATTATTTTTCAGGCAAATGTCAAATTCTATGACTTTTTACAGATTCCATTTTGTAATTATCTACACTTCACTTCCTGAACTGACACATTTTGCTGAACTCCCCAGATCTCTTGTTTGGTTTCTGATAAGCTCTAGGTAACAATAGATACCTTGTAACAAAAGCTACTTTCAGACTCTTCTTACCAGGGATGTTTTGTTCTTGGTTTCTTTCTTGATTGTTAGTGTTGTTACTTTGTGTCTCACCAGTTCCTGGGGAGGGGTCTAGACTAGTAGTTAGAAAGCCTGACTCTTTGTCTTCTTAGTTGGGTGAAGCAGTTAATATCTCTGGAATTTAGTTTACTCATCTGCAAAATGGGAATCAGAATACCAGGCCTCTCTACCATACAGAATTTTTTTGAAGGTCAAGTGAAACTGTGTACTTGCTGACGTTTTGAAGATAATTATGTGTGGTAGCAACATTTAATATCATTATTACTATTGTATTGTTCTTACTCCTGTTTCTGCCATACTGCAAATAATAACACTGGGTGAGATGCTATCCAGAAAACATGCTCATCATTTTCAATGAGTTTGTCATGCTTTGTACAAGATGATATTACATTTTATATATCTTATATTTTGTTGAGGAACCAGTTTCCACTTGAAGTTTTATTTATTGATACCGATAAATAACTGTGGGGCTTCCCTGATAGTTCAGCAGGTAAAGAATCCTCCTGCAGTGCGGAAAACATAGGAGACATGGGTTCTATCCCTGGGGTCAGGAAGATCTAGAGAAGGAGAGAGCAACCCACTCCAGTATTCTTGCCTGGGAAATTGCATGGACAGAGGAGCCTAGTGGGCTATAGTCCGTGGGGTCACAAAGAGTTGGACACAACTAAGCACAACAGTAACAAAAAATAAATAACTATAAAGCCTGATTAGATAACAAAAGGGAAAATTGTATTTAAATTCGGAGCAGAGAGAATCCAAAGAAAAAAAGCATATAAAGTGTTCAAACCTGCTAGAAGAAATATATATTTTATTATGAATTTATGTCAAACAGTGGTTCTGTATGAGACAAAGTCATTAGATATACTTATTATAATTTCAACACTCAAAGAATCCACTCAGCTTCTTTTAATCAGAGGAAGAGAAGGTACACCCCAGGCACAACCCTTTGTGAGGCTCTGTCTATGAAAATCACTATACTGCCCAAACCCCATGTATACTCCAAATCTTCATGACACAGTTTGTTAGAAGTAAATTGTTTCTGGCAATTCTGTGCCTGAAATTTCTGAGCAGCTTGACACGCCAGTTTATTGCTGGAGGACATTATTAGTCACTGTCTTATTTAAAAAAATGCAGAGGTAATATGTCTGTCTATGTGGTATGCGTGCTGAGTAATAACCAAGGGAATGGGATATTTTTACAGGCTAGTGAGGGGCACGCTCTGCTTGTACATAGTTCCACATCCGCCCCACCTGTTGACTTCTTGCTGACCTGCCTACTCAGCATCATGTGTGTGGCCTTACATGGGAAACTTTGCTTCCACATTTAGTACTTGTTTCCCCAGCTACAGATTGTAAAAGAGAGTGCCGAGCCTCAGGGGATGGGTTTTTATCCAGACAGGCACAAAGCTGATGATCAAATAAGTCTGCAACATTGATCTCAAGCAGGACAGGTTAGCTGAGGAGCAGACAGGGGCAAGAGGTAAGCAGCTCAAGATAACTGAGACCACAAGGAAGCTTGGTGGAAGTCACTGTGTAGTCGTGTCAAGGAATGGAGACCTTCCCTTAAGAGTCGATGAGTGGTTTGTCCCTATGAGGGCCTGCACATGACTCAGAGCTCTGGGCACAGCTGTTCACCTGGTCTCTGTGACCAGTGGAGTGTATGCAGCTCCATGGACCTTTCCTTTGTCATCGCTGGGCATTAACATGATCTGAGGAGGATCTGTTGTTTTTCTTGCAGAATTAGAAAAGAAAAGTATTTTGTAAGAAACGTTTGGCTTTACAAAAGTGAAGGAGTATATGCTTACTCGTGACTTGCTTGAGACTCAAGTAATAAGACTATTTGCCATGTGAGAAGTGGGTATCTGCAAACAACCACCCCACTTCTACTCCCCCTACCCAAATCTACCACCTCCTGGCCAGCCCAGAGTTGCACTGGCACTCTTGTGCAGGAGTGCTTTCATTACCGAATCCCAGACACCCTTTTCAATGATTAAAGAATGCCCTGTTATATTTATTAGAGAGGTGGCTGACATTGCTGCCGATTGTTGAATTTCGGTTTCCTGTGGTTGATTTTCATGCATGAGAAACACCCAGCTCCTGGGCAGGTATCAGGGCTCCATCAATCTCCCCAGGCTGCCTCAACCTCAGGATATGTAAGAGTAGCGGATAAATTGGAAGATCAATGACTTGTCCCTGCTGCCGCATCAGCTGCTATTGAGAAATTAATATGAGGATCACTATAAATAAAAGATAAAAGATGATATGGCTAACAGTGTAAAATATTAAGGCTGGACACAATGTGCCAGAGGAATCTAAACCACAGGAGGAAGAAATTAACCCTATAAAGGCAAATCCAGTCTGAGAACAAGAGGTGATGCTGGAATGTGAGAAGGATCTCTTCCTAGAGAAAGATTTAACAAAACAGTGTTTCTTCTCTTTTCTGTGTTGTAGAGTTTTAAGGCTAGAAGAGACTGCAGAAATTATTTAACCCTGTTGCTGCTGCTGCTAAGTCGCTTCAGTCGTTTCTGACTCTGTGCGACCCCATAGACGGCAGCCCACCAGACTCCTGTGTCCCTGGGATTCTCTAGGCAAGAATACTGGAGCGGGTTGCCATTTCCTTCTCCTAGACATCTCATTTTACATGAGGAGACTGAGGACCAGGGTGCTAAGTGGTTTGCTCAAATATTTGCAGATAGCCAGCAATGGAGCTGCTAATGGACCCCAGTTCCTCTGCGCAATCCTTTTTATCAAGCTATCTCCTATCACAAAGTCTCTTCGTAAAACTCCCATTTTTGTGCTCTCTAGGGCGAGAGTTGGACTGTGAAGAAAGCTGATCGCCGAAGAATCGATGCTTTTGAACTGTGGTGTTGGAGAAGACTCTTGAGAGTCCCTTATACTGCAAGGAGATCCAACCAGTCCATTCTAAAGGAGATCAATCCTGGATGTTCATTGGAGGGACTGATGCTAAAGCTGAAACTCCAATACTTTGGCCACCTCATGAGACGAGTTGACTCACTGGAAAAGACTCTGATGCTGGGAAAGGTTGGGGGCGGGAGGAGAAGGGGACGACGGTGAATGAGATGGCTGGATGGCATCACCGACTCTGTGGACATGAGTTTGAGTGTACTCCGGGAGTTGGTGATGGACAGGGAGGCCTGGCGTGCTGTGATTCATGGGGTCGCGGAGAGTCGGACACGACTGAGCGACTGAACTGAACTGAACTGAGGGCTTCCCTTAGAAGAGCGCTAATTTGTAATCGTGCCAGAAGCAGTAAAAAATGAGTGTGTTTCTTAACATACACTCAAGACGAGAGATCTATGTGCAGTATGACAATAACATATGACACATATCATTTGCAAACTATCTCTGATTCTGGAGCTTCACAGAGGGCATTATCCACGTTTCTCCTAGAGAAGAGAAAATGGAACAGATGATTAGACTCAAAAAGATATGTGGAGTCCAGAAAGGAGTTTGGGAAAGAAAAGAAAAATGCCAATTGTATTAGGATAATGCTAGTTGTCAAGAAAATAAGGCCGTAAGAGGAGCAACCTGTTGAAAAGTCATGGGTTAATTATATTTGCATCTATAAGTCTAAATTGAGCTGCTGGCTCTCATACTCAATTTGTGTGCACTAAACTGCATGGCTCAACTCAAAGTGACACTGAATCTTCAGGGTTTCCAGTTTTAAACTTTACTTTGCCAGTACTGGCAGCTTCCTGGGTGTCTCAGTGGTAAAGCATCCGCCTGCTGATGCAAGAGATATGGGTTCGATCCCTGCATTGGGAAGATCCCCTGGAGGAGGACCTGGCGATCCATTCCAGTATTCTTGTCTGGGTAATCCCAAGGACAGAGGAGCCTGGCAGGCTACAGTCCATGAGGTCACAAAGAGCTGGACATGACAGAGCGACTGAGCATGCACACACACACTGGCAACTTGAGAAATGAGAAACGAGGCTGTTGCCAGACAGCTGAGTTAGGTATATGCCTCGATTTGCAATTCCTTTTGGCTGCTTCTCAGGACAACTAGATGGGATTTAGATTCCTTAAAATGCATTTATGAATCTATTGGTCTTGACTCTAGGTTATACCCATGAATTCATTTGTAGTTGGCAAGGAGCCTTTAATTTCTCATCTCCTACATCATTTAAGCCTCTCTTTAGAGCCTGGCCTCACTCTCACCTGTTACTAATCAGAAGTCTGCTACGTGAAAGAGTCAAGTCAAGCTCCATCTCTCGAAGACAAATGCACTTTAAAAAAATAGTGGGATGCAGATTTTATTTAAAGCCGTGTCACCTACTGGGTGACAAAGTCTGATTCTCTCTTCAGCAGGTTAAAAAAAATCCGTGATCTCAAACTCTTGCTTTTCCTTTAAAAAAAAAAAATGCAAACTTCTATCAGAGCTATTTCTTAAGGGCCAAAAGTGTACGTTACAGAAAGAGAGGAAAAAAAGATTAGAGATCAATGCAAGCTCTCCCTGAAATACCTGCCTCAGTTGAGAAATGAATATGAAGATCACTATAAATAAAAGATAAAAGATGCTATGCCTTTTCGAGTAAAATATGAGGCCAGTCACAATATGATGTATCAGGTTTAACCAAATTAACCCCCTGGGATAAACAGGGGCTTAGATTCTGCTGCACTTGAAAAATGAATTGATATTAAAAAAAAATAAGCTTATATATGAAAAAAAGTCATCCAGGGGCTCAAAAAGGAGAATTCAGCTTCTTTCCTTTTAGGTAGTCTCTCTCAGACACCTGCACGAGATTTGGAAAATGCTTTCCCCTGGGCGACAGAAAACAGAGCAATCATTCAGCATTCTGCAAAGGTGCACCAACTTATCTTATTGGTTGATGTGGTAGCTGGAAGCTGTGTTTAGGGGATAGATTATTTTTTGCATTTCATTCTACAACCTTTGCTCAGAAAATATGCTTTCCATTAGGATGTACACAAATCATTTTCTAATATACCGTTCATTAGATTAATGTTAGTATTAGAGCTTCGTAGAACACATATGTGTCTTGGGCATTTTTCCAGAAATGCATTATGTAACACATGGATTTCCAGTTCATAATTGCAAAGGTTTCAAACCTTGAGCTTCAGAGGAGAAGCAGGCTAGCTGCAATGAATTTTTCACTCCCTTGCCTAACTAGTCTTCCTGAATTGTGTGCCTTTTCCAGGAAATGAGATCAAAATAAAAATGAAATTTGGTTCAGTCGAAGTGATTACTTTGATCTGTTGAGATTTTTCCAGTTTTTCTCTAAGTCTGTTCCATATAGGCTCCTTTTTTTTTTTTTGGCATGTTTTGACCTTCTCTATAACCCTAAAAGAATATAGATGGGCTGGGTGACTCACAGCACTTTTGGAGTACTGAGCTGAATTATTTAGCATAGGCAATGGGAGAAAGTGGAGGAGTAAGCAGGGAGAAATAATTTTAAATTATATCTTTAGCTGGAGGAAAATTGGCCTACCTACACAAGAGTAAATATGGCATATGCAGTGATTCAAATACTCAAAGATGTCTGTTTTAGCAATAAAGACCAGATCTGGACACAGTCCCTGGCAGAGTCAGACATACACCTGCACATTCACTATATCAAAAGAACCACAGAAGTGTGTTGAAAACTGCTTAAGTGAGAGACATAAACACAACTACAGATGAACGGACAGGAATTCAAGGTTTTAAATGCTGGACTGCTGGCAAAGCAGTCATCAGGGTAAGCTCAAGCCAATTTTCAGTTGTGAGACACTAGGTTCACATTGCAGGCATGCTGGAAGGTTTGTTCTTCCTGCCCAATGTTTTCAGGAGGATATTAAACACCCCCGTTAAATGCCTGCAAGTGATTGCCAAAGTGAAGCTTTTGAGAATGATGGCTGTGATCTTTAATAGGGTTGTGGCTTTATCAAGAATCTCACTCAGAATTTCCAATGTGATTTTCAGTTCAAATTTTTTTTTGGATGATATATACAAATAACTCATTTTAAGAATATATGTAGACATGAAGTTAGGGACCAGCTGGTATCAGTTTGTGAGGTTATCTCCTGACCTAACCTTTTAGCTTCTTTTTGTTCCTTGATTGTCTCTAAGCTTCATCTTACTTCAGGGCCTTTGTATTCGCTGTTCCCATTTTTTTGAAATACCATTTTCAGAAAAATTCTCTGTAAATGATTCTTTTCTATGGCACTCACTTCTTAAAGATATTTGGTCCTTGATTGTCCTGCTAGCCTAACTTTATCAGATTACCTTATTTATTTATTTCACATAATAAAAATAAAAATAAATATTATCTATGGTTTCCATTTGTATTTAGATAAGTTTCTTCCCAAAGAACAAAAGCCCCACAATGACAGATGTTGTCACCTTTCTTATCCATTATTCTGTGTCTTAGAATAGTGTTTGGCATGTAGTCATCACTCAAGGTCTGTTGACTGTGAAAAGAATGCGTGAGTAGATGCATGGATTTGGAGTTATTTGAGGTCATTCTCAATGATGGCTAGGGTTGGTGATTAAATTGCACTTGTAGGTTTTAGAGTTGGAAGTGATTTTGTTGTGTCTCACAGCTATGGCAAAACTCTTCCTTCTGTAGCATCCCTGATAGGTAATCAACAAGTCTGTGCTTGAGTAATTGTATACAAAAGACACTCACCAGGGCACCCTCCTAGTTATCTTCAAACAGATCACTGCCTTCCCTGGGAGTTTGCTCCTTGTTATTCAGCTGTAATTAGAGGGGAAAAAAAGAAAAAAACAAAACTGATTTACTCAGAATCATCGTCTCTCAGTCTCCTTGTTCTAGTTCCTAGAGGATAGTCCAGACAGAATTTCTCTAAATTACATCCTTTGGGTTTGCATTCATGCTTGTAACAAAATTAGCACCCTATCAAGGCAAAGCTCACCTTGATATTCTGCCACTTATTACTACAACCCTTGTTAGTATTGAGAAATAATGTGTCTTCATGTTCCACATTATAATTGAGGGAGTATAGGAGTATAGAAATAAAAGTAATCTTGAGGTTATGTCAGAAGCAACCAGATAGATATTTTCACTTACCATCTTAATGTAGTCAGTGCTGATGCTGTGAGGGATTGAGCAGTAAAGTTACAGCATTATTGCCGTTGCTGCACCCCACTCCACTACTCTTCCTGGAAAATCGCATGGATGGAGGAGCCTGGTGGGCTGCAGTCCATGAGGTCGCTAAGAGTCAGACACAACTGAGCGACTTCACTTTCACTTTTCACTTTCATGCATTGCAGAAGGAAATGGCAACCCACTCCAGTGTTCTTGCCTGGAGAATCCCAGGGACGGGGGAGCCTGGTGGGCTGCCGTCTATGGGGTCGCACAGAGTCGGACACGACTGAAGTGACTTAGCAGCAGCATACTGTAAGTTAAATAAGCAGGGTGACAATATACAACCTTGACGTACTCCTTTTTCTATTTGGAACCAGTCTGTTGTTCCATGTACAGTTCTGACTGTTGCTTCCTGACCTGCATACAGGTTTCTCAACAGGCAGGTCAGGTGGTCTGGTATTCCCATCTCTTTCAGAATTTTCCACAGTTTATTGTGATCCACACAGTCAAAGGCTTTGGCATAGTCAATGAAGCAGAAATAGATGGTTTTCTGGAACTCTCTTGCTTTCTCCATGATCCAGCAGATGTTGGCAATTTGATCTCTGGTGCCTCTGCCTTTTCTAAAACCTGCTTGAACATCTGGGAGTTAACGGTTCACATATTGCTGAAGTCTGGCTTGGAGAATTTTGAGCATGACTTTACTAGTGTGTGAGATGAGTGCAATTGTGCGGTAGTTTGAGCATTCTTTGGCATTACCTTTCTTTGGGATTGGAATGAAGACTGACCTTTTTCAGTCCTGTGGCCACTGCTGAGTTTTCCAAATTTGCTGGCATATTGAGTACAGCACTTTCACAGCATCATCTTTCAAGATTTGAAATAGCTCAATTGGAATTTCATCACCTTCACTACACTAGCTTTGTTCGTAGTGATGCTTCCTAAGGCCCACTTGACTTCACATTCCAAGATGTCTGGCTCTAGGTCAGTGATCACACCATTGTGATTATCTTCGTCGTGAAGATCTTTTTTGTACAGTTTTTCTGTTTATTCTTGCCACCTCTTCTTAATATCCTCTGCTTCTTTTAGGTCCATACTATTTCTGTCCTTTATCGACTCCATCTTTGCATGAAATGTTCCCTTGGAATCTCTAATTTTCTTGAAGAGATCACTTGTTTTTCCTATTCTGTTGTTTTCCTCTATTTCTTTGCATTGATCGCTGAGGAAAGCTTTCTTATCTCTCCTTGCTATTCTTTGGAACTCTGCATTCAAATGCTTATATCTTTTCTTTTCTCCTTTGCTTTTCGCTTCTCTTCTTTTCACAGCTATTTGTAAGGCCTCCTCAGACAGACATTTTGCTTTGAAGAGGAACTAAAAAGCCTCTTGATGAAAGTGAAAGAGGAGAGTGAAAAGGTTGGCTTGAAGCTCAACATTCAGAAAACAAAGATCATGGCATCTGGTCACATCACTTCATGTTAAATAGATGGGAAAACAGTGGAAACAGTGTCAGCCTTTATTTTTTTGGGTTCCAAAATCACTGCAGATGCTGATTGCAGCCATGAAATGAAAAGACACTTCCTCCTTGGAAGGAAAGTTATGACCAACCTAGATAGTATGTTAAAAAGCAGAGACATTACTTTGCCAACCAAGGTCCATCTAGTCAAGGCTATGGTTTTTCCCGTGGTCATGTATGGATGTGAGAGTTGGACTGAAGAAAGCTGATCACCGAAGAATTGATGCTTTTGAACTGTGGTGTTGGAGAAGACTCTTGAGAGTCCCTTGGACTGAAAGGAGATCCAACCAGTCCATTCTAAAGGAGATCAATCCTGGGTGTTTATTGGAAGGACTGATGCTAAAGCTGAAACTCCAATACTTTGGCCACCTCATGTGACAAGTTGACTCACTGGAAAAGACTCTGATGCTGGGAAGGATTGGGGGCGGGAGGAGACAGGGACGACAGAGAATGAGATGGCTGGATGGCATCACTGACTCGATGGACATGAGTTTGAGTGAACTCTGGGAGTTAGTGATGGACAGGGAGGCCTGGCATGCTGTGATTCATGGGGTCGCAAGGAGTCGGACATGACTGAGCGACTGAACTGAACTGATACAGTAAGTTTGACAGCTTTACCTGATGGGGAATTTGTCAACTACATCTTAGAGCTATGAGCATTTCTCAGAAAGTAGTGATACAAAACACCTCTCCCCTTTCTTTTGTTTTTTTTTTTGTATGTTCACCTTCACAAAAAGCATACTTTGTATCCTTGAAATAATGATGGCTTAGTTGACATTCTTTTGGGTCCTAAAGGACCGACATATGTGCGTTATAGTGTAGAGTTACACAGAGCCTGGATATTTGTCCCCAAACTGAAAGCTCCATGGAGTCATTCTTTTCATGTCTGTTCACCAATGTGTATGAGTGAGAGAAAATCAAAGTTCTAGTTTGCCGATCAAGGTGATCCACACTCTTTCACTTTTTGCTTTGACAAACAGGTACAGAGGTGTAAAATATCTGAAAACAACCTCATAGGGTTTGTGAGAAACTTAAGTGGGATGTAGAGAATATGTAACAAGAAAAACAAGAGAGAACTACTGGCAGATTTTTCAAGGACAGCTTATGGAGCAAAAATAATAGTGACAGTAATAGATTGATTTGAAAAGACTGAAGAGCAGCACAGATTTCTACGCTCTCTACATGTATTTCTATGTCACAGCTCTGTAAAATGGGTGAAGTTTTTAACCCCCTGTTTTTCAAAGAAAAATACTCCTAAAAGTCCACCACCGATGAGAGGTGTAGCTGGGGAAAAGATCCAGGCAAATTGATTTCAGAGTCAGTGCTCTTAACCAGTAGGTTATATGCTATAGGCAATATTTGTACATTTTGAAATCAGTTCATAAATACTATTTTTACCTCTAAAGTACACAGGGAATACCCAGGGAAATTTGCATTATAATTATTTGATTTCTTTGCCAATGATCAGTTAACTTTTGGCAGTTCAATATCCTTACCCATTTTTTTTCCTTGAAAATTCAACCTCCAATCCAAAAAAAATAAGGGCTAAAGGAAATAAATGTCTCGTATATCTAGTTCAAGAAATCAACTAAAAACTAAGACCCCTGAGGATGTAAATAAGAGGGAAAAACAAAGAAAGAGACAAGAACTCCAAACCCTGTGGTTAATCTTCATGTTTTGAGGTAAAGGGGCACTTAATTAATGCTTCTTTAATACCTTGTGCACAAAGAGGCATGGCTCTACAGAAGCCAAGAAGTCTCCCTTTCATCACTGATGCATGGCGTGCTTCTGGCAGGGTCACTTCCTTCTTTGAGTCTCAAAGCTTTTCATCAGTAAAATTAGTTCTCTAGGTTAGTTCTCACAACCTAGCCCTTACATTCTGTGCACCGGTGAGTCTAGGTGAGTGCCAAATGTCTTTAATTTGAAAAATTATACTTTTTTCTTAATCGTTTATCTTCTCCTGATTTTTATGTAATTTCTAATACATAGTAGAAAAAATATATCAAACTCCAAGTAACTGATACATTAACTTTCCATTCTTATTTCACTGCTAGTTTAGCCAAAAGCCTTCTGTAGAATTCTGATGCAGACCATGGAAACACACTGTAAGTGTCCCCAAGACTTTTCCGTATTTGGTTCTCCTGTGATTTATATTGACATAACTATCTTGGACTGTCATCTGCAAATCCATCAAAAGGAAATTCAGTTCAGTTCAGTCACTCAGTCATGTCCAACTCTTTGCGACCCCATGAACCGCAGGATGCCAGACCCCCCGTTGATCACTAACTCCTGGAGTCCACCCAAACCCATGTCCATTGAGTCAGTGATGCCATCCAGCCATCTCATCCTCTGTTATCCCCTTCTCCTCTTGCCCTCAATCTTTTCCAGCATCAGGGTCTTTTCAAATGAGTCAGCTCTTTGCATCAGGTGGCCAAAGTATTGGAGTTTCAGCTTCAACATCAGTCCTTCAAATGAATACCCAGGACTGATCTACTTTAGGATGGACTGTTTGGATCTTCTTGCAGTCCAAGGGTCTTCTCCAGCACCACAGTTCAAAAGCATCAGTTCTTTGGTGCTCAGCTATAGTCCAACTCTCACATCCATATATGACACTGGAAATTAAGTAATAGGAATTCATATCAATGGTATTGGAGAAAGAAATCCTAGAACTTATCTTACTGTGTGAACCTTCAGCCATATACAGAATCAACAAGAAAAGTTAAACTTTAAAGGCAACATATTCCCATGAATAGAAGGGAGAGTGAAGTGAAGTCACTCAGTCATGTCTGACTCTTTGCGACCCCATGGGCTGTAGCCCACCAGGCTCCTCCATCCATGGGATTCTCCAGGCAAGAATACTGGAGTGGGTTGCCATTTCCTTCTCCATGAATAGAAGGGAGAAGATAATACAAATAATATGCAATGCTAAATTATGTACATGCACATATATACAAGTGGTATTGAAGTATATTCCTAGATATTAATTGGATTAAATTTGGGGACAATAATAGCCTTTTTATCTTATAGAGAACATTATTATTTAAGACACATACACACATATCTGCCCTGCTGACCTGTCACATGTTCAGTTGATTCCAGTCATGTCCCCAGTTCATTTCCCCATATGTTTATTCTAGAATTAGTGATTTTTGAACAGCTGTTCATCTCTTTAGAAATACCTGTTCCATGACCCCAAAGTACTTTTTGGCATTTGGTGGCATATGAAGGGGAAAGTCATGAGTTGTATGACAGAAGCATTAAAGGGTAAATGTTAGATTAAGTAAGATTTTATGCATAATTCTTAATCCCAAAATAAAAACAGAAGGATAGCAGGGAAGGTCATTGAATAAAGGACCTCTCAGATGAGTCAGTGTTAGGATAATTCATTGACTATTGACTGTCCAGTCATTTTAGGTTATAAAGTATTCCTGAGTGATGTCATCATTTTATGAAAGGATCTATGTAACAATAGCTTTATCTTCCTGGAATTAGTTTATATGGCAGTAATATGCATAGAGAATGGCGATTGTGAATTCATGTCTTCCCCAAACTGAAAAGACTCATTAAGGTACAGGTTTACCCGAGACTGCAAATGATTTATCTATACTATACTAACTGAGACTGTATCTTATCATTCTTATTTGTTAAAGGATATAAGAAGGCTACCTTTGAGTAGAGTAATAACAAGGTATTTACAAAGTAATTTCAGGTTTAAGTTTTGTAAACAAAGTTCAGTATTTACCCACCAAAAATCAAATCAGCTCAATTAATGTTACAGGAAATGCCTTGACACCTTTTTATTGCCACTGAAGGAATTTAAAGCACCTTTTGAACAGATTCCCTCCTATAATTCCATTTGTCCACTTATAATGAGATCTGTTATTTTAAATGCTAACTCATAAGCCTCAGATAGATACCCAGTGTTTCTAGTGATCACATGGTTTAGGGTTCTCAGATTTGGGCTGAGACTTGCCTTTCAAACTTTGCATTCTGGACTTTTGAAATGACTTCCTTGCAACCAGGAAAAATTATCTGAATGTAAAATCCAATTAAATAAATGTGACAGTAGTTGATGAAGCAGACTAGCATAGTGACTAGGACAGTTATGGATTGGTTACCTTTAACCTCACTGTGCCTCAGTGTCTTCATCTGAAACTGAGTTTCTTCATCAGCGGTGATAAATAATGGTACCAATCTCATAGAATTATTATAAGAAATGAATGAGTTCACAGATTTTCTTAATGTTTGGATTATAATTAGTAAATTCTGGTACTTATTTGTAGTCATTAGCATTATCTCAAAACAGTGATAAGGACCTGTTATTTAGTAGTTCTATTTTTTGGTCACGTAGTTTAGACTAATTTATGTTGTTTAAATGTGAGGAGAGAAAAAGAAAAACAGGTTTTTGTTCCTGGTCAAGGAACCCAAATCACATAATTCAGAAATGTTTCTGAGTTGTCATCTGTTTTGACTCTGTCATAGCCAGACAGCATTTATTTTCTCAGAAAGTGACAGTCATTATATTTGTGTAGCATAAAAGAAGAAGATAAATGCTAGATAAGATATATACCCCTAGGCATAGTCATGCCTTATATCAGTTCAGTTCAGTCGCTCAGTCGTGTCCGACTCTTTGCGACCCCATGAATAACAGCACGCCAGGCCTCCCTGTCCATCACCAACTCCCGGAATTCACTCAAACTCATGTCCATCGAGTCGGTGATGCCATCCAGCCATCTCATTCTCTGTCTTCCCCGTCTCCTCCCACCCTCAGTCCCTCCCAGCATCAGAGTCTTCTCCAGTGAGTCAACCCATCGCATGAGGTGGCCAAAGTATTGGAGTTTCAGCTTTAGCATCAGTCCTTCCAATGAATACCCAGGATTGATCTTTAGAATGGACTGGTTGGATCTCCTTGCAGTCCAAGGGACTCTCAAGAGTCTTCTCCAACACCACAGTTCAAAAGCATCAATTCTTCGGTGATCAGCTTTCTTCACAGTCCAACTCTCACATCCATACATGACCACGGGAAAAACCATAGCCTTGACTAGGCAGACCTTGGTTGGCAAAGTAATGTCTCTGCCTAGTGGAACACTATTCCTGCTGGGTTCAACTGTTGTGATTCAGAGCCTGCTATTGACTATCATCAGGAGCAGGAAAGCATA
This sequence comes from Moschus berezovskii, assembly GCF_049115385.1. Classification (NCBI taxonomy): domain Eukaryota; kingdom Metazoa; phylum Chordata; class Mammalia; order Artiodactyla; family Moschidae; genus Moschus; species Moschus berezovskii. The sequence goes on from NC_142466.1 coordinate 63,634,630, forward strand.
AGAAAGAACCGTAGGTATTTACCATTAGGTCCATCTACAGCATTGATACTGTCAATCAGCCTGTGATATACCCTCCCTATGGACAACCTTTTATGCTCTTTTGAGCACACTCAGATGGAGTCTATCTTCAATGTGGTATACATCAATTTGTGTGTACAAATTTAAGAGTGGAATTAACAAATACCAACCAAATTTGTGGCTGTACAAACTAGGAAAATAGTTCAATAATCAGGATATGAAGAATCAGGCAAATACTCATTTGGTGTCAACCCAATAAAAATACTTTTTGGTAAGAAAAATTGCTAAAGATGAAAGCCGTGAATAAGTGCTGCTGCTGCTGCTAAGTCACTTCAGTCGTGTCTCACTCTGTGCGACTCCATAGACGGCAGCCCACCAGGCTCCCCCATCCCTGGGATTCTCCAGGCAAGAACACTGGAGTGGGTTGCCATTTCCTTCTCCAAGTCGCTCAGTTGTGTCCGACTCTTCGCGACCCCATGGACTGCAGCCTACCAGGCTCCTCTGTTCATGAGATTTTCCAGGCAAGAGTACTGGAGTTGGTTGCCATTGCCTTCTCTGGAATAAGTGCTACTTTAGCCTAATCACAGAGTCAAAACAAATAACACACGCACACAGACGTACTCTCTTCACACTGATGCCCCACAGTCTTTTTTGGGTCTTCAAATTGAACAGGTTAGATAGGCTGATAGTTGTCCTTTATGAGCTGGTTCCACCAGACAAGCCTGGTTACTTAACAGAATATCTCTGTGTTGTTATTTAATAGACATCGCAAACTTCCAATCCAATACACACATAATCACTCATGTTCTTCTGTAGACTTTCCACAACAGAAAAGGACAGCTCCATTCTTCCTGTTATTCAGTTACAAAATGTGGTTCATCTGTGATTTTTTTTTTCTTCCTCTCTCCTTTCACTGCCCAATACACAAGCAAGATATGTCATCCGTGTCTTAGAGACAGAACCAGAATTTGACAATTTCTCACTGTTTCTACTGTTACTACTCAGGATTAAGATTTCGTTGTCTCTCATCTTGATTGTTATCCTGATGAAAACTGTCCTTAACATAGTGGCCAGAGAACACCTTGAGAATACAAATCAGATGAATTACATGACTTCAATGTCTTCCCCTCTCATCAAAGTTGAAGCTGAAGTTCTTGCAATGCTGGAAAGGTACTGTATGATTACCCTCCATGTTATATACTTGGACTTATTTCTCCCACGTCTTCTCCTTGCTTGCTCTTTTCCAAGCACCTTGTACTCTTTAGTCCTTGGTGTTGGAAAAAAAAACACAGTAGCAGACATTTTCACTTGCTGTTCACATTGCCTAAATTGCAGTTCTCTTCAGTATCTACATTACTCATCCACTCTCTTTTATAGGTCTTTTTTCAAATATCACCTTCTCCATTATGAGCTCTTGCTTAGTTTTCTTGGGCTTCCCTGATAGCTCAGTTAGTAAAGAATCCACCTGCAATGCTGGAGACCCTGGTTCAATTCCTGGGTGGGGAAGATCTGCTGGAGAAGGAGTAGGCTACCCACTCTAGTATTCTTGGGCTTCCCTTATAGCTCAGCTGGTAAAGAATCTGCCTGAAATGCAGGAGACCTGGGTTTGATCCCTGGGTTGAGAAGATCTCCTGGAGAAGGGAAAGGGTACCTGCTCCAGTATTCTGACCTGGAGAATTCCATGGACTGTATAGTTCATGGGGTTGCACAGAGTCAGACACAACTGAACAACTTTCACTTACTCACTCATAGTTTTCTTATAATAACCTGCAACCCCATTGATACACCCTGCTGCTGCTGCTGCTGCTGCGTCACTTCAGTCATGTCCGACTCTGTGTGACCCTACCTCCTTAGAAATCTCTCTTTGCTGTAGAATCTGTTGAATGAATTATATCAAATTAAAAAAAAAAAAACAAACTGTAAACACTGAGTGATGGAGTCACTAGGATATAAAAAAAAGTGTGAGTTCAGGCTTTACCACTCACGATCCATTCTCTCAGGTCTGCTGTGGTGTATCCATGTATAAAAAACACACTTAGATAAGACTAATTAATAGCTTAAATTTGTTAGGATCCAAAAATGTTTGTAGTAGAAATATGATAAAAATTGTGTCAGAGATTCTCAACAAAATATTAGTAAATTAAATTCAAAAAAGTATAAAAATAATTATATACCATGACCAAAATGGAGTTTGTCTCAGTTGTGTAAGGCTGGTTCAACGTTTGAGAATCAATTAGTATAATCCATCCAAGACTAAAAAGGAGGAAAAAAAAACACATAAGCATATAAATACATGCAGAAAAGCTTTTTACAAAATCCAGCGTGCACACATGATAAATAACTCTCAAAAATCTAGGAATAGAGGAGAACTTTCTTAACTTGTTAAAAATAATCTATAAAAAATCAATAGCTAATGTCATACTTAATGGAGAGAAACTAAGTTTTTGCACTAAGATTGAAAAAAAGGCAAGGATGTCCCCCATTATTATCACTTCAGTATTGTGCTTTAAGCCCTTGATAATGCAATAACACAAGGCTAAGAAATAAGAGCTGTACAGATTGTGAAGGAAGACATAAAATTGTCTTTGTTCACAGATGATCATCGATGTAGAAAATAAAGAGTTGACCAAAAAACTCCTAGAACTACTAAGTGATGTTGGTAAGGTGGCGGGATAAAGGTTAATATATTAAAGGTAATTGCTTTCCTGTATACAAAATATAAGCAAGGGAATAGGTTAAAAAAAAAAAACACTGTTTACATTAGCACCACCAAAAATGAATAACTTCAGTATAAATCTAATAAAACCATGTACAAAACCTCTGTTGTTTTCCTCAATAGGTGGAAAACTACAAAACCCTGATAAATGAAATCAAAGAGTAAATAAATCAAGAGAGAGTGCATGTTCATGATAGGAATACTCAGTATTACCAAAATACTAGTTTTTTCCCAATGTAATCTGTAGAAATTCAGTGCAATTGCAATCACAGTCCCAGCAAGTTATTTTATGGATATTGTCACATTGATTCTAAAAATTTTTTTTTTGGTCTTTTAAAAAAATTAATTTGTTTTAATTGGAGGCTAATAACTTACAATACTGTGGTGGTTTTTGCCATACATGGACATGAATCAGCCATGGGTGTACATGTGTCCCCCGTCCTGAACCCCCCTCCCACTGCCCTCCCCATGCCATCCCTCATGGTTGTTCCAGTGCACTAGCTTTGAGTGCCCTGCTTCATGCATCGAACTTGGACTGATCATCTGTTTCACATATGGTAATATACATATTTCCTCGCTATTCTCTCAAATTATCCCACCCCCGCCTTCTCCCACAGAGTCCAAAAGTCTTTTCTTTACATCTGTGTCTCTTTTGCTATCTTGCATATAGGGTCATCGTTCCCAACTTTTTAAATTCCATATCTGTGTGTTAATATACTGTATTGATGTTTTTCTTTCTGACTTACTTCACTTTGTATAATAGACTCCAGTTTCATCTACCTCATTAGAACTCACGCAAATGCGTTCTTTTCTATAGCTGAGTAACTTTCCATTGTGCATATTCACCACAACTTTCTTATCCATTCGTCTGCTGATGGACATCTAAGTTGCTTCCATGTCCTGGCTATTGTAAACAGTGCTGCAGTGAACATTGGGGTACACGTGTCTCTTTCAATTCTGGTTTCCTCGGTGTGTATGTCCAGCAGTGGGATCGCTGGATCATATGGCAGTTCTATTTCCAGTTTTTAAAGGAATCTTCACATTTTTCTCCATAGTGGCTGTACTAGTTTGCATTCCCACCAAGTGTAAGAGCGTTCCCTTTTCTCCACACCCTCTCTAGCATTTATTGTTTGTAGACTTTTTGATAGCAGCCATTCTGACTGGTGTGAGATGGTATATGAAGAGGCAAAAATCCCAGAATATCTATTACCTTATTCAACAAGGACAAAGTTGAAGGAATATTACCCAACTTGAAGATTTACTTTGAAGGTACAGTATCAAGACAGAGTGATATTGGTGAAAGAACAAACGGATAATGGAACAGAGCCCCAAAGTGAACCTACATGAATACAGTCAGCTCATCTTTAACAAAAGAACAAAGGCAATATAGTGGAGCAAAGATAGTCTTTTCAATAAATAGGGCTAGAAAAACTGAATATCCATTAAAAAAAAAAGAAATCTAGACACAGACTTCACATCCTTCATAAAATTAGCTCAAAATGAGACCTTAATGTAAAACACAGAACTATAAAACTCCTAGAAGATAACACAGGAGAAAACCTAGATGACGTTGGGTATGCCAATAACTTTTAAGATATAACCTCAAAGGCCCAGTCCTTGAAAGAAAGAATTGATAAACTCAGTTCAGTAGAGTCGCTCAGACCCGTCTTACTCTTTACGACCCCATGGACTGCATCACGCCAGGCTTCCTTGTCCATCATCAACTCCCAGAATTTACTCAAACTCATGTCCATTGAGACAGTGATGCCATCCAACCATCTCATCCTCTGTCTGCCACTTCTCCTTCCGCCTTCAATTTTTCCCAGCATAAGGGTCTTTTTGAATGAGTCAGTTCTTTGCAGCAGGTGGCCAAAGTATTGGAGTTTCAGCTTCACTCCTGCCAATGAGTTTTCAGGACTGATTTCCTTTAGGAAGGACTGGTTGGATAGCCTTGCTGTAAGGGACTCTCAAGAGTCTTCTCCAACACCACAGTTCAAAAGCATCAATTCTTCGTTGGTCAGCATTTTTTATAGTCCAACTCTCACATCCATACATGACCACTGGAAAAACCATAGCTTTGACTAGATGGGACGTTTGTTGGCAAAATTATGTCTCTACTTTTTAATGTGCTGTCTAGTTGGTCTTAACTTTTATTCCAAGGAGCAAGCATTTTTTAATTTCATGGCTGCAGTCACCATCTGCAGTGATTTTGGACCCCCCCAAAAAAATCCCTTACTGTTTCTGTTGTTTCCCTGTCTGTGTGCCATGAAGTGATAGGAACAGATGCCATGATCCTAGTTTTATGAATGTTGAGTTGTAAGCCAACTTTTTCACTCTCCTCTTTCATTTTCATCAAGAGGCTCTTTAGTTCTTCTTCACTTTCTGCCATAAGTGTGGTGTCATCTGCATATCTGAGGTTATTGATATTTCTCGCAGAAATCTTGATTCCAGCTTGTCCTTCATCCATTCCAGCATTTCTCATGATGTACTTTGCATATAAGTTAAATAAGCAGGGTGACAATATACGGCCTTGATGCACCCCTTCCCCAATTTGGAACCAGTCTGTTGTTCCATGTCCAGTTCTAACTGTTGCTTCTTGACCTGCATATAGATTTCTCAGGAGGCAGGTCAGGTGGTCTGGTATTCCCATTTCTTTAAGAATTTTCCACAGTTTGTTGTGATCCATACAGTCAAAGCGGAGAAGGCAATGGCACCCCACTCCAGTACTCTTGCCTGGAAACTCCCATGAACAGAGGAGCCTGGAAGGCTGCATTCCATGGGGTCGCTAAGAGTAGGACACGACTGAACGACTTCACTTTCACTTTTCCCTTTCATGCATTGGCGAAGGAAATGGCAGGCCACTCCAGTGTTCTTGCCTGGAGAATCCCAGGGATTGGGGAGCCTGGTGGGCTGCCATCTATGGGATCACACAGAGTCAGACACGACTGAAGTGACTTAGCAGCAGCAGCATACAGTCAAAGACTTTGGCATAGTCAATAAAGCAGATGTTTTTCTGGAACTCTCTAGCTTTTTCGATGATCCAGTGGATGTTGGAAATTTGAACTCTGGCTCCTCTGCCTTTTCTAAATCTGGCTTGATATGGAAGTTCACGGTTCCGCTTGTAGAATTTTGAGCATTACTTTGTTAGCATGTGAGGGCAATTGTTTGGTAGTTTGAACATTCACTGTCTATGCCTTTCTTTGTGATTGGACTGAAAACTGACCTTTTCCAGTCCCGTGGCCAGTGCTGAGTTTTCCAGATTTGCTGGCATATTGAGTGCAGCACTTTCACAGCATCATCTTTCAGGATTTGAAATAGCTCCACTGGAATGCCATCACCTCCACTAGCTTTGTTTGTAGTGATGCTTCCTAAGGCCCACTTGACTTCACATTCCAGGATGTCTGGCTCTAGGTGAGTGATCACACCATCATGATTATCTGGGTCGTGAAGATCTTTTTTGTATATAGTTCTTCTGTGTATTCTTGCCACCTATCACTTGCTTCTTTTAGGTCCATACCATTTCTGTCCTTAATTGTTCCCATCTTTTAATGAAATGTTCCCTTGATATCTCTAATTTTCTTGAGGAGATCTCTAGTCTTTCCCATTCTGTTGTTTCCCTCTATTTCTTTGCACTGATCAATGAGGAAGGCTTTCTTATCTCTCTGTTTTTCTTTGAAACTCTTCATTCAAATGGGTATATCTTTCCTTTTCTCTTTTGCCTGTCACGTCTCTTCTTTTCTCAGCTATTTGTAAGTCCTCCTCAGACAACCATTTTGCCTTTTTGCATTTCTTTTCTTGGGATGATCTTGATCCCTGCCTCCTATACAATGTCATGAACCTCTATCCATAGTTCTTCAGGCACTCTGTCTATCAGATCTAATCCCTTGAATCTATTTGTCATTTCCATTGTATAATTGTAAGGGATTTGATTTACGTCATACCTGAATGGTCCAGTGGTTTTCCCTACTTTCTTCAATTTCAGTCTGAATTTGGCAATAAGGAGTTCATGATCTGAGCCACAGTCAGCTCCTGGTCTTGTTTTTGCTAACTGTATAGACCTTCTCCATCTTTAGCTGCAAAGAATATAATCAAGCTGATTTCGGTGTTGACCATCTGGTGATGTCCATGTGTAGAGTCTTCTCTTGTGTTGTTGGAAGAGGGTGTTTGCTATAACCAGTGCGTTCTCCTGGCAAAACTCTATTAGCCTTTGCCCCACTTCATTTTGTACTCCAAGACCAAATTTGCCTGGTATTCCAGGTGTTTCTTGACTTCCTACTTTTGCATTCCAGTCCCCTATAATGAACAGGACATATATTTAGGGTTTTATAAGTATATAACTATACAAATTGTATAGCTGTCTGCAAATTTACAGGCATTAAAGTCTAATAAGATTTATTACTTGTATCTGAATGCCTCCAGATTATATTCTTAATTTAGACTTTACTATTCATTCAATATTTATTCAGAGCTGATACATATTAAAAAGTGAACTAAAAGAGCTAACAATTTTTAGTTTCTATTTTCTTAGACTTAGAAAGTAATAGAATGCAAGTTTTAAAAAACCACTGATGACTCACGTTCTCTATCTCTAATTAAAACATATACCCTGTGAAATACCTGGTTTCATTAATTCTGGCCACTGAAGTTAATTTAAACTCACTACTGTAAAATGAGAGCTCACTACAAGATTTTGTTTCTCTGTTGACATGCTCGGTGAGACTTACACATAGTCATCTGCTAGGTGGTAAAGAGTAAACAGTCTTGTTTATTGCAAATAATTTAGCCAATAAATGTTTTTTGTGCTCCATTTAAGAATAAAGATGTTAATCTGATATCACAGAAGAATCTTTTTGTTAAAGCTAAAAGCATTTCTGCTTTGATTAGCTGCAAATGCAAGTATTAGCCAACTTCTTTCTCCTTTCATAGTTGTACGGAAAGAAAACTAAATATAAGAATATAAATCAAACCTACTACAAATGAAACTGCACCGCAGTTCAATGATTTCTAGATAATTTCTATGCTCAAAACATTCTGTTCTCTCTTCCTAAACAGAATTTTAAGAAGTTAGCTAAGATAAAATGAGAAACTGATTTAGACATAGGTCCTGAATTTACAGCTTCAGTGATTTAGGAAAATCCCTGCAAGCTATGTTGAGCCTCAGTTATCACACTTGTAAAAGGGTGAGTATTAAAAAACTGATACTTCTGGAAATGCCTGTCATGCTGATTCTGTAGTTTAAAAGTATTGTTCAGTAGCTAACTTGTCTCTCACTCTGTACTTCATGGACTGCAGCACCCCAGGCTTCCCTGTCCTTCACTAAAATGTTGACTGACCTGCCTCTTGAGAAACCTGTATGCAGGTCAGGAAGCAAGAGTCAGAACTGTACATGGAACAACAGACTGGTTCCAAATAGGAAAAGGAGTACGTCAAGGCTGTATATTGTCACCTTGCTTATTTAACTTATGTGCAGAGTACATCATGAGGAATGCTGGGCTGGAAGAAGCACAAGCTGGAATCAAGATTGCTGGGAGAAATATCAATAACCTCAGATATGCAGATGACACTACCCTTATGGCAGAAAGTGAAGAGGAACTCAAAAGCCTCTTGATGAAAGTGAAAGAGGAGAGTGAAAAAGTTGGCTTAAAGTTCAACATTCAGAAAACTAAGATCATGGCATCTGGTCCCATCAATTCATGGGAAATAGATGGGAAAACCATGGAAACAGTGTCAGACTTTATTTTTTTGGGCTCCAAAATCACTGCAGATGCTGATTGCAGCCATGAAATTAAAAGACGTGTACTCCTTGGAAGGAAAGTTATGACCAACCTAGATAGTATATTGAAAAGCAGAGACATTACTTTGCCAACCAAGGTCCGTTTAGTCAAGGGTATGGTTTTTCCCGTGGTCATGTATGGATGTGAGAGTTGGACTGTGAAGAAAGCTGATCACCGAAGAACTGATGCTTTTGAACTATGGTGTTGGAGAAGACTCTTGAGAGTCCCTTGGACTGCAAGGAGATCCAACCTGTCCATTCTAAAGGAGATCAGTCCTGGGTGTTCATTGGAGGGACTGATGCTAAAGCTGAGACTGCAATACTTTGGCCACCTCATGCGACGAGTTGACTCACTGGAAAAGACTCTGATGCTGGGAAAGGTTGGGGGCGGGAGGAGAAGGGGACGACGGAGAATGAGATGGCTGGATGGCATCACCGACTCTGTGGACATGAGTTTGAGTGAACTCCGGGAGTTGGTGATGGACAGGGAGGCCTGGCGTGCAGTGATTCATGGGGTCGCAGAGAGTCAGACATGACTGAGCGACTGAACTGAACTGAACTGATCCTCTTTTTCTTCTAGATAGCCCCTGTCAGTTGGTAAGGTATAAGCCTTCCTTTGTTTTGACAGTGATGAGTGTGTTTGCTGATTTCTAAAAAATATTTTTAGTGTTTATTGGCTTAGATCAAAAGGATTGGGCTATATTTTTTTTTCCAACCTTTATTTTTCTACTTCTTTAAGAATAAATTAGTGATAATTTTTCTACCCAAATTTAGGTAACAGTCTTATGGTTAGTCTACATTGCCAACATTTTCAATTCAGGAATTAAGCTCATCAACAGAAAATAGTAATCAAATTTTCAAATAGTATTTAATAGCAAAATTCTGCTCTTTCAGTTGGGCTTTCTTTTGCCTGGAATATTCCAATGGAAATGACTTGAGAGACGGAAATAATGGTCTAGAATATCCATAAAGGTAGCTTCCATCAAAAGAGGCATCTAATTTAGTTGGTAGGGTCCCTGAGGCACTCACTGCAGATTTAGAAAGGGGACCCCTAGAATAATGACCGGCTTGCTTCTCACTCAGTTTAAAAGAGCATGGCTACCTACAAGTTCAGCAGTTCACATAGGGCATCTAAGAAGTCTTCCTTTCTTTCTTCTAAACTTTGTGAGTGATTTTATTCAGTAACATGGTCCAGTGTGGATTGGCTTTCTTGATTTCAGAAGTTTTTTAATTAATTTTTATTGGAGTATAATAGCTTTACAACACTGTGTTAGTTTTTGCTGTACAGTTAACTGAATGAGTTATATGTGTACATATATTCCCTCTTTTTTAAATTTCTTTCTCATTTAGGTCACCACAGAGCTTAGGTAGAGTTACCTCTGCTGTCCAGTATGTTTTCATTAATTATCTCCTTTATACATACACTGTACATATGTCAATCACAGTCTCCCAATTAATACCATCACCACCTGAAAATATACTTTTAAAAGTTTATCCGTTCATTTTGGAATACCTTAAACCCTTATGGGCAGAAAGTGAAGAGGAACTAAAAAGCCTCTTGATGAAAGTGAAAGAGGAGAGTGAAAAAGTTGGCTTAAAGCTCAACATTCAGAAAACTAAGATAATGGCATCTGGTCCCATCACTTCATGGGAAATAGATGGGAAAACAGTGGAAACAGTGTCAGCCTTTATTTTTTTGGGTTCCAAAATCACTGCAGATTGTGATTGCAGTCATGAAATTAAAGGACGCTTGCTCCTTGGAAGGAAGGTTATGACCAACCTAGATAGTATATCAAAAAGCAGAGACATTACTTTGCCAACAAAGGTCCATCTAGTCAAGACTATGGTTTTTCCCGTGGTCATGTATGGATGTGAGAGTTGGACTGTGAAGAAAGCTGAGTGCCAAAGAATTGATGCTTTTGAACTGTGGTGTTGGAGAAGACTCTTGAGAGTCCCTTGGACTGCAAAGAGATCCAACCAGTCCATTCTAAAGGAGATCAATCCTGGGTGTTCATTGGAAGGACTTACGCTAAAGCTGAAACGCCAATACTTTGGTCACCTCATGTGAAGAGTTGACTCGTTGGAAAAGACCCTGATGCTGGGAGGGATTGGGGGCAGGAGGAGAAGGGGATGACAGAGGATGAGATGGCTGGATGGCATCACCGACTTGATGGACATGAGTTTGGGTAAACTCCAGGAGTTGGTGATGGACAGGGAGGCCTGGCGTGCTGTGATTCATGGGGTCGCAAAGAGTCGGACATGACTGAGTGACTGAACTGAACTGAAAATTGTGACACTGCATTCAAGAGATTTAATATAATTCTGGACTCCATATTTTCTTTTTTGAGTTCAATTCTGTTTATCTTTTTTTTATCTTTTTACTTTAGATTATTGTCTTGGTTTTGCCATACATTGACATAAGTCTGCCCCAGGTGTACATGTGTTCCCCATCTGGAAGTGTCCAACTCTTTGCAACACCATGGACTGCACCACACCTGGCTTCCCTCTCCATCAGCAACTGCTGGAGCTTATTCAAACTCATGTCCATCCAGTCAGTGATGCTATCCAACGATCTCAACCTCTGTCATCCCTTTCTCCCCCTGCCTTCAGTCATTCCCAGCATTGGGGTCTTTTTCAATGAGTCAGTTCTTCACATCAGGTGGCCAAAGTATTGGAGCTACAGCTTCGGTATCAGGCCTTCCAATGAATATTCAGGACTGATCTCCTTTAGAATGGACTGGTTGGATCTCCTTGCAGTCCAAGGGACTCTCAAGAGTCTTCTCCAACACCTCAGTTCAGAAGCATCAATTCTTCAGTGCAGCTTTCTTTATAGTCCAACTCTCACATCCATACGTGACTACTAAAAAAACCATGATTTTGACTAGATGGATCTTTGTTGTCAAAGTAATGTCTCTGCTTCTTAATATGATGTCTAGGTTGGTCATAGAGTTTCTTCCAATGAGCAAGCATCTTATAATTTCATGGCTGCAGTCACCATCTGCAGTGATTTTGGAGCCCAAGAAAATAAAGTCTGTCACTGTTTTCATTGTTTCCCCATCTATTTCCCATGAAGTGATGGGACTGGATGCCATGATCTTTGTTTTTTGAACGTTGAGTTTTAAGCCAACTTTTTCACTCTCCTCTTTCACTTTCTTTTTTTTTTTTAATTAATTTTAATTGGAGACTAATTACTTTACAATATTGTAGTGGTTTTTGCCATACATTGACATGAATCAGCCACTCCTTTCCCTTTCATCCAGAGGCGCTTCAGTTCCTCTTTGCTTTCTGCCATGAGGGTGATGTCATCTGCATATCAGAGGTTATTGATATTTCTCCTGGAAATCTTGATTTTAGGTTGTGCTTCATCCAGCCTGGCAATTCTCATGATGTACTCTACATATAAGTTAAATAAGCAAGGTGATAATATACTTGACATACTCCTTTCCCGATTTGGAACCAGTCTATTGTTTCATGTCTGGTTCTAACTGTTGCTTCTTGACCAGACCTGTGGTCTGGTATTCCTATCTCTTTAAGAATTTTCCACAATTCGATGTGATCCACACAGTCAAAAGCTTTGGCATAGTCAATAAAGCAGAAGTAGATGTTTTTCTGAAACTCACTTTTTCGATGATCCAACAGATGTTGGCAATTTGATCTCTGATTCCTCTGCCTCTTTAAAAACAAGCTTGAACATCTGGAAGTTCACGGTTCATGTACTGTTGAAGCCTGGCTTGGAGAATCTTGAACATTACTTTGCTAGCATGTGAGATGGGTACAATTGTTTGGTAGTTGAACATTCTTTCGCATTGTCTTTCTTTGGGATTGAAATGAAAACTGACCTTTACCAGTCCTGTGGTCACTGCTGAGTTTCCAGATTTGCTGGCATATTGAGTGCAGCACCGTAACAGCATCACCTTTAATTATTTGAAATAGCTGTGCTGGAATTCCATCACCTCCACTAGCTTTGTTTGTTCTGATGCTTCCTGAGGCCCAATTGACTTCAAACTCCAAGATGTCTGGCTCTAGGTGAGTGATCACCCCATCATGGTTATCTGGGTCGTTAAGATCTTTTTTGTATAGTTCTTCTGTTTATTCTTCTCACTTTATTTTTATATCTTGTGCTTCTGTTAGATCCATATCACTGCTCTCTGTTTTCTTTTTTGCCTTTTTATTTCTCACACTTTGAACCAACAACGATTAAGAATCTGAGCTACCAGGGAAGCCCAAGAATGAAAGGAACTCAGACCCAAATATTTTTATCTTGCGAAGTACAGAGAATATGGGGGGAAATGAAATTTGGGAATTTGTTTTTGTTCCTTTTCCTCCACCTTTTTGACCAGTTACCTTAGTTCTTCACCTCCCTTTTTCTTTCTCATCTGGCTTTAGAAGGAAGCTAATTAGATGGACTACACAGTGTTGGAGAAGGAAATGGAAACCCACTCCAGTATTCTTGCCTGGAAAATTCCGTGGACAGAGGAGCCTGGCGGACCACAGTCCATGGTGTTGCAAGGAGTTGGACACGACTGAATGTGAGCACATACACAGTACTGGAGTAGATTGCTAGAAGGGACCAAGATCTGGAGAACTTTAAAAAGTGGCTACATGGAATTATATTCAAATGGGATGGTCCAGCTATTTCCCTAATTACATTGTAAAATGGATTCCCTGTTTCTAAAACAGTGGACCTGTGTTCAACTGACAGGGATGATGGAGATTTATCCCAGTGCATGTATATATGTATTTGTGTGTGTTTGTCTGCGCATGTTTTTAAATTATATGTATCTAATGCCTGATGAGAATATCTCAGCTGGTCTCCTACTTTCATGTATTTTCTTTAATTTTACTTGTAAAATTGTGACCATTTTCAATTCAAAAAGAGGAGAACCTTAAAAATTAATTAAAAAGACATTCTCAGTAGTCTGCAGATCAGGGTGACTTGGCAGAGAAAATTAATGAATGGTGAGATAACAGTGCTGGTATGCTTAGCTACTGTGACACTGTCCATTTGAGTTTCTCTTGCTTGAATTTACAAGATACTATATAACTCAAGAGAAAGACTGATAATTAGTAATATTCTGCTTGCTTTTTATATAGCCTCTTGAAGACTATTTTGATTAATTATTTTGAAGGTCATAGGAGGGAACTTTCATGATCTAACTTTTAAACAAGAAGGGTTGAAACGTACAGCTATGACTGAAAATTAAAAAGGAAATTTGAAATGACCTGTTTGTTTTGGTTTCTCTTTTTAAGAAATATTTTTTTGGAGTATAGTTACTTTACAGTGTTGTGTTTTTACTGTAAAGCAGGGTGAATCAGCTACAGGTGTACATGTATCCCCTCTTTTTAGAATTTCATTCCCGTTTAGGTCACCATAGAATATTGAATAGAGTTCCCTGTGCTATACAGTCAGTTCTTACGTGTGCTTGTGCTCAGTTGCTCAGTTTTGTCTGACTTTCTGAAACCCCATGGACTGTAGCCCGCCAGGCTCCTCTGTCCATGGGATTATTCCAGCAAGAATACTGGAACGGATTGCCATTTCCTTCTCCAGGAGATCTTCCTGACCCAGGGACCAAACCCCCTTATCCTGTATCTCCTTCATTGGCCGGCGGATTCTTTACCCCTGAGCCACCTAGGAAGCGCCACCAAAGGTTCTCATTAGTTATCTATTTTATACATAGTATCAATAGTGTATATAGGTCAATGCCAATCTCCCATTTCATCCCACCTCCCACAGCTCAGTCCAGGTGTCTGTTGGTAAAATGAATCACTTTTCAGTCTAAATGAATCACTTTTCAGTCTAATGAGTGGTTAGCAATATAATTTTTTAAAGATGGGAAGCTGAAAAACACTGTTGCCAAACAGCATCTGCAGTGTTAACATCTATATGGAACATCTTCCTTTTTCCCAGGGGATGCAAATGAGAAGAATGAGGGCAGAAAAATGCACCTGAATAAAGCTTTTCTAAATGGATGGAACAGAGAGCATTCCCAGAGGCAGGTCAAGTTCAACCCAAGAACAACTCTCTCAGTGCTCTCACAACTAGTTAAAACACAAGACCAATACTACCTCAGCTCTCAAATCAGTGCTGAAATCCAGCAGAAGGTTGTTAATATTGATATGGTTAATATACATCAAATAGGATTCCTTTAATTTTCTGAATCGAAAAATTCTGCACAGTGTTGACATTTCCTTACTGAACTCCCAGGATTGTTTGGTTTCAAAGGCTGTTGGGCTCAAGACGCATTTTGTTTTAAATAATCCTTCATAAAAAATTCAGCTTCAGTCTAATATGATTGAAACTCAGCTTGAGTGTGTTTTATAATGCATTGAACTGGAAAGACTATGGGCATTGAATTATTCAAAACATGATAGGTGAAGGAGTGATACGTGGGGAGGAGGTGATCAAAGAAATCAGTGAGACTTGATATATCTTGTTATCTCATTTTATTTACCTTTCAGAACTCCTCCAAATATTAGAGAAAAGAAATCAATATCAATTTTCACCTCTGTCACGTTCCACACTTCAATTATTAATGCATGTCAAATTTGACCACAGTTCTATACCACCTGCTTTGCAATAATATTTCTGAGCCTTTATTAAAAATGTAAAATTGTCATTGAATTTCCAAATATGATTCTCCAGTGGCTAATTCCGCTTGTTTTATTAATAAGCAAGTTCTGATGAGTAATACTAATTTAATATGCCTGCATGTAAGATTAAATTATAAATTATTTCAGCTGAAGGTGATGAGATATGACTGTGATGTGGTTTTTGGGCAATCACCTTCCTGAATTAACCCTGCAAGCACACAGTTCTTGGAAGAAACCAGTACTGTAGCAAATCTGATATTATTTTGCATGTCTCCTTTAGCAGTGGAATGCACAGACACATACACCCAAACATGATGGGTATAAAAGCATACATGCATAACCTTAGACATTTGCATTAATTTCTGCATACAATTCTCCAGGAAGAAAAAGGCTTTACTAATGATTTGTATTTTTATAGTTTATTATTTTATCCATACTAAAACACTTCAGGAAATCACTTGCTGTTTTGTTGTTCATGGAATCCTTTCAATTTTGAGATGTTGAATGTAAATTGGGGCTTCCCTGCTGGCTTAGAATCCACCTACAATGCAGGAGATCCAGGTTTAACTCCTGGGTTGGAAAAATCCCCTGGAGAAGGGACTGGCAACCCACTCTAGTATTCTTGCCTGGCGAATCCCATGGACAGAGGAACCTGGTGAGCTAAACTCCATGGGGTCGCAAAGAGTCATGACTGAGCTACTAAGCACACATGCACAAATGTAGATTGAAATAATTATTATAGTCCTTGGCCGTGAAAGACTAAGTTACAGAGAACCTGGTGACTGGAGGTGAGAGATGCCATGCAATTCTTCTCTGCTCTAGAGACCTTTAAAATATCAGTGTGTACTCAGTTAAGACTGGAAACCTGCCATCAAGAAACTAGCTGTCTTTTGTTTATACTGAAAGGAGAGAACAGTGGGGAAGCTTGACTGAGTGAGCGTGTGAGACTTTCTCTGTTTTGTACAACAAGCCAGAAACAATACCTGAAATAGCCTCAGGCCTTTTGTCTTTTGTACCAAACTCTTTCATTTATTGCTCCTGATCAATTACACTTAAATCAACAAGAGTCGCTTCAACCTTTTGACAGTTTTGTTCCCCATACTCTCAAGCATTTTTAAAGGGTTGCTGAGATAAAACTATTGCAAAAATTACTCCCTCCAAAATTTTTTAGAGCAGTGTCTATGAAGGTAACTTAGAGGGGAAAGAAAAATCCCCTTGAATTCCTGGCCTACCATTCTAAACTCTGGGACAAGCATAAACCCTGATAGCAAAAACCTGTTTGCCCTTAGTTGAGAACTGGTTTCCATAGTCTTGTATAATAAGTAAATGGAGACTTTACTTCCCTATAAGCTCTTTCCAAAAAGTAAATACAATTTAGATGATTAAATTTATGTTTTTTGAATAGATGTTTGTATATACATACATATGTGTTTTATATATATATATATATACACACACACATTATATAAAGCTACTATTTACAATACTAAAACTTGCATTTTTTTTACTTACCAAGAATGAACAATGACTTGATCTCTAAATACAGTAGAGCACCAGATCATAGCAGATTCATAACAAATATTTTATTTGACATAATGATAAATTCACCGTTTAGGTATAAAGAGGGAATACATTCAGTTTTCCTCTTTGTTGAACCCAGGTATTATGTCTTGGACACAGGGATTTTTCTTGATTTAATCTATAATGTTCACCTTCCTTAAGATGGAAATTGACACCTCAATAGGCAAAAACACTATTTTGATTCAACTGTATTAATGTTTCTAGTGTCAACCCAAAGTTTAATAGGATTTCCTCTGCCACTCGAAAATCTGAAAATGATAAATATCTCACCAGAGTTTCATGGCAATCCGTTATCTATTTAGTGGAAATGGATATTCAAAATACCATGCTTCTCTAATGTCTTTGACTTTTAATCAGTGGGCAACTACTGAGTTAAGACTGTCTTATACTTGCTTTAAAAATATATTAATGGTAAAACTTAATATGCCAGGCCTTAGTATGGCCTGACTTAGAAATTTAGTTTCAGAGGGTTTTGTGAATATAGCAAGGAAAGAGGACCTTGGTATATCTTATTCCCACAGGCACACAATAAATATTTGCTTAACGGAGAATAATGAATATATAGTGTAGAAGAGAACCTGACAGATGATTACCATTACTGAATGACAGCAACGCCCAAACTCATCTGTGATCAAACACTATGAAGTATCCTCCTAAGGATAAACTTACTACAAATAAGATGTGAAAATTCAATTATGGAGATACTCTCAGTTTCAGTTCTGATATGCAAAAATCTTGAAAGTTGTCACTGTGTCCTTACAAGATAATGCTGTACAAACTGAAAATCAGTGACTTCTCTCAGATGTGGCAGCGAACTGGGGTTGCTGAGTAAAGTGCCAACCCAGAGTCTGGGGATGTAGCAGATCCAACAAAGATCTGCTTACCTAGATTAGAAGTAGCTGCAGCCATCCCTGGGAGGAAAACTTAAAGGGAAACTTTGAAAAAAAATTGCTAGAGTTTGAGTATGGACAGCATGAGACTGGGTGGCTGCAGTCTTAGGGGTCCCCCATACTTCTGTTGCCTTTACCTCCAGGAATCCTACCAGGATGTCCTAATGAGTGAAGATCAGAGGAAGATTGCCACCCCCTCAAGCCTCTGGCAACAGAGGGAAAAAATAATCATTATGACATACATACAGAGAGTTCTTCATAGCAAACCCATTCTTTGTACACAGCTGGCAACTGTACACAGTGGAAATAAAACGGCCTTCCTCCCATGCTGGTTTCCTCTAGCTTTCTCTTTACCTAAGGACAGGAACTCATAGTTAATAGGGGCTAGAGATTTAAAGAGAAGGCAATGGCAACCCACTCCAGTACTCTTCCCTGGAAAATCCCATGGGCACAGGAGCCTGGTAGGCTGCAGTCCATGGGGTCGCTAAGAGTCAGACACGACTGAGCGACTTTACTTTCACTTTTCACTTTCATGCATTTGAGAAGGAAATGGCAGCCCACTCCAGTGTTTGTTCTTGCCTGGAGAATCCCAGGGACAGGGGAGCCTGGTGGTCTATGGGGTCGCACAGAGTCAGACACGACTGAAGCAACTTAGCACAAATTTAAAGAAATAGAAACACTGAAGTCAGAGAAGATAGGGTCGGGGATGGAAGGTTTAAACAAAAAGAAACAAAACTTATACCCCTGGAAATATACTTGTGAATATCACAGCCCAGAGACACAGGCCCAGTAAAAGACCTTCTATAATCTTTCTATAAGATTATAGAAAAATCTTGTCTGTCACAATTTAGCACCACACTAATAAGTTCTAATATAATAACAATGGATTTCAGTTGAAAGAGTCACAAGACAGACTCTGAGGGAAAATATTCAGGGAAACCCAAGGGCTGTAACAGGGAGACAAAACCAAGGACACTAGTGTTGAAGACTCTGGCACCTACAGCTATAGCAAGCGGTAAACACAGCCCCCGTTCTCAACAGATTAGGATAAATCCTTACACTGATGGCCCATTTACCTTGGATCCTATTACCTGATGCAGCATGTCTGACTTTTAATGAATAATTACAAGTCATGCCAAGAAGAAAGATAAAAACACATATAGGAGACAAACATCAGAAAAGACTCTGATGTGACTCCAGTGCCAGATTATCACACAGGGAATTTAACTAAGATTAATGTGGTAAGAGTTCTAATGGAAAAGTAGGCTATAGTCAAGAAGAAATGAGTGATGAAAGAAACTTAAGGAAAGAAAATAAGAAAATACTAGAAAAAACAAAATAGGAGAAATGAAGAGTTCCTTTGATAATTGCATCATTAGATGATATAGCAAAGGGAAGAATCAGTGAATTCGACAATATATCAATAGAAAATTGTCAACCTAAGATACAACTACAGGTATCACTATAATTGGAATGCCAGAAGAAGGAAGGAAAGAAGAGAGAACAGAAGAAATATTGGACGTAATAATGGGTGATATTTTTCCAAAATTAGTAACAGACATCAAAATGCAGATGCAGAAAGTCCAAACAGCACAAAACAGGGTAAGTACCAGAAAGAGAAAGAAGAAAGAATCAACATGCCTAGTCATATCATACTCAGACTGCTGACAACGAAAGACAAAGAGACAGCTCAAGGAAGTCAGCGAGGGTATCAGTTCTGCTTTATCTAAAGAGTACAGAGGAGGAAAAGTTGTTTTCTGTCTAGTCACATTAGGCTTACTGGTTGGGTCCCTATAAATTAGACTGACAACAAATGGGTTAACAAGAGAAAAAATGACTTTATCAACATGTACACTGAGCATGTACCCATGGTTGCTCAGCAATGAGTAACTCAAAGAGATGGTTAGAACTTGGGCTTATATAGCATCTTAACAGAGGAATAATGGGTTCTAGAGAAGTGACAAGACAAAGGAAAAGGACTTTGAATTTCTAGGGGGGCATTTTGTGGAAAGGTAGACCCGGGGGGACAGAAATGGTATAACAGAAGCTGAAGATATTAAGAAGAGGTGGCAAGAATACACAGAAGAACTGTACAAAAAGGATTTTCATTACCAAGATAATCACGATGGTGTGATCTCTCACCTAGAGCCAAATATCCTAGGATGTGAAGTGAAGTGGGCCTTAGAAAGTATCACTATAAACAAAGCTAGTGGAGATGATGGAATTCCAGTTGAACTATTTCAAATCCTCAAAGATGATGCTGTGAAAGTGCTGCACTCAATATGCCAGCAAATTTGGAAAACTCAGCATTGGACACAGGACTGGAAAAGGTCAGTTTTCATTCCAATCCCAAAGAAAGGCAATGCCAAAGAATGCTCAAACTACAGCACAATTGCACTCATCTCACACGCTAGTAAAGTCATGCTCAAAATTCTCCAAGCCAGGCTTCAGCAATATATGAACCGTGAACTCCCAGATGTTCAAGCAGGTTTTAGAAAAGGCAGAGGAACCAGAGACCAAATTGCCAACATCCACTGGATCATGGAGAAAGCAAGAGAGTTCCAGAAAAACATCTATTTCTGCTTCATTGACTCTGCCAAAGCCTTTGACTGTGTGGATCACAATAAACTGTGAAACATTCTGAAAGAGATAGGAATCCCAAAACACCTGACCTGCCTCGTGAGAAACCTGTATGCAGGTCAAGAAGCAAGAGTTAGAACTGTACATGGAACAGCAGACTGGTTCCAAATAGGAAAAGGTGTACATCAAGGCTGTATATTGTCACCGTGCTTATTTAACTTCTATGCAGAGTACATCATGAGGAACGCTGGGCTGGAAGAAGCACAAGCTGAAATCAAGATTGCTGGGAGAAATATCAATAACCTCAGATATGCAGATGACACTACCCTTATGGCAGAAGGTGAAGAGGAACTCAAAAGCCTCTTGATGAAAGTGAAAGAGCAGAGTGAAAAAGTTGGCTTAAAGCTCAACATTCAGAAAACTAGGATCATGGCATCTGGTCCTATCACTTCATGGGAAATATATGGGGAAACAGTGGAAACAGTTTCAGACTTTATTTTTTTGGGCTCCAATATCACTGCAGATGCTGATTGCAGCCATGAAATGAAAAGACGCTTACTCCTTGGAAGGAAAGTTATGACCAACCTAGATAGCATATTAAAAAGCAGAGACATTACTTTGCCAACAAAGGTCCGTTTAGTCAAGGGTATGGTTTTTCCCGTGGTCATGTATGGATGTGAGAGTTGGACTGTGAAGAAAGCTGATTGCCAAAGAATTGATGCTTTTGAACTTTGGTGTTGGAGAAGACTCTTGAGAGTCCCTTGGACTGCAAGGAGATCCAACCAGTCCATTCTAAGGGAGATAGTCCTGGGTGTTCATTGGAAGGACTGATGCTAAAGCTGAAACTCCAATACTTTGGCCACCTCATGCGAAGTGTTGACTCACTGGAAAAGACTCTGATGCTGGGAAGGATTGGGGGCAAGAGGAGATGGCATCACCGACTCGATAGACGTGAGTTTGAGTGAACTCCAGGAGTTGGTGATAGACAGGGAGGCCTGGCGTGCTGTGATGCACGGGGTCGCAAAGAGTCGGACATGACTGAGCTACTGAACTGAACTGACTGCAACCCACGGGGAAACTAATGTAAGATGAAGGTTAGTTTTTAAAATTTGTTATGTAGATTTCCTTTACAAATTTACATCCTGCTTTTAGACAGAATGGGGAGGGCAGAGAGATCTTTTCTTGTGTTTGTTTGTTTTTGTTACCTTCAGCTATGTATGATCATTATGGGGTGGTATAGTCTGCTCCCCTTAGTAGGGAAAAGGAGAAAATTACAGGAGACTTCTCATCAGAAACTTTATAAGCAAGAATAGATGGAGTGAAATATTTAAAAATATTAAACGGAAAACACACTAACCTTTAATTCGATGTCCAGAGAAGCTACCCTGGAAAAATAAGAGAGAAATAAAGACTTTCTCAAACACATACTTTGTGGAGATTCATCACTGGCAGACTTGCCCTCCAAAAAAAAAAAAAAAATTTCTTCAGAGAGAAGGAAATGATACAGATCACAAACTCAGAATCTCCATTAAGCAGAGCACTGGAGAATTAAATGGAAACAAAATCTATTTCTTATTCTTAATTGATGTAAAAGAACTGTTCAAATTAACAGCAACTATGTATTGAATGATTGAAAAAAATTGAAGATAGTCTGCTATAAACCCCTTGCACAACACTTGACGTATTATAGTATCATTTAAAGTTGGGTTTAGATTAATTAAAAATGTGTATTGTAAACTCTAGAGCAACTACTAAAAATTTTTTTAAAGTATAATTGATACACTAAGAGGAGATAAATGGAATTATAAAAATTAGAGAAAGCTGGAAAGGGGGATTCCACTGTATAAAAAGATTGGAAGACTGACATTGTTTTATTCAAAACAAAAGCAAGTTAAATAGAGAAGATATAGATGCATGAGGTTTTTTTCTGGTTATATGTAAACCTTCCTCTCTTACTTTTCTCTTGCCTCACAGCTGGAGTAAAAGACTCAATCATCCACAAAATAGTTGGTGGTCTTTTGATTAAAAACCTTATGTAAACAAAGTAGGATTATTTTGATACCATTGCTATCTCTGCAATGTGTGACAGGGATTGAACAACTGAAAAAGTTGGGGGAAGGCAGAGGCTATAAAAATAATTCTGGAAAGGAAAAAACTAGGCTTAAAGCAGATAGTTTAGAAGGTAAAAAATCCAGTTAACGAGGTAGTTATCTGATCTTTGCAATGGCAAACTTCAAACGTGATTATTTTCCATTCGTTTGCCTGCCTCGTAGACCAAGTAGAATCATAGAGGATCTCATTCAGTTGAAACTGGCTGTTGCTGTGGACATAGGCCAGGTTTAAACTGCTTGAGTGCTTCTGCAAGTCCCAAAGGGTGGGGGTTGGAGAAGAAGGAAGGGAGAGGGCAAGGCCAGGAAAGGGAATCCCACTGTGTTGCCTGAGCTGTGGGCCAGAATAAACAATGTGCTGTGACCTATTTAGCAAATGAAAACCCAAACCAGAGAAAGCAGCCAAGGTCAGGGACACACATCCCCTCCTGCTGAGATGATTTGGGATGCTCAGAACAAGAAAATGAATAGCTCACACAAGGGAATTTCCTTGAACTCCCCTGGCAATAAATCACCAACTGTAGTGAAGTTTCTGCTTTTCTAAAACTTCGTTAAATAAATGGCAGCGGCAAGCTGGGGTTCGGTTTATAGGTTTATATGTGGTTTCTTTCTCTTTTTTTTTTCAGACAGAAGGCAAATCAGCAGAAGAATTCTTCCTGGCTTATCCTGTTTATGTTTGAGCCTAGATGGTTTTCCTCTCTTCCAAGGTCACCAGGAGCCTCTAAAACCAGACTCACTTCAGAGGTATCCTGGTGAAATCCTTGAGCTTGATGGTTACTTCACAGTGAATGTTTCTTAGATGATTTTGTGTCCTGAAGTCAATTGTACTCAAGACTTTATGCTCAATAAAAGGAAGAGGAAAAAGTCAAAGTGTGTAGTCTTAACATCATGAACAGCCCTCAGAATAAAGTACAGAAGGATGGTTTTAGTAGATCTCCATCTATTATCTAAGAATCAACCTGTGTGTGTATGTATGTATCTGTCTACCTACCTACCTACCTGTCTATGTGTGTGTACTTACCATGATCCTAATTCTGATAAGATGTAATAATAATACATAGAGAAATAACCATCAGAAAACTCACTGAGATTCAAAGTGAATGTCCATACATGATGGAACTAAAAGTGATAATTTTCTTCTTTATATTTTGTTGGAATTTTACAACTTTTTACAAACATTTTATAGCCATGATGTCCAATAGTAATAAAAGTATCAGTTCAGGTCAATTCAGTCACTCAGTCATGTCTGACTCTTTGCAACCCCATGAATCACAGCACGCCAGGCCTGCCTGTCTATCACCAACTCCCGGAGTTCACTCAAACTCGTGTCCATAGAGTCGGTGATGCCATCCAGCCATCTCATTCTCGGTCGTTCCCTAATCCTCCTGCCCCCAATCTCTCCCAGCATCAGAGTCTTTTCCAGTGAGTCAACTCTTCTCATGAGGTGGCCAAAGTATTGGAGTTTCAGCTTTAGCATTAGTCCTTCCAATGAACATCGAGGACTGATCTCCTTTAGAATGGACTGCTTGGATCCAGTCCAAGGGACTCTCAAGAGTCTTCTCCAACACCACAGTTCAAAAGCATCAATTCTTTGGCGATCAGCTTTCTTCACAGTCCAACTCTCACATCCATACATGACCACGGGAAAAACCATAGCCTTGACTAGATGGACCTTTGTTGGCAAAGTAATGTCTCTGCTCTTTAATACGCTATCTAGGTTGGTTATAACTTTTCTTCTAAGGAGTAAGCATCTTTTAATTTCATGGTGTAATGAGCCAAAAATATAAACCTTGTGTTATCTTAAGTTTTCTAATAAAAAGAACCAGGTAGATTGATTGGAATCTCTTGAGAGTCCCTTGGACATCAAGGAGATCAAACCAGTCAGTCCTAAAGGAAATCAACCCTGAATACTCATTGGAAGGACTGATGCTGAAGCTGAAACTCCAGTACTTTGGCCACCTGATGTGAAGAGCTAACTCATTGGAAAAGACCCTGATGCTAGGAAAGATTGAAGGCAGGAGGACAAGGGGGTGACAGAGAATGAGATGGTTGGATGGCATCACCGACTCAGTGCACATGGGTTTGAGCAAACTCCAGGAGTTAGTGAAGGTTGGGAAAGCTTGGCGTGCTGCAGTCCATGGGGTCACAAAGAGTCAGACACAACTGAGCGACTGAACAATCATTTTCATAATATATTTTATCTAACTCAATAAGTTCGATATTATCATTTCAACATGTAATCTATACAAAATTATTGAGATGTTCTCAATTATTTTTCCATTAAGCCTGTACAGTTGACTGTGTGTTTCATGCTAAGTTGCTTTAGTCATGTCCGACTCTGTGTGACTGTATGAACTGTAGCCTGCCAGGCTCCTCTGTCCATGGGATTCTCCAGGAAAGAACACTGGAGTGGAGATTGCCATTCTCTTCTCCAGGGAATCTTCCCAACCTTCCCAATCGAACTGGGATGTCTTAATGTCTAACCTGCATTGGCAAGCAGGTTCTTTACCACTAGTGACACCTGGGAAGCCCTATGTGTTTCATACTTAAAGCAAATCTCAATTTGGAACTGGCACATTTTCCAGGGACTACTGGCTACTCTTTTGGACAGTGTAGTTCTAATCTCCGGTGGCCTTGGCCTGCAATGCCTGGGAGGAGGGCTTAGGTTCCCAGCCAGGGACTGGGTTGGGTCGCGGTGGTAAAAGCACTAGATCCTAGCCACTAGACCAGTGCTCAGTGACAAGACCCCTGGCCCTACGGCTTTGTGGAAAGAATTCCCACAAAGATGGTAAGTAGCAAAGCAAGTAAAGTATTCATTAGGAGGTAAGTGTGGATAGACACATGGGGGACTCAGGGAGAGTCCCTGAGTCACACCCTCTGGGCAGTGTGAATTACTTTTATGGAGTTTCTTCTGGGTTTCTTTTAGCCAGTCATTTTGATTTGCCTGGTTCTCAGTCCATATTTGGTATATCTCAGGATCCTCCCATGTATGCACATGCATCTCTTAGCCAAGATAGATTTTACTAAAAAGTCATCTGGATAGACCATCCCTTGATAACTTCCCTTTGGCCTCCCAGATGCCTTTTCTGCACATGTGTGGTCGGGGAGGTCCCCTGACTTCAGGAACAAGTGATATATGGTCTGAGCAAGTTCCAGCCTCCTCCCTTAATTATCCTGGTATGCTCGTCTTAGAGTTTCAGTTCATAGGAATGAATCTCTAATTGCTTTACCCTGGGGTACCTGTCTGCCTCCTGCCTCAGTTCTACAGGAAAAATAACAAAGTTTGCATGTACTGAGTCAGGTACATTTGTTAATACCATAATACATTCATACAGAGAGAGAAAGTAGTAAGTGAGAATGGTAGAAATCATGTAAGTCAGTGTTTCATAAACTGTCCTATGGGACCTAGCAGTTTGATGTCAGATGAGATGTTACTGGATAGCACATCCAAAAAGTATGTTGCAAAGTCAAACAAATGTGGATACTCTGAGAATCAAAACTGAAACACTTTTTAGGCTATGGGGCTTCTCAGAGACTTTAGCTAGTATGCTTGATAAATATCTCGGAAGGAATAGGGTTTCTTATGTCCTGAACTTTTGGACAGGAGTCCTTTTCTTTTTCTTGGAACATCTTGCAGGATATATCAAACAGTTTTGGAATGAGATTTAGTGAATAAAAAAATACAAAAATATACAAGATGAGTTGGTGTTGAAATGCTACAATTCATCAGAAATATCATGACTGTCCTTTTGCATGTTTGCGTATATGTGATTTGCAGGGTATACAATATATTTGTTTAATAATGCCTTTTCTCTCACGTATTTTCACATGTGTTGTTTTACCTTCACAATAGTCCTGTAATGAAATGAAGAATAAATAAAATAGGGACTAGTGGTTCTATTCTATATAGCGTTAAAAAAAAGTAAGATTCTACATGCCAAGTGCCTGTTGTCACACTGTTATTTGAAGATTTAGGAATTTTTGAATTTAAAGTTTATGTATCCCAGCGTTCAATTTTTTTTCAAACTATATTATTTTTCTCCAGATTCTCATTGTAACGTTTATTTTGATGTAAATTTAATCCAGGACCTTTTAATAATCATTTTTACTTTTTGCTGTTTTAATTAGAATGTGTTTGGTGTAATCTTATTTGGATTGATCCTGTTTGGGACTGTCTATACTTCCTGGACCTGAATGCCTGTTTCGTTTCCCAGGTTAGGGAAGTTTTTGCCTATTATATCTTTAAATACATTCTTTTCCTCGCTCTCTCTGTCTCCTTTTTCCTCTTCCTCCTCCCTTCCCTTTGTTGTCCTCCTCATCTTCTCTTCCTCCTTCCTCTATAATGTAAATGTTAGTGCTTAATTTTGTCCTGAAAGTGGAAGTGAAGTTGCTTAGTCATGTTCGACTCTGCAACCCCATGGACTGTAGCCTACCAGGCTCCTCCATGCATGGAATTTTCCAGGCAAGAGTACTGGAGTGGGTTGCCATTGCCTTCTCCAGGCTACCTTCCCAACCTAGGGACTGAACTCAGGTCTCCCGTGTTGCAGGCAGACGCTTTACTGTCTGAGCCACTGGGAAATTCTCCTCTTTTATTCTTCGTTTTTTATTTTTCTGTTTGGCTTTAGTGATTTCCACTACTCCATCTCTCCATCTTTCAGATCATGGATCCTTTCCTCTATATCATCTGATCTACCATTGATATCTAATGTGTCTTTTGCACTACAGTTATTGTATTCTTTGTCTCCTTTTTTTATATTTTCTAACTCTTTTAAAAAACTTCTAACTTCTTGCTCTGTTCATCCAATTTTCTCCTGAGTTCTTTGAACATCTTTATGACCATTGCCTTGAGCTCTTTATTGGGTAGATTGCCTGTCTCTGCTTCATTTTGATCTTTTGGGGATTTGTCTTGTTCCTTTGTTGGGATCATATTCCTCTGTTTCTTCCTTTTTCCTGATTTGCTGTTTTTATTTCTGCGTGTTTGATAGGTTGATTACATTTCCTGACCTTGGAGAAGTGATCTGTTGTGGGAGAAGTCCTGTGTACCTCAGCAGAACACTCTCCTGTAGTTTCCAGAGCTGTATGTTCTAAGGATGTCACCCATGGGGCTACATGGGTCCTGTTGTGTTGGGCTGACTAAGTGGCTGGTCTGATAGGAGTGGATGGCTCCCAGTCAGGTTGGTTGCCAGGCCCTGCCTTACATGGAGATGGCATCTGCTATCTGGCAGGCCTGGGTTAAGAGGCAACTGGTTAAGAGCCCTGGGAGTCCCAGGGCTGGTGGTGGTCCACTGGTGTGCAGAGCCAGCTTCTATCATGGGTGGTTGCAGGACTCTGGTTCTGTGATCTAGTGTGGACCTGCTGGTGGATAGGGCTGGTTCCTGACATGACTGTCTGCAGGGCCCAAGGAAGCTCAAAGCTGATGTCAGCCCGCTGATGGGTGGGGCTGGATCCACTGACCAAAAGCCTATGAACCATCACATGGTCATTGTCAAAATTTCTCTTAAAAAATAAATTGAAGAACAGTGGTCACATCATTTCAAAAACATTGTTTATAATTACATTTTTTGAAACAACTTTTTTGATAGATCTGAAATATATCAAAAGCTTTAATTATTGCTCCCTGAAAATCTGATGCCTTGTTGAACTCCAGCAAGGCTGGTGTGCTCATTGCACCTCTCTTACTAATTTTGATAATCATGGTTGAGTCAGTCCTACAGTCATCTGCCTTGGGCATCAGGAGAGCGGAAATGATCAAAATGCACTCTAGTTACTTTTGTTTGTGTGCTGGTGCATGTGTGGGTGAATAGGAATTGAAAAGATGTTAATAACTAAGCAGAGAATGTTGGTGAAAGTAGAGAAAGATTAAATTAACTTTCAGGTAACATTGGGTAAATCTGACGCTGCGTGTGTGTTTGTGCGTGTATATGCATGAGTTCAGT
This sequence comes from Moschus berezovskii, assembly GCF_049115385.1. NCBI lineage: Eukaryota > Metazoa > Chordata > Mammalia > Artiodactyla > Moschidae > Moschus > Moschus berezovskii. The sequence continues at coordinate 63,662,823 of NC_142466.1, forward strand.
CCTGTCGATGAGCTTTGGAAATCAGAAATACTCCCATCTGCCAGTCTCAGTTCTGTTCATTGACCTGACATGTAGAAGTGAGTTCCATGTTTCCCCATGAATTCTTTGTAAATTTGGCAGGGGTATTGGTTTGTTATTGAATGCACACAACAGTGTTAGCAATGGCATTTTGAAAAAAGCATCAGCTCTCTGGAGCTACAGAATGACTACTCCCTTGTCTGTGATTGAATTGTAATATCTTTCACCATAAATTACCACTGGTACTCAAAGATGAGATCAAGTTGCATCTCAAAATAAACCACCCATTGTGTACAGGAGTGTACATTATGCTCCTTATCTCTTAGATATGTTAATCATAATAATCTCAGCAATATGTGGATATCCACTATTATCAGCCATCCCCTCATCATCACTTTTCATCCTTTAGTTCATCTAAAAAAAGGGCACCTTTGGGTCAATATGCAGAGGGTAAAGAAAGATTTGAGCAACTCTTTCTCCATCTTTTGGCTAGTTTTCACACTGTGAAGCTCAGTGATGCTTGAAGTATAGCTGGGGTGGAGGTGTGTGTGGCGGGGTGTCCTTTCTTCATAATTAATATAAGTGCAGTTACTCTAGGAATCAGATTTTCATGGGACTTCAAGGACTTTAAAGTCTTGGGCTAAGACCTCACTTAGTGCATCGTTAAAAGACCAGTTTCATGCCAGTGTCTCCTACATAAATACCAATTGCACTTTGTTGAAATTGGCCAGAAGTATATTTCATTTCATTATACTTATAATAGAAACAGTGAAAAATCTTTCTCTTCGGCTTTTCTGTTGCTGATCTGAAATGCCTGGGAAAAAGCCTGTCTAAATCTAACCATCTAATCTACGAAAAGATTGGTCTCTTTTACTCGTTTAATAAGGGCAGTTTCGGTGTTCACTGGTGCTGAGCCACTATAATGATGTTAAAGGACAGATGTGATATCAACAGGAAAATTGCACATATACATGCACTTGCACACATGCATGAGTGTATAGAAATCCCACTGTTACCTTCTAACATTCCCCGTCATTCTCAAAAGGACCCTCCCTGTGAATTAAGAGAAATAGATATAAATGTATACATCGTGGCTGGTGTATCTTCGTATAAATACTATGTGTAAGTGATATGTGTGGTCTGTGTGTGCGTATTCATTAATTCATTATTTTTGTGAACTATACAGTGACTCCTCCACCGTTAGCCATTTTATACTTAATGATCAGTGAGTTTCATAGTGAGAAAAATGAATATAAGGCGAAGAGAGAGAGTTGCTTTTGTAACACTGCATTTGTAAACCTGTGAAGCAGCACATTTCCCTTTTTGGTACATAACTCCTTCATCAGAATGTGTGCAGAGAACTTCACCTTTTGGCGTATGCCCATGCTCATAATTTGGGCAGAATTATTCCTTCCTTACCAAGAATGTGATCTGCATAATCCCCTTGGAGAGGCTGCCTAAAAATGCTGAAGTGATTTCCTGTCACCTTGTGTTGATGCCAGTGCAACACCAAAATGATGATTCCTTATAGAGACCAGGGGGAATAATTTCTCTTGATACCTTAGAGATTATTTGATGAAGAATTGTTAAAACCAATTATTTAAATTCCAGAGTGAACTTCAGCTCCCTTTGACTTGTGAACCTCTCCTCAAGCTCAGAAAACTCCTCTAATGTGGATAATTACACTGATGGCTGGCCTGAGAAAATAGGCCACTGAAATGGGCTTTGTGTGATTCTGTTAATTGCTGCTGTAGACAAGCAGCCTGGCCCTTTATTCATGCCTCGCAAACCTTTCATCAAATGAGTAGATTATTTCTAATGCATATTAGATAGGATGAACTCATCTTCTAAGAAGGGCATTAATATGTCTAGTGTCTTTTTTTCCCCCCTAACTGAGGGAACTTGCTTTAAATGCAACTTCAGCTTAGTTTTGCTCGAGATGTGCTTTAGCATTCTTAGCATTATGCTAACAGCCAAATAGCAAAACAGTTTATTGGTTTATGGGTTCTGATTTGATGCTGGGTGCGGTTATACCATGTCAAACAAAAATGATTGCTAATATGGTGGCATATGTAGCTTACCAAGGTCATTCTGCATAAGTATGAGACATGGAACTTCTGCTTTAAGATCTGGAGAAACACTGGTGATTAAAACAGTGACCTCTCAAGTCAGAGGTCAAGGTTGAAACCATAAAAAGAAAAAAAAGAGAAAATAGTATATTAAAGCTTAGACACAAATATTATACCACTTCCTGCTCCAGGGAGGACTGAACAAGCGTGACCAAGAAATGATCTTTCTAACTCAGAGGAAATACGACTCTCTTTGGAAGATAGCGTACAACTAACAAAACGGAACTGATGGCAATAGGAATAGCAGAGGTTATAAGGTCTGCAGGACCTAATGCTCTCATGATTTTCTAAATTGAAGCTACGGGTTATTTTTGTGATCAGGGCTTCTGATGATGAGACAGTTATACATTTCTTTGTTTGTTCACCAATGTGCCTATGACCCAGTGGGACACAAAGCAGCCATCAGAAGCAACTGGAATTAGAGTCCTCTGTTCGCTCTACATAGCAGTAGGCAGCTGTTTAACCAAGAACAGAAGAAAAAATGATTGAGCTCCATGATAGTTCATTACAAGTGTTAGGTTACAGAAACATATACAGTGTTGTTTACAACTTTACGTTTTTACACCATAAGTGTTTCAGATAAGAGTAATTTTCATATTTTCATCCAGAGCTGGGATATTGAGGAAGGGGTGTAGGAGGACCTTGCACAGACTGGTTAAGAGGAAGGGAGGAGACAAAATGGCAAAGAAGAAATTTGTTGGCATATTTTGGAGTTCCGGTACCAACAGAGATAGGTTTCAAAGTCATTTAAGGCCTTAGTTCTTGCTCAGTAGGAAGAACTGGGAAAAAGATAAGCTGAATTACATATGTATGCACATTTATATTAACATTAAGTGTGGGTGTATGAGTGTGTGTATGTATTTGTAATGGCAGTATGGAAGCATAAATAATGTAGGTAAACATATAGGCTTAAAATGTGTTATATTTAAATGTTGCTTAAAAATAAAAGTTGTGTTTTGGGAGCCATAGCTTCCATGTGTGTATTTGTGCATGTTTTTATGCATAATGTATAGAATTCGTACATACGTATACATTTGTGTAAACAGTATTGCAATTTTCCCATTCTTCATCCACCTTCATTTTCTAAAGTGGTCATCTTTAGTCACTAATTTGATACATATTGATTGGAAACTTTCCATGTGTCAGACACTGTTTTGGTGGAATACACAGCACTAAACAAAACCCCCTCAGCTCTCACGGTGCTTTTATTCTCACAGTAATAAATCACTCTACTCAGAGGTACCCTGACTTCATAACATAGGTAGGCCTTGCTTCCTTTTACTCTGTAGCATTCCTGAAACTAGCAGCAAAGTGTTTCATATATACTCTTGAATCATTCATTCATTTTAAAACATTATTTATTTGACTGTGCCAGGTCTTAGTTGTGGAATGCAGGATCTTTAGTGACATGTAGGATCTAGTTTCTATGACCAGGGGTTGAACCTGGGTTCCCTGTTCATTGAAATGCTGAGTCTTAGCCTCTGGACCACCAGGGAACTCCCTGTTGATTCATTTTTGTTCCACTCCTGCACATCTCCTGTCGATGTGCAGTGCTCACCGTTGTCATTACCACCATGTACTGTTCATGAAAAAAGGGATCTCTGTGCAAGGATTGCCCTCTGATGATTTCAAAGAGGAGTACCTAGAGGTAACTGTTTCATTTTGGATTCTTCCAAAAGATACACATGAAGGATGTGGACATAGGGAGTTGATTTGGAGGCTGATCTTAGGAAGCATAATGAAGTAGAGAAGTAAGACAGGCAAGAAGGGCAAGTTAATAAATAATGCATTTAATGGGCTACTGCTAGATGACGTAAAGAATATTCATGAGTAGATATTACAGCTGGATTCTGTCATGAATGGGCAATAAGAGTTCACTCCCCCAAGGAGTCTCTAAATATCGGGATGAAATGTGCCTCAGAATCACCTTACTCAAGGCAAAGAAGCATGCTCCAGGAGAAAGATAATGACTTCCAGTGGGGAGATGCAGAAGCCATCCACATGTTCCTACAGGGATCCATCCATGTCAGTGGATGACATTTGAGGAGGGCTGAGGGAAATAGGTGGACCACCCTCAGAGCACAGCAGCAGTGGAATATCACTGACCGTGCGATGACATCCTGTTTCCTGTGCTGTGTCCTACATTATCTCTCGAGACCCAGAGCAATGTAGCCTGCTCCCTGTACCCCAGAGAGCCTGGGAGAAAACAAGGTTATTGTCCTTAGGATCCAGAGAGGAGTTCCCTGGACTGTACATCAGGACTTATTTCCCCATCACAGTTCCTTTCCATCCACTAATGAGAAAACCAAATATTTTTCAGCAAAAAAAAAGAAAATGAATTAGTTATATTTCTTGTGATTCCACTATTGTGTTTGATGATGATATCCAGACAGCATGCCTGTATACAAGTTTAGGATTAAAATTGGGCCCCCAAGTGTATATGAAACACAAAATATAACATATAAGGTGAATAAAATCCTATTCCATCTTACCATAGAGACTGAGAAGGAACACCAGACTCTAATCTAGAACAGATGTCATTTCTCCAAAGTTAATGCACTGTAAATGATTTCTTTCTTGAGAGAATTTTTGACACCAAGTAATTCAGAAAACAAAGATCATGGCATTTGTTCCCATCACTTCATGGGAAATAGATGGAAAAACAGTGGAAACAGTGTCAGACTTTATTTTTTGGGGCTCCAAAGTCACTGCAGATGCTGATTGCAGCCATGAAATTAAAAGACGCTTACTCCTTGGAAGGAAAGTTATGACCAACCTAGATAGTATATTGAAAAGCAGAGACATTACTTTGCCAACAAAGGTCCGTCTAGTCAAGGCTATGGTTTTTCCCGTGGTCACATATGGATGTGAGAACTGGACTGTGAAGAAAGCTGAGCGCCGAAGAATTGATGCTTTTGAACTGTGGTGCTGGAGAAGACTCTTGAGAGTCCCTTGGACTGCAAGGAGATCCAACCAGTCCATTCTAAAGGAGATCAATCCTGGGTGTTCATTGGAAGGACTGATGCTAAAGCTGAAACTGCAATACTTTGGCCACCTCATGCGAAGAGTTGACTCACTGGAAGAGACTCTGATGCTGGGAAAGGTTGGGGGCGGGAGGAGAAGGGGACGACAGAGAATGAGATGGCTGGATGGCATCACCAACTCTATGGACATGAGTTTGTGTGAACTCTGGGAGTTGGTGATGGACAGGGAGGCCTGGTGTGCTGTGATTTATGGGGTCACGGAGAGTCGGACATGACTGAGCGACTGAACTGAACTGAACTGAATTGAACTGAACTGAACTGAAAGTTTAAAAATGAGAACCTTAGTAGTTGGCTGCTGCCTGGTGGTTTGACTTAAGGCCCTCATTTAATTTATGATCCTCAGTGAAATTTTCTAGTTTCTGCTCTTCCTGGAGGTTGCAGCATGAATAGCTTTCTGGAATTTTTCTTTTTTATTGGAGGCTAATTATTTTACAATATTATATTGGTTAGTTTTGCCATACATTGACATGAATCCACCCCGGGTGTACATGAGTTCCCCCTCCCGAACCCCCCTCCCACCTCCCTCCTTCCCTTATCCTCCCTCTGGGTCATCCCCGCATACCAGCCCCGAGCATCCTGTAACATGCATCGACCCTGAACTGGTGATTTTTTTCACATATGATAATATACATGTTTCAATGCCATTCTCTCAAACCATCCCACCCTCACCCTCTCCCACAGAGTCCCAAAGACTGTTCTATACATCTGTGTCTCCTTTGAGGTCTCCTATACAGGGTTATCATTTGTATCTTTCTGGTTTTCTGGAATTTTTAGTATCATCTTTCTTGAACACTTATGTGTTCAACTCTAGCTCTCTATTCAGGGTGAAAACCAATCTCTCAGAGCCGTCGGCCAGGAGACCAAGCTTGCCAATGGTTCAGCAAGCCATCAGAGCATCCAGGATCTCGACTGCTCAAGACTCCCTCCCAGGCAGATGGCAGGAATGTCAAAGGGGGAAAGAAAGACAGTATGCTAATGATTAGCATGATGTCCCTCAAGGAAGAAGAGCGGAGGCTTTGCAGGTCCTCTGGATTCTCACCATGCCTTTGGACTCAGTTCCCTTCCTGGCTTTCCTGTGGCCTCAGAGAGGGAATGCATTTCTCTTTCTCTGAGGAATGCAACCCCAAAGGCAGAAAGCTGAACATACTTCACAAGTAAAGGAGTAACAGCTCCTCCATATTATTGGAACTTCTCGTTTGTCTCTCTCTCTTTTGGAAGCAATTAACCCAACAGACACTCCGAATTTCCTCTGAGATAGAATGTGTTGTTAAAAATGACATCTCTGTGACCCTGAATTCAGAATGTGTTTCAGAAGCAAAGATGCCAACTGAATGTCATTTCTGGAGAGAGAAATTTGTAGTTAAAAAAAATGACTGAAGAGTGCTTCTAAATTAGGCCAAGTCTGAAAGTTTTGGAGGTAGGTAAGGAGAGCCTGAGTTTGGTTTTGGTGACTCATAAGCCATTATCCAAACCAAAAATAAAGTATTTGTAGTTACTAATAGTGATAACAATACAGTCAGAGTATGTAATATAGTCTGATGTAATGTACAGTCAGAATTTATAGGCCATGTAATGTGTTTAGTTAAAGACTGAATTCTGACAACTCAATTTTTCTAAAAGTCAGCTTCACATCATTTTGGTATATAACTGTAAAGGTGCTTTGGCTTTTATTGCTCATTCTAATTGTTTCTGTGATTGTCCATCTCTTGCATCCAGATATCTGAATATTCCCTGTCTGGCCAGTCTTATCTCCAGCCATACTCCCTCTGCCTCACCATCCAGCAAATGAGTTGCTTTGTTTAGATTTCTTGAATGAACTAATTTTCCCACTTCTGCTCATGATGTTTTCTCTAACTAGAATATGCTTCCTGTATCAAAGAGCTTTTCATATTTTATCTCAGCTCAATTATCACCTTCTTGAAGAATCTTCTTTAAGCACCAATAACTTGCCCCACTCACCCATCTGATATTTCTGCACCCTTGATTGCTTCTTCTGTTGTACTTTCAGCATTTAGCTACACATTTTTGTGCGGGTCCACTTATTGTCAAGATCCTCCAATACACTGCATGCTCCCTGAGAGCAGTCCATGCTTGACTCATTTTGTTCTATATATGGAGTTCAGCTCAATGTCTGATACATGCTCTACCATTAAAAAAATAAATCAGTGGCTAAATTCACTTACACTTTCATATTACTTATGTCCTTTGAGTACTGTTGACCCCAGCCTTGGGCTCTAGTCAGTGTCCTCAGTCCCTTATGTGTAGTTAGCACATCATGAATTAGCATTAGAGCCACATCCTGCATTTATTTGTTAGCAGTCCTGTTCCTGCTAGCAGAAGAAATATGGGGGGGCGGGGTGTGCTTAGAAGAAACTGTTGCTCTTAGGGTCTCCCTGAATTGTGACACTGTCAGGATATAAGAGCACAAGGCTGAAGGAAGAATCATAGGAAAAGTTTGGATCTAGCCAGTATTGGTCCAGAGAATTGGCTCTTTGGCTAGCTTCGAAATATTGTCATGTTACTTCTTCATGTATAATTTGTGGACTTGTCCCCGACCATGTTTCCTCTTTTGATTGTTGGATCTGTCACATGACTTCTGTTTCTGGCTATCCTTTTCTGCTCATCTGTAGGCTCATTGAAGTCTAGATTGGTCATCGATCCTTAATTTTTAGAACTGAATTCTTCTGGGTTTTCTGATGTCAGTGTTCAGACCCCCTTGATGAGCCTTTTGTGTTTCTATGCCCTTTGAATTCTGCCACTTTTAATGTTCTTCATAAACATTTTTCTCCTGATTTAAACACAATTTAATTATTTAGATATCAAATTAGAAGTTTATTATATGTAAGGTGCTTTTAAATGTGTAAATAAAAGTAAGCATGAATTGAAATTCCTCCTCATCTTACGAAGTGTATAACATTCTGGAACCAAGATTTTAAGGAAAGAAACGTAAATAATGATAAAATGATGGGTAGATACACAGGCCTGCATAAAGATAGACCATATAAAGTAACCTAGTAGATAGGTACACAGATGCATATTGAGAAACAATTCAAAAAGGAAGAAAAATCTATGATATGTGAATGGTATAGCCAAGTTTTAAAGGGCTTTATAGGGAAGAGATGTATTTTTTTATTTGGAAAATCAGGGAAGACCACGTGGAAAATTAGCATTTGTTCTGGTTCTTTCAGAATGATTTATTAGTGCAGCCTATGTGAGATTAATGCATTCTAGTTTAAAGAAGCTGTGAATTCAGGCATAAATGTGAAGGGAAGAGAATCTGAAATATCAAAGTTCCTTCTTTACGTCATGCTATCTTGAATGAAGGGGAGTAATAAGGAATTTTTCCAAAGACTTCAGAGGACTGTTAAAAGACTCATAGTAGGTAATAGGAGTGAGAAGTGGACAGGAGCACACTGAATAGTTTCAAGTGAGATTTTAAGACTGTAGCACTAAATTGTGTTTTTGGCATAGTAATTTGAACAAGATGTGCTCAAACCATGTTGTAAAAAAGGTCAGCAATGGTGAAGAAAGAAATTGTAGTTCTTGGCAGCCAGAAGAGAAACTACAAAGTCTTCAATTACTTTGTTGGAATGATAATAAACCTATTGATTGGAATGATAATAAACCTATTGTTAGAATAGGCAAGTTAGAAAGGAAGGAAGTCTTTAGAAGACAAAAGTTATGTTCTATTCTATTGAATTTGAAGCTGGTTATCTAGCTCAAAAGAAGCATTATCAGTAGAGAGTTTACAGTTGGGAGTGCAAAGATGCTAGGCCATCAGGTAGACAGCAGAACCACAGGGAACAAAAACATTTTACAGAGGATTCAGAAAAGAAAACATTAACAAGAAGGAATCAGCAGAATGTTAAAAGATGTAGAAAGGCCTAGAAAGATGAGGACCAAGGCAAGATGTTTGTACTGTTGACTCAAAGATTGCTGGTGCTTTTATAGCAGCCATTTCAGTAGAAGGATGGTGGTTGCAATTACAGAATAGGGAATTAGTTCAAAGAGAGGAGGTGATGGCAGGTTGGAGGCTGAGGGTATTGAATACTCTCAACATGTATATTAAGAGGTAAGAAGCAAAAAGGATGAGCAGAGTTCAGTAAGGGTATTTAAAGGGTCTTTGTCACAGTCCTGGGCCTACCTGTAAACATAGCTAAGAAAATGATCTAGACTTACATTCTTTAAAAGCATCTAGCTCTGTTCTGGGGATCAAATAAATAAAATATGTGGGTTAATTGATATTAATACTGACCCACCTCTAACTGAGTATGTGTATGAATTTACTGATCAAAATAGACCAAAGGGCATTGGGACTATCTCTGAGGGATTTTCCTCAGAGAAATTTCTGAGCAAATAGTATGTATGGTTCACATAATAACTTTACTAGTTCATATCACACTTTTTTGGGAAAGCTTGCTGGGTCTCAGGTTCTTTATAGGAAAATAAGGAAAATAGTACTTAACTTGTATTTGGTGCAAAGATTAGCTATATTAACACGTCTTAAAAGTATTTTGTAAGGGGCAGAATACGGTAACAATCACTAATGGTAAAATACTAGTGAGAACAGTATAAGACTAGCTGTGGAATATTCTTTTTAAGTTATTTTTGAACTCCAAATACTTCCCAGTTCCTTTTACTCAGTATTTATAGACCACTCAAATCACGCTAGGTGCCATGTAGGACACAGAGGTCAACCTAGCTTCTATCCAGTGGATTTACAATCTGCCATGATGCTAGCCAAGTTTTGTAATTTTATGCTCAATTAACATCTGGTTAGAACTTGTTCAGTTAACAAAGTGCTTGCCTCTAAAGATAAATCATGGGACTCTTTCACTAGAGCTTGGAATCTTACTGAACATAAAGACATTCTTTTCCGTCCTAGTTTGCATCATCCAACTGGGCTCCTACTGTGAAGTGTTGTTAGATGGCAGCTCCCACTGAGAAGAACACCAGTCCCACTCACTGAATAGGGTGATTGAAGCAGACAGAAATCTCTGATCATTGCTTTTAAAATGTGCCGTTTACAAAAAACTATGAGTGTGTCTGCATGTAACTGATATTTAACCACAGTGCCTTTTTAATGAAAACCATCTTTAAAGATTGTTTACTTGTAATTTCCCAGGAAAACTTGGGGAAAAAAATGTCGTCATCATCTAAGAGTATGCCTACCCAACATTGATGCATGCTCATTTTGGTGAGTTGTGTCCGACTCTGCGACCCCGTGGACGGTAGCCTGCCAGGTTCCTCTGCCCATAGAATTCTCCAGGCAAGAATACTGGAGTGGGTTGTTCTTTTCTCCTCCAGGGGATCTTCCTGACCCAGGGATTGAACCCAGGTCTTTTGTATCTCCTGCTCTGACAGGCAGATTCTTTACCAGTGACACCACCTGGAAAGCCCTTACTGAAATATCATTGCAGTGAAAATAGGAAAGTAAGACAAGCAAATATTATTTGATATTCTGTAATTAAAAACAAATGACCGCATTAAATACCTTTTAATTATGTTATGAGGCATCCAGGAAATCACATTCTACTGTTTTTAAAAATATTAAACAGGTGGAATAAGAACTAATGATGCTTTGTTTCAAAGACTACATGCAGCCTCCTGGATCATGAAAAATATAGGTCGATTTGACAATCAGATATAAAGAGAAGAATTTTTAAGGTCCAGTAAATTCTCTTTGATCATAATAATGTCTGGTATTATTATTTTCAAAACTTGGATTAAGGTAGGAAATCGGTTAACAAAATGTAAAGTGTATCAGACAATGTAGATCTGGTTGGTAGTGCTGTTAACCTTGCATTCTAAAATGGTTGATGCTGTTAATTAAAGGAGACATTCTTTTGAACTGTCCCTTTTTTCTTTATTAACACTGACAACATTTGTTATTTCTGGTTCTTTTTGTTCTTGGAAATATCCTGGGATTCATTACTGAGACATGTTCTGCCTTTGGTATTAACTGTTAAGGCTGATCTCTTCTTTTTGTGAGAGTATTATTAAAAGGAACCTGTGGTGGTAAGTATTTTCTTTTTTGATATTACTTTAGGGATTTCTTCTGTGAAATGATCTTCTTATCATAATGGATGTTTTGTTCTTTTTGATGTTCCATAACTTCTGCATTTTAAATTTATCATGTTTTTGATTATGTTTAAAAAATTGGAACAATGTCAAGAAATGGGCAGTTGTATCATAGGTTTTGGTACATAGGTTTTATACTCCCCTTTCCTTTCCTCTTATTAATACATTGCTTTATATCTCCATGTAATTTTCAGTGTTAATGGATACAACCTTTCAAAAAGCATTAATAGAAATAGCCACGGAACATCTGCACTTATGAAAACAAGGTTATGGTTTTCACGTTTCCCTATTTTCTGCTTAATGGTAAGTTGTCTCAGGTTGGTCCTGTAAGAGGCAAATTTTGCCAACCAAATTGTATTTGCTCCCAAATATATATCTTTTCCCATGTATCTACTGCCTGTCTCCATATGGAGTGCAATAAGATGGAGCGAGAGAGGATGGTAAAAATAAGATCGGGTGTTATCATGACCAGATGGAAAGGGGCAGAGACCTGGTCTGGTAGCAAGCACACTCGTCTTCACTTTGTCACTGAGGTTCAGCACTTCCATGTGGCAGCGCGAAGGCAGGGTCATCTGGATTCACTGTTAATTAAATGTTTTGGCTGGAAACCATTTCTCCATATGGTAGCATGCACCAGCTTGAAGTAGTTCTTCAAATTTGGCCACAGAACCCAGCTGCCCACAAACATATGTAGTGACTCACAAGTAGTCTCAAAGAAGTTCCTCTCAATGCAGAAGATCTTTGGCTTTTCTGAAGCATGTCAGTAACCCCAAATGCACAAATCTGCCCAAACTGTAGCAGATGTGTTATTCAAAGGAAAAATGCATCCATTATAGGTCATGGCATGTATTTGCTTCAAGTTCAGAAGTATAGTGATGCCAAGGAAATACATTCAGTAGCCCTGGTTTATAAATATATGTGTCACAAGCCAGAATTTAAGTTTGAATTTCATGTGCTGTTATCAAAACCATAGTTGAAAACAGTAATTTTCAAGAGATATTACTTAAAGTTGTAAAAAATTTTATTAAGTTTTGGGAAGCTAGATGATGATACATGAATCATATATCACACTTATTCTACTCAACTTTTTCTGGGGGCAGAGATTAAGACTTGTTTCAAACCAAGGTGTTGCTTCCACATGGCTCAGATGGTAAAGCATCTGCCTGCAATGTGGGAGACCCGGGTTCGATCCCTGGGTTGGGAAGATCCCCTGGAGAAGGAAATGGCAACCCACTCCAGTGTTCTTCCCTGGAAAATTCCATGGGCAGAGGAGCCTGATAGGATATAGTCCATGGGATTGCAAAGAATCAGACACGACTGAGCAACTTCACTTGCACTTGCAACACCAAGGATTGATGAAAGAGTTACTTTGCAGCTGTTCAGACTTTATTTGCATATGGTATAAACTGCTCACATAACCTCTACTACTGTCCTTTCACTTTGCCACATAACCCAGCTTAACATGGTCACCTGACCTTTTCTCTTTCTGGGTATCCTTAACATATAGATATAGATATATATGTATATGTATGTATACCCCCACACACGTATGTATATATAAAGGATAGTGCTTGAGAAACTTTAACAGTTTCACTAAGAGTCAGTTCAGTTCAGTTGCTCAGTTGCATCCAACTCTTTGCGAATCCATGGACTACAGCACGCCAGGCTTCCCTCCCGAAGCTTGCTCAAAGTCATGTCCATCAAGTCGGTGATGCCATCCAATCATCTCATCCTCTGTCATCCCGTTCTTCTCCTGCCTCCAGTCTTTCCCAGCATCAGGGTCTTTTCCAAAGAGTCAGTTCTTCACATCAGGTGGCCAAAGTGTTGGAACTTCAGCTTCTGAATCAGTCCTTCTGGTGAATATTCAGAACTTATTTCCTTTAGGATTGACTGGTTTGATCTCCTTGCAGTCCAAGGGACTGTCAAATGTTTTTTCCAACACCACAGTTCAAAAGCATCAGTTCTTCGGCACTCAGTTTTCTTTATGGTCCAGCTCTCACATCCATACATGACTACTGGAAAAACCATTGCTTTGACTAGACAGACCTTTGTTGGCAAAGTAATGTCTCTGGTTTTTAATATGCTGTCTAGGTTGGTCATAGCTCTTCTTCCAAGGAGCAAGTGTCTTTTAATTTCATCACTGCAGTCACTATCTGCAGTGATTTCGGGGCCCAAGAAAATAAAGTCTGTCACTGTTTCCATTCATTCCCCATCTATTTGCCATGAAGTGATGCAACCAGATGCCATAATCTTAATTTTTTGAAATTTGAGTTTTAAGCCAACTTTTTCACTCTCCTCTTTCACTTTCATCAAAAGGCTCTTCCTGTTTGCTTTCTGCCATAAGGGTGGTATCATCTGCATATCTGAGGTTATTGATATTTCTCCCATCAATCTTGATTCCAGCTTGTGCTTAATCCAACCCAGCATTTCACATGATGTACTCTGCATATAAGTTAAATAAGCAGGGTGACAATATATAGCCTTGATGTACTCCTTTCCTGGTTTGGAACCAGTCTGTTTTTCCATGTCCAGTTCTGACTGTTGCTTTTTGACCTGCATACAGATTTCTCAGGAGGCAGGTAAGGTGGTCTGGTATTCCCTTCTCTTTCAGAATTTTCCTCAGTTTGTTGTGATCCACACAGTCAAAGGCTTTGGTGTAGTCATAAAGAAGAAGTAGATGTTTTTCTGGAACTCTTTTGCTTTTTTGACAATACAATGGATGTTGACAACTTGATCTCTGGCTCCTCTGCCTTTTCTAAATCCAGCTATGAACATCTGAAAGCTCTCATTTCAGGCACTGTTGAAGCCTCGCTGGAGAATTTTGAGCATTATTTGACCTACTAAGAATCAACGTGGGTCTTAATGTACATCTGGCGTTTATACACAGAGTCCACCTTTGAACAGTGTTTCCATTGGGCTTTCCTTTATCTTCCTATGCAGAAAAGACCATTTTGAACCATTCCCTAGCATTTTTAAAGTTACTCTCTATTGGGATTGTCTAGGAGAAGGCAATGGCACCCTACTCCAGTACTCTTGCCTGGAAAATCCCATGGACAGAGGAGCCTGGTGGGCTGCAGTCCATGGGGTCGCTAAGAGTCGGATGTGACTGAGTGATTTCACTTTCACTTTTCACTTTCATGCATTGGAGAAGGAAATGGAAACCCACTCCAGTGTTCTTGCCTGGAGAATCCCAGGGACAGTGGAGCCTGGTGGGCTGCCGTCTATGGGGTCGCACAGAGTCGGACACGACTGAAGCGACTTAGCAGCAGCAGCAGCAGCAGCAGTGTTCGCATCTAGTCGTTTCTCATTAATTCTTTTTACTTTCCACAATTGCTTTTGAACTCTTGGATTTTATATTCAGAATTTTAGAATCTGTTAAGTATCTAATTGCTTGCCTGTGTTCCTTTCAATCTTGTTATATAGGATAGTGCTTGCTTATCAACAGAACAGCTCTTTTCTTTGATGATAAAGTTGAACGGTGAAAGAGTTATCTTCCTCTTACAAATATTTCCTAGCAGCCATTACCTAAAGTGTAACTGATTGGGTATGGTTTCAGAAACAGAGAATGATATTTTTTGTTGTTTGTTTTCCTGCTGAAGCCTCCATTCATGATCTTTCTCAAAAACAAGTAGAACAGGAAACTCTTAAAAACATCCTTATGAAAGCCAAAAAATCCTAAGTACAATAAATAATACTTTAATCTCTTTGGAGGAAATCTGTGCTAAAATTTCTGAGGGATGGTTTATTTTTAAGAATACATATGGTATTAAACAACCAGCATTGAGATGATTTGGACTATTAGTCTGCAGTCACTTAGGTAGCACAGGCATTACATTTTTGACATTCACGTGCAGGAGAGAAAGTTGATTGCTCAGTCATGTCCAGCTCTTTGCAATCCCATTATAACCAGCCAGGATCCTCTGTCTAGGGGATCCTCCAAGCAAGAATACCATAATGGATAGCCATTCCCTTCTCCAGGGGATCTTTCCCACCCAACGATTGAACCCGGGTCTCCGCATTGCAGGCAGATTCTTTACCGACTGAGCCACCAGGGAAGCCTCCTATAGGAGAGAAATCACAGTTAGTATTGTATGGTTAGCTTCATATTATAAACATTCTTCAAAATATTGTAGATGATCTCTCTAGTTTATTTAAACCTTTTCCTATAAGTTTATATTGCAGAAATTACTAATACTGTGTAACTAAAGCTTTATCAATTACCTGGCCCTATTGTCTTATTATTCGAAATATTTAATCAAGATATATTTCTGTGTCAAGGATTGAGTATAATAGTTTTAATCAGAGGCTAAGCTGTTAAAGTGTTCAGACTGATTCATCTACTGGCATGGCTATCAGTAAAATATTTCCACTATTAATTTTATCAGAGAATTGACAAATATGGACTGCATATAAATCAAATATATACTTGGAAAGTAATTTGCAGTTTAACTTTAAATATGATTGAATAACACCTCTGCCATATTAACAGGCTTGGGAGAAATATGTTTTTAAAGCTTATCTTAAAACGTAAGAGTCCAACTTCTGATACGTTTCTAATTTATTATTTAAATTGAATTTTCCACCCTTGAGCTCATTCATTTATAGCTGATTTTGGAACATTTTACTCAGTGCACCCTTCAAAAAGGAATGTTTACTATGTTTCCTCCTTTTCTTTGCCAGAGATGAATATTTAAAAAGTGAGAATATGAAATATTATGTAATTTGATAGGAACATTGAGCTAAATTCAAAAATAGAATATAACAGGTACATAGATTTCTCATCTATAACATTTTAACAAACACTTTCATTGTTTTGTTTATTTGCAGCATAACACAGCTGATTTTTAGTGTAATTCATAGGAAGATACTCCAAATAATACATTGTTGATTATAGTCAAACCTACTTAGCTGCTTTTAAGTTTTAATAAATATATCTTGCTCATATGCCTTTTAGGGTATTTTTCTTAGCACAATGAAGTATTTTTGAAAGCTGCCAGATTGATAGCTCTGTTGGAAGAAAGCCTGTGATTGTCTACAGATAAACTCTGCTATGGGGTTCAACAATGCATAATTACCAAATTTCTGTATTTGAGGTGGTGGTATGTTTCCTTCTCCACACATGTAATGCGGGCAGGTCCCATTATAACCACTGGTGTTATGTTGCTGTAAAGAGAAAACTGACTTATTATTGTATTGTGTCCAACAGTTGCTCTGTTAGTTCCCTTGGTCAGAAGCAAAGGGCAGGACACTGGAAAAAGGAGCCCTGTGTCAGTTAGTACATTTTTACATGGCAGTTAAATTTCTTATACTACTGTTTTGGGCTCCTTGACAATATTCATCTAGGGCTAAAATGCAAGCAATACAACAAACAACACTTTCCAGATGGTCAACCTACCCGGAGAGGGTAAAAGTTTTCCAGAAAAATTACTGAAATCAAGAATTAATCTCTCCTCTAAGTGCAGTTGCCATTTATTTTTAAAATATTTGAAAAACAAGGAACATCTGATATATGGTAAGCAAAGTATTCTAACTGAATTATTCATTAAGGCAAGCAGAGTAGTATCTGGTAGAATCAAATATATTAAGGACATAGAAGACTCTGAACTATTGAGCTAGGTCCCCATTCCAAACTTTCAGTGTCAAACAAATCAGCCTTCAGGGGTTGAGGGCCTAGTTTAGACAATATATGTTGCTCTGTGATACAGTCTCCCTGAACTCAGGGAGTAATAGATTGATTTAACTAAACAGAAGCCCAAATTAGATTGCAAAGCAAGATTAAGCAATAATGTACCCTGCATCTACGTATCTATTAATGGGATTATCTCTACATACTTGTATTTTCAATTGCATAATATGAAAAGTTCCCAGTGGGGGAATTTGGGATAGGCCAAAGTTACATTTATGTTCTTCCTTAAAAGAACTGAATTTCAACAGTCATTTCTATGTGGTAGTAAACATATATTTTGGGAAAGTCCTTCTGTACCATTTATTAAGCTATGGGTGATTTTCTGTGCCTGAAATGGATCTGTGACAGATTATTTCAACAGAACATTGAGTTATAGACTCCCTACACCTCTGACAGTACCTCAGATTACCTTTGTCAAAACTCATTGAGTGGTACATCCAAGATTTGCATGTTGCATTGTATATTGTAACTGAAAAGACAAAATAGAAAGATAGACAAATATTGAATGCTAGTTAATGACATACATGCTGAAATATTTAGGAGGAGGTATGCCAGTGTCTGAAATTTACTTTGAAATGCATAGAGAAATGAAATGGATGGCTGGAGGGATAGATACATGATAAATCAAGTATACTATAATGTCAGTTGTAAAATCTAGGCAGTGGGTCTTCCCTGGAAACTTTTTTCAGCTTTTCTCTTTGATAATTTTCATAATAAAATGTTGCCAGTAATACCTGAAAAAATATTTTGCACATTCTATCCAATGGCTTGATCTGGTTAGGGTCTAGAAACAATATATTTGAAAAAAACCTCCACTGAATCATATATAAAGTTCAGATTTGGAACCATGGTCTTAAGATCCATTTCAGCTTTAAAAGTTTTTAATAATTTTATATCTTAAAGTCAAATTTTAATATTGCCTAACACTAATAGTGTCTGATCCTTATACTTAGTATTTTCCATAACCCAGAATGCAAATATGAAAACAGAATAAACTCTTATTATTTGTTCTTATATTCAATGAACTCTATGTATTATATTATTTATATCTTCATATATTAGCTTCCCTAAGTAACTAATTTTGCTCCATGAAGTACCTGAAGCTGTGTAACTCAAATTGGGCCTTGAACTCAGCAAAACCCATGGTATTTTTTTTAATTGGAGGATAATTGCTTTAGAATATTGTGTTGGTTTCTGCCTTGCATCAACATGAATCAGCCACATGTATACATATGTGCCCTCCCTCCTGAGATACCCTCCCATCTCTCACCCCCCAAGGTTGTGACAGAGCACTGGGTTGAGCTCCTTGGGCATATACTCTGAGAAAACCATAATCGAAAGACACATGTACCCATGGTCTTTTAACTGAGATCATACTCCTGGTTTCGGGACTTAATGAAGCTCAGGTTCTTGATGTCTCATTGCAGAAAGAATTCAGTGAGAGACAAAGTGATAGGTAAGAAGGGGGTTTATTTGGAGAGAAACACACTCCACAGAGTTGGGGCTATCTCAGAAGGCAAGAGCAGCACTGAAATATGGCATGGTTAGTTTTTATGGGCAGGGTAATTTCATAGGCTAATGAGTGGGAGGATTATTCTATTTCAGGGAAGGGGGATTTTCCAGGTGATGGGCCACTGCCCACTTTTTGGTCCTTGATTATAGGGCTGAGAACTGGTGCTATTGAGTGTGTCCTTTAGCTTGCTGATGTGTGAGGGTAAGCTTGTATACTGAGGGTCAAGGTCTAGTTGAAGCTGACTGGTCTGTCATCTTGGACATATTTGGTTCTAATCAATTTATGTCATGTCCTTGGACTATGTCATTCTTGTAAGGTTTGTCCACTGCTCTCTTTGCTCCTGTTTCATACCCTAAGACATTTTCTTAAAATATAAGAGAATAGAAAAATATACTTTTTAAAATTTTTCATTAGAAACCAAATAAAAACGTTATTGGAAAGATTATTTGAAAAGTAGATTTACTAGACAGAATGTGTTTCCCAGATGAAAATATGGTCAAGACTTAAAAAAAAATTAATATATTCTTTTGGATCAAAGCTTCTTCTAAGTCATGACTCTCAACCTTAGGTACTGCTTCAAATAAAAACAATCAAAAACCAATATAGGGGAATCACAACATATTTCAGAAAAACAAAAGGCGGACTTCTAACCTTACTGGCCAAATCTGGAGTACAACAGGAACGGGGAGACCTTTGTTGAGGTTGGGCTGATGTAAAGAAGGTGGGGCTCCAGGTGAGCCTCTATTGCTCAGTCCTGGTAGCAGCATTGCCTAGAGTACTCCCTAACTCTCTGCAGTGGGATGTTCTGAATAAGCCAGGGTCAGAGTTAGGGACTGCACAACCTTTGTGAGTACCTGCCTTTAAAGCACTCTTGGGGGTGGGTGGTGACTTAGCAGTAAAACTAGGGACTTTTAAGTATATGTGAAAGTTCAGTCTATTGTCAAAGGGTGAGAAAACTTATAATTTTTTAAGATTGTTATGATCATAACTCAGTGCAAAGATTATGTTACTTTTTAAACCTCATCCTTTTGTGTTTTTATGGAGACTTCATTTCATAGGCATGATTGATTAAACCATTGACCATTGGCATTGATTCACCCTTCAGCCCCTCTTCTCTCCTTGGAGGTCAGGCGGTGGGACTAAAAGTTCCAACCCTCTAGTCACTTGCTTGATTCTTGCAATCAGTTCCCATTCTTAGGTGTCTGGGGAAGGCAGAGGGGCAAAGATCATTTTATTAATATAATAAAACATATCTTTGTGCTCTCATCACTTAAGAAATTCCAAGGATTTTAGGAGCTCTGTGCCAGAAATGAGTAAGATGATGTACATGTTTCTTATTATAAATCACAATATCATGGTTTCCTTTCAGCAAATACTTTAACCATCTACATGTAGATGATGAATTTTCTTTTAAGTCAAGGGCTATTTAATACATATTTTAGTTAATGTGTACATGGATTTCTATCGTTATGATTTTATTATCAATTTATAAATTTAGAACATTGTAGAAAAAGAGCATAGTCTATATGATGTTGAATCTTTGAAGTTTATTTTGATACTTTCTTTGAGAATTAGTCTATTAAGGACATTTGTGAATATGTCATATGTGCTAGAAAATAATGTGTAGTTTCTCTGACATGTAAGGCCATTCTCTTTGAGATTTTGTATGTGGCTAACTATATGTGAAATATTACTATGAAAATTTCCTATTTATTATAAAGTTTTTTAAAAAATTCTACTTTCATGTCTTTATTTGAGTTCATTATTGCCAGTAAATCTCTTTCGATCCTTTTTTTTTTTTTTTTACTCTTTCTGTGTCTCTTTGATTTAAATTTCTTTATTATAGTTAGCTTATTCCTGAATTTTGGTGTTTAATAGAAATCCTTCTTTACTTGATTAATTAAATTAGTAGAGATTTATCATCATTACTTTTGTAGTAGAGCTTATTTCTGATATCTTAAATCATGCATTCTATTTAATGTACTTTTAAAACTACTTTTTTCTTATTTTCTGTTTGCTTGCCCTGAATACTCTTTTGCTAACTTGACAACTATGTTCTATTTCTATTCATTGGTAGTTCCTTTTCTCATAATAAGACACACCTTATGTTTGCTTTTTCCCTCCGTGTTTCTGAAAATCATTAAAGTAAATGCCTTTTTTTCAAATTGAGAATGCTTTGGTCTGTTTTCATCTCCCTTTGATTTTTTCCTCTCATGTGCAGTTTCAGTTCTAAATTTTTGTCGCTATACTATTATATCTTATTTTTTAGTTGTTGCTAATTTATAGACTCATACATTTATTAATGTGTTTTCTCAATCTTTAACTTTCTATGAGTAAGTGACTTCTAAAATTCATGTCAAAATTTTTGAGTGCAGTTTTTCTGAAAGTGCTTGAAAATGGAGAATCATTCTTTATTTCAATAAGTTTATTATTCATAATTATGTACTTGATGATATGCTTAGTTCACTTTTATTTTAAATCATATTCTGATTGGGTATGAAGTTGTGGGCTCAAAGTTCTTATTTATTGTCAGCAGTTTCTAAGTATTGTTTCACACCTTTTCCATTTACTGTGTTCTTTTTGTATGTAAACGTTTTTGCTCCCTAGATGCATTCAAAGTTTTGCAATTGTATTGACATTTTTAAATTTTCTAAACTATGTTTATTCTGTATGTGTATGTGTGAATCTGTCATCTGTCCTGTTTGGCTCTTTATAAACCCTTTCAATTGGAGGTTTCATGACTCTTTAATTCTGAAAAATTATCTGACATTATTTTTCAAGTATTTTTGCCTTTTCACATTTTTTTCCCTTTTCCCATTCCTTCTGACAGGTCTTTTAAATAAGTATAAAAGTAAGTATTTCATTCCTACTTAGCTTTTTCTTTTTGATACATCATTTCCATCTCTTTATCCCGGATTTATTTAAAAGAATTTTTTGACATGTTGTATCCGTAAGTGGTGCATTTCCTAGCTGGAAGCATTCTTCTATTCAGTGTCTCCACTGACTTTTTTGTTTGAAAAACTGTGTATTTTTTTCATAACTATAGTTGATTCTTTTTAAAAAATACAAATATTTTTGTTTTATATTTCCAATACCCCCTTTTATCTCTGTAGAGGCAATTATTATGCTTAAGTTGTGTTGTTATGCTGTCTGGGCCATTAATTCTGCTTTCTGTGGTGTCGATTATTCAATTTGTTATTTCTCTTTAATAATGCTTGGAACTCATAATGTTTTATTATATAAATATACAGATATTCACTATACACCCATGGAGACTCAAACACCCTTGGGATTTTTCATCTCATCAGTTATTTTTATTTTAATTTTCAACTATTATTAGTTATTATCAGTTACTATTTCCTTGGCTGGTATTGTGTATTTGGAATGAGGCAAAAGCCCAGGATCCTCCCATATTCTTGCAGTAGCATTTGCGGAACAGATTTGATGGTGTATCTCAGGGAGTACCATTTATGATGTTGTAGTCTTGGCTGCTGCTTTTGTTTTACCGTCATACTGGCCCTCTGATTCAGGAAATGAAGTTTCCTGAACAGAGTTTGAGAAGGTATTGGGCACCAAGAGCCTATTTTTTCATCCCAACTAGTTTTCTGTATTCTTCTGGTTTATCTTGTTTTTGAGCAATTCTGGATGACTTTGCTGTTTCTTGACCTTCTGTGTGAACAGGACAATCAGTTATTATCCAAGGTCAGGTAGGGAAGAGGAAAGGCCATGGGAATAATTTCTCTCAGAAAGTCCTTGCTAGTGATGCCTTGCTCCTTTTGTTTCTATGTTGACAATTCCCTCTACCTAGAGAACCAACAATCTGTATTTCTGTGAATGTTTCTACTAGACTTTGCATGCATGTTAGTCACTCAGTCATGTCCAACTGTTGCGACACCATGGATTGTTGCCTGCCAGGCTCCTCTGTCCATGGGATTCTCCAGGCAAGAATACTGAAGTGGGTTGCCATTTCCTTCTCCAAGACTTTGTATTTAGTTCTGATTTTAAAAAATCAACCTCCCTTTTACTTCTCTTCATAGCCAGGGTTGACTCCCAAATCCAGAAATAGTGTCTTGAATTCAGGTATTATTTTAAAAAAAGAATTGTTTGCTTGTCTCTCATCACACTTTTCCTGTTTTTCTTTTTTTTTTTTGGTTATTATTTGTTTGTTTACACAAATATATAAAAAGCCAAAATTTTATTGAACCTGGTTAAAATAAAATTTTTAGAAAATAATTGTTATTTTAAAGCTCATTCATTATTAAACATTTTATTACCCTATCAGTCAGAATGTTTAACAAGAAATACAGTTTAACTCAGATGGCCAAAATGAAGAGTGTTTATTGGAAGTACTACAGCTGAAGAAGTACAGTTGGGATTTGAACAAATAAAGATTGGTTGGCCCCCAGAAGTAGAAATACTGGGAAGCCATTGCCACGTCTAGGGCCAAAGAGACAAGGGAGGAAAGAAGTTAACTGAAGTCCAGTGAGAATTGGAAACATGAAAGAGGGAGGAACCTAGGGAGGAGCTACCACCATCATGGAGGGATGCAGTTACAGCCAGAAAGGCTGTGCTGAATTAAAAAGGAAGGGAGTAGATGACACACCTTTCTTCTTCCGCACTCCTGTTTTGTGCAAATGCCAACACTGGGCTGAACTCAACAGAAACCAAGGTGGTAAAGGAGTTTGGAGGAATAGTTCAGAGAAGCAACTTTTAGAATATAGGACAGGTCAGCAAAAGTTTTCTACTCCTTCTGTTTTTCAGGTAGATGTAGGAAGAGGGTAAATTGAGTATTAGCAGCATTTCAGCCTTTCTGCACTTGTATTTGTTGGCCCAAAACAAAGAGACTGTCAGATATTTCTGCACCAAAATTGGGTTTATTTGAGATCACTAGAGAATTGCAGTTCAGGATCTGCAACATTGGCAAGCTACCTACAAATCTGCACACAGCAAGGAAAGGAGAATACTATTATCAAAGGGAAAAAGTGATTGAGAGGGCGATAGCAAACAGTGTGTATTTAAGTCACATCTGCAGCGTCCAACTCTTTGTGAGTCCGTGGACTGCAGCCTGCCAGGGTCCTCTGTCCATGGGATTCTCCAGGCAAGAATACTGAAGTGGGTTGCCGTTCCCTCATCCAGGGGATCTTCCTGATCCAAGGATCGAACCCATGTCCTCTTACATCTCCTGCATTGGCAGGCAGGTTGTTTACCACTAGGGCCACCTCGGAAGCCTCAGCAAGCAGAGGGTCCATGGCTTCTCATTGGCTGAGTCCTTGCCAGGAAAGAAGAGGAGTCTTTCTTCTTTCTCTTGGGCTCTGCTCTCAAGGTAGGGTGGGAAAGCTCAGCCTTCTGCTTTCCCAATTCTATTTAATTGAGGTTTCTGTTTATTAATTTTTTACATATTATATCATCGTTGCTTTGCACATTTCAAAATGAAATGCTGTGTTGGAGAATTCTGGTGGTGGTGTCATGAATATCCTTCTCCTGCTTCTTCCCATGGAAATTTTTTATCTGTTCTATAATTCTACACTCTAACAGCAATATCTCTGTGAAAACCTCCCTCATTGTATGTTCTGAGTTTGGTAGGCTGTCCACTATTGTCATCTATTTACTACGTACTTTCATTACGACAACTTTCACATTTTGTTTAGTTATTGACTTTTATTTTTCTCATTTCCTCCAGAACAGAAATGATCTTTGTCATTCTTATGAACCTGTGGCCTCATTATTATTGGCAGATGATAAGTATCAAGAAAAATTTTGGTAAATGAATAAAAGAGAAAATGAATGTGTTTGAAATAGTATGTGTTCCACAAGAAAAGGAAGGGGTGGGTAAATAGATCACAAGCACACAGGGAAATTAGGAGATTGGAAAATTGAAAAATAAAGGATAGTATAAGAGAGGGCAATATAGAAGACATAAACAGAAAATGAAACTCAGATATGGACTTGTCAGGGTCAGTTTATTTCTCTTCCTTGGTTCTTGTCATGTGACAACAAAAATTTGGAACAACAGACTGCTGGGTGTAAAACAACAGACAAGTTACAGCTCATTTCAGCTCAAGCAGACATATCTTTTATTAGACAGACACTCCCAAAACATGGGAGCAGGCCAATCCCAAAGGCGTCGTCTTGATGATTCCTCTTGGCTTCCCCCTTTTTATACTTCCCGTCTCCTCTTCTTCATTGTGCCCTGTGCAAAATAGGGCTTGTACCCACCATTAGTCAATGAAAGGGAATGCAAATAGGCATATGCTCTGGCCAGTTGACAATTGCAAATTATGTAACAGCAGGCTGTGTTGTGTACTCTTCCCATAATTCAGTCTATTTTAATTAGATGTATATACATACAGGATATCTATTAACCTTTAATGGTTTTTAGACACCAAAGGTTACTTGAAGAAGCTCCTTTGATTAATTTGTATCCACTGTGAGCCTAGGGCACATGTGCAGGAGTTGAAAAAGTCACTGTGGTTATTTTGTAGCATATCTGTCAGCTCTTGTGGGTGTGTCTGGGATGGGGTTTATAGATCCCTTGTATGCCTTTCAGTCAGACCACCCCTCTTTGCTCATGCTTAACTTCCTACCTAGTGGACTAAAGCTTAAGTGAAAACAGAAAATCCGTGAGCTCAGGGCTGGTGTACTGGGATGAACCAGAGGGATGGGATGGGGAGGGAGGTGGGAGGGGGGTTCAAGATGGGGAACACATGTACACCCAGGGCAGATTCATGTCAATGTATGGCAAAACCAATACAATAAAGTAATTAGCCTCCAATTAAAATAAATAAAAAATAAAAAAATCCATGGAACAAAAATAAATAAACACAAAAAAAGCTAAAACCCATGTTTTAAATGATGTGCAGTCCAAATAAAATAAAGTTCACAGGTATGCTCTGCTTAATTAAGAAAAAAAATCTAATATAGAAATGACTTCTTTAGGTGCTGGGAAAATAATTTTAAAGTCAATTAATCCTTTGATTCTTTGATTTCAGCAGTTTCTTTTTTTTTCCCATTTTATTTTCTATATTGAGGGTAGAGTGTGATTGGCACCATTTCAAAAATTTGTACCCATATTTTGTCTTAGCAGCCAAGCAGAGTTTACATTTAAACTTGGTATTTGTCTTTAGTTAATAAGAAGGAAAGAGCATATGCTGTTGTTTAAGGGTTCTGATGAATAATTTTTCCTTATTTCTAAAAATATAACTGATATTTAAAGACTGACCCGCTCATCTAATGTTCAGATAACTCAAGGCAGATTGCAGAAGTGTTTCTTCACACTCAGGATTATTAAATATGAAAGAACATATGTCCATCCAAAACTTATAGTACTCATTTTGCTAAAATTCATTTTACATAGTGCAGCCAGAAGTGTACAGCACTTTGCTAACTTGATAGCAGTTCATTTAAATAGTTGCTAGTTTCTACACATTGAAGAAAGAGCAAGGGAGAATGAAAATGGTAAGAGAAGGTTGGAGGGAGAAAGTGAAAGAGAAAGGAGAAGGAGGAAGAGGAAGGTAGAAAGACAAGTTTAATAAGTTTTATTATTATTCATAGTAAGGTTAACAGTTCAGACTACTGCCAATGGAAAGACAGTTTATTACATACTGCATATGGAGGGAATATGCTGCCCCATTGATTGCTGCACAGGGAAGCACTGGGTCCCTCACGAGGTGAGGAGTGGGTGGGAGGAAACTGTGGCAACAACTTTTATTATGGTTTCTTTGGGGGAAGGAACAGGTGCATAAGGGAAAGCCGGTCTAGGACTGGCTAATTTGAATAATTTCAGTACACTCTGGAGTATAGGGACTGTCCCTGTTTGTCTGGTACTTGACTCAGGGGTGATAGGGCAAGTTGATAGTGACCCTGAGAGTATGGGAGCCTGATAGAAGACATTGTGGGGGTATAAGTTCTGGATCGGTTGATTTGTATTTGAAAGGCATGCTCTTGGATGAGCTGTTTACATTCTCTGAAAATTGCCTAAGCAGGAGACCAGTTGACTCCTTCCAGGGTCAGCAAGGCGCTAGATGTCACGGCACCAGAAAATAGATGACATGGTTAATAAGAGAAGAAGCAAGGGAGGTAGGAGGAAGGAAGGAAGGAATTTCTGTTTTTTAAAACATTCAGTACATAGGGTAAGAGCAACAATAAATTGATACCCAAGTTGGAGAAAGGCTGTATGTCTGTTTTTTTCACTGCTCTGACTTTGGATTCAAAGGGAACTGAGTGAAAATACTGGTACTTAACAAATGGCAACCCACTCCAGTGTTCTTGCCTGGAGAATCCCAGGGACAGGGGAGCCTGGTGGGCTGCTGTCTTTGGGGTCGCACAGAGTCGGACACGACTGAAGCGACTTTGCAGCAGCAGCATCAGCAACACTAGCTGTGTGATCTTTCTGTGAGGTTTATATTTCTAGAATATGAAGATGAAAGTACCTTCTTTACAGGATTGTGAGATTTAAATGTGAGGATATGTACACAGTGTATTAAATAAATATTGCTACTGCTAAGTCACTTCAGTCGTGTCCGACTCTGTGTCCCCATAGACGGAAGCCCACCAGGCTCCCCCGTCCCTGGGATTCTCCAGGCAAGAACCCTGGAGTGGGTTGCCATTTCCTTCTGCAATGCATGAAAGTGAAAAGTGAAAGTGAAGTCGCTCAGTCGTGTCCGACCCTCAGCGACCCCACGGACTGCAGCCTACCAGGCTACTCCATCCATGGGATTTTCTAGGCAATACTACTGGAGTGGCTTGCCATTGCCTTCTTGCCTAAATATTCAGTGTTAATGCCCACCTGATATAGATGATAAAATCATGTGTTAGCTTTGCAATTGAAGCTGTGTAGTTACACATCAAAGGAAAGTGTGGAATATGTCTTATGTTGCACCTAAAATGTTTTTAAATGTCTTATTTTCAAAGGGAGGAAAGAAGGGAGGAAGGGAGGGAGAAAAATGGAATATGAATGAATAAATGAAGAGCAAATAAGCAAATATTTGAGCTTAGAATTCTGATGAAAGACTAAAAATATAATTTTTTATTAATAAACAATATAATAATGCTGTTACTAGTAAAAATAATCTAGTATAGAATAAAAATAAGTAATCTAGTGTAGAATATTTTGGCATGGTTAAGGTCAAATACCATTATATTTATAATTTAAAGTACATGATTCTATGAGCCATGAATTCACAGAAATTGATTTGCAAACTTCAGTTAATGACCTTGGTTATTTGTCAATAAGAAGAGAGGGAGAGGTTATGTAAGTGCAAGTAAATTAACCTTTCATTCCATACTCAACTGACTTCTTCCACACTGACAAGTAATCAAGATTGTTTGACAGAAGCAGGAAGTTGTTTAGCTTCTCAGCTCTCTTGCCGCTAAAATATGATGTCAGATAATTTGTTCCTGTTTAGTTCTAGCTTGATTACTTCTGGTTCCTTGAGATTTGAATTGATGAAGTTTTACTTTAGTTACATGGCAGTGTTAATAAATGCTGTCATGTTTATTAATGAGATGCCAAAATCATATTGTTATATTTAGAGGACAGATTCAAGTTCATGTAACTTAAAGTAGTTGAATGTGATAAAAGGTTAATTAGACTTCATGACCTGTTTGGAATATGTCTTAGGGCTCAGTACCAAGATAACTTTCAATGCAAAATACCTAACTCAGAATTAATTTATAAGATAACTATATCATAGTCTGTCAGTGACATAGCAAAGGATTCTAACAGCTCCTGAATAAATTTTATGAATTTAAAAACAAAAATCAAAACATAAAGAAAAGCAAAGCAAAAGAAATCCAGCTAAGGCCAGCCATGGTGGTTTCCCTTGATCCAGTAGAGCTTATTACACAAATATTTTACCCACACTGTATTCCTAGGATTTTAAATTATTTCCACTGAAGAAAGAATCCTTAGAACTTTCTGCAAAACACTTAAGATGTATTACATGAGACTTTAAAATGTAATTGAGTCAGTGAATAGCAGAATATGTGCTTCAGAAAATTTCTTATTCATTATTGCTCACTAGTTTTTGGCTGGAGATAAATTAAGAATATTGTTCTGGAAGTCCAGGCAGAATACCATCCAATGATTAAGGAAAACTCAAAAGTAAAATGGAGAAGAAAATAGCAACCCACTCCAGTATTCTTGCCTGGAGAGTCCCATGGATGGAGGAGCCTGGTAGGCTGCAGTCCCTGGGGTCATTAAGAGTTATACGCAACTGAGCAACTTCACTTTCACTTTTCACTTTCATGCATTGCAGAAGGAAATGGCAACCCACTCCAGTGTTCTTGCCTGGAGAATCCTAGGGACAGAGGAGCCTGGTTGGCTGCCACCTATGGGATCGCACAGAGTCGGACACGACTGAAGCAACTTAGCAGCAGCAGAAGCAGCAAAAATAAAAATAAACGGGCACAACTGAAGCTTTAGCCTTATTGAAATTATAAAATAAATTCTTTTCATCTAATGAAAGATTTCACTAAAAACTTTAAGAATTTATTTTTTATGCAAACAATGCAAAGTAAATCCATATCTAGACATAGCTAGTTGGAATTTTTCAAATTAGATGACAATAAAAATATCCAATGAGCTTCTAGTTTTTAAAAAAGGATCAACTTGCTTAAAAAAAATCAGGTCTGGAAACAAAGTGAAAACAGAATATTTCTGAGGAAAAGCTTATTTGTCAATTATAATAATAATTAGATATAAAATTTTCTTACCTTAATGTGTTATAGAGAAATGACTTTAAAAAAAGCATATAGTATCTTATTGAATAGAAGACAATGTGGGCTATCATTCTGATTTCATAGTCAATATTTAAAAGAAAAATTACCTACTTAAAAATGATGGTAAGAAGTTAAAATTTCCATGAATTAGAGGTCTCTCTTTCTTGTGTTACTAAACATTCTCCTATTACTGAAATGTCCATATTATTTGTGTAGATTTTTGAGTATCATAAATTTCTCCTTCAGTGAGACTTGGTAATTTGAAAAAATTGTCCATTTCATCTAAGTTGTTGAATTTATAGTTCTAGATAGCTCATAATGTTCTTTTGTTTTTTAAATATCTCTAGAGTCTGTAGTGATGTCTCTTCATTAATTCTTGGTTTTTGTAATTGTATTTTCTTTCCTTTTTCCTTTCAGTATAGTTAGAAATGTATTAACTTTATTGAACTTAAAAAAATCTTATTTATTTTCTTTTATTCTATTCTCAATATCATTGATTTATTTTCTTTTAATATCTTTTTCTTCTATTTGCTTTTGGTTTAATTTTTTTTTGAAGTTTCTTAAGGAGGAAGCTTAGATCATTCAAGTAATAAGATTTCTAATAAGAACCATTTTAGCATATCCTCAAAAACGTGATATATTGTCTTTTCATTTTTAGTGAATTCAAAATATTTTCTAGCTTCTCTTGTGTCCTTTGATATGTTGATTACTGAGAAATATGGTGTTTTTTCCCCTAGTATTTATAGATTTTCCAGTTTTATTTCTAGTTTAATTCCATTTATTTCATTACTTTATTTCTAGTTTAATCCTGTTCTATCCACGCATGGAGATGAGAAGGACTCCTTCCTAATTAGTGGACGGGGTATTGAGGCAAATGATGATACACATAGCAAAAGGATTTGGAAGAAAATTTATCACTTAAAAAATAATTCTTGGAACAACAGGACAGGTGTAATCTCTTCCATAAAGCCAAGAGCATAGAGGAAGTGGTGGTGTGAAGACTTGATTTTGACTGGATAAAATGTGAGTCTGGAGTGAAAGTTTCTGTGTCCAGGGTTCGTGTGGTTTGAAGTTTCCATGGGTGCCAAGGGACTGATGGATTTTTAAAATCATTATTAGCTTGTCTATATATGGGGCAAAGGGGAAAGGGGGAGTATGGGGCTTTGAAGCTGTCAGTGGTCAAAAATCAAAAAATGAGTCAGACCTTTTACTACAATTCACCCCACTGTTCGATTGATGATGGAATTGTACTGTGTCTTATTCAACTGATTCTGAATTTGTTTAGGCGTAATCTTAGGAGCCATGTGCCTCTGTGCACGCATGTTCAATCACTTCAGTTGTGTCTGACTCTTTGTGATCCTATGGACATCGCCTGTCAGACTCTGTGCAAGGGGTTCTCCAGGCAAGAATACTAGAGTTGTTTGCCGTGACCTCCTCCAGGGGATTTTCCTGACCCAAAGATGGAACCTGCATCTCTATGTCTCTTGCATTGGCAGGCACGTTCTTTACCACTACTGCCACCTGGGAAGCCCCGTATGCCTCTGTAGCAAACGTAAGTGAAAATGAAAGAGCTTGGACAAACGTATCCAGTCACCTTAGACAGTTGTTGAAAACCATGAAAAAATGTTAGCTGGTATCTGGAGTGTTTGCTCAAAAAAGCAGATTATATTATTAACATGCTTATCTGTTGTCTCATTTGTTGAGTTATTTGAGCAACTTTTTCCCATTATGTCTATCCACATGTAAGAAAAAATACCTTTAAGGAAGAAATCACCTCCCTGGCTCGTCAGTAAATAGGCTAAGAATAGACAATTATCAACCATTAAAGTTACCAGGAAGCATTGCTCCTCACTGTGGGCCTCCAAAGGATGAGCATCTTGCTGCATGTGTCTGGTGGAGGGGGGTTAATATTTATTGTTTCTGACTGGATTATGTGTCCTAGGGCAGTACCAGTGTCCCCCAAGACTGTAAGTGGGACAAACATAATGTGCAATAGTTCTTTTGTACCTAATGCTAAAAAAGAAACATTGAGCTAAGAAACCAGAAAGAAACATTGCCTGCCACCCCCACCCCCCTTTATATATAGGACATCAGAGGGAGGGTCTGGTGGTGGTGCGTAAGAACAGAAGAACAAGCAAGTGTTATTAAAGTGAAACTAGTGGGCTTCCGTCTATGGGGTCACACGGAGTCGGACACGACTGAAGTGACTTAGCAGCAGCAGAGCCACTGGAGATTTGAGAATCCTGGTTAAGGCATATGGTAGTGCAAAAACCCTGCTTATGAAGTGCCAGTATGTTTATTGCTATGAGCAAAATAGGAAAATTTTTTAGAATTTGTAAAACAAATCAGAAAGCAAGACCAGATGAGCACTTTAAATAAATATTTTAGGATCTGATTAGTTTTATGGAGTTGTACTTAAGAAGGGGATGACTGGCCAAGGATAACTTCTTCTATGAGACTGACTGGAAGTGGATGATGAAAGCTGATGACCTATCTTGGACTTGTGTCAAACTCAGCAATTAATCAAATAAAGGACCTGGACTGTATGCTTGATGAGTGGTAAATATATATTGTGGGAGAGACCCTTCAAGACAGGGAGGGGATTACTACAATGAAATGAAGTAGGTCTTGAGAGAAGGTGGAAAAACGTGAGCAGAGACAGGAATGGGAGTGCAGAAGATGATACTGCAAACTGAATGGGGAAAATTATGGGAATGGAGCCGGGGGAAGACTCCCTATGAAGGGAGTGGAAATGTGGGACTTGGCAAGGAAGATATGAACTTGTTCATGGGTGGTGAAGTGGTAGTTGTCAGGGTTGGACAATATTGAAGATGGTGAAATCTGGAAGAGAATGAAGGTTAGTTTTGAAAGTTGCATGTGTCAGGCTATAGCATAGACCAGTAGAACAGAGCAGACAGAGGGTATTACTCTGCCCAAAGAAAACTTGATAACCCATCAGCAGCTCCCTAAAACATGTAGCTAAATAATAAATAACTATGGATTTGATCTTGGTGCTATCCATAGCATGGATAGCCTGTTGTAAACACTGACACTCATTTGTAGCAATATTGAACGTAGGCATGGTGTCACTGCATTTGTGTGATTTAGAAAATATGGTGCAGCAGAGACTTACATACTGGAGATGGGT
Source organism: Moschus berezovskii (assembly GCF_049115385.1). Lineage (NCBI taxonomy): Eukaryota > Metazoa > Chordata > Mammalia > Artiodactyla > Moschidae > Moschus > Moschus berezovskii. Next base: position 63,695,161 of record NC_142466.1, read on the forward strand.
AGGGAAAGGCTTTAGACAGGTGGCTAAGATGAAGATAGCATTCTCTCCTCCAGTGAATTCAGAAAGGAGCTAAAGATAAGCTTCCATTGGGTCTAAGTACCATAGCCTAAGGAGCTGAGAGTGTGGACTCTAGGAGTAGGGGTAGAGGGAAGAGTGTGAGCTTAGCACAGTGCAAAGCTGAGAAGAACAAAAGAGGAGCAGCTCTAGTCACTGGCGTAAAGTTCAGGTCAGTAGTGTGACTGAAGTAAGAATCTGGTTGTGTTGGTCAGTTGGACTGAGATGCTTCTCCCTCATGAATATGTTTATCAAATGTGGTGAGGTCACCTGGTGGTCAGGGAATCTGGCTGGCATGTATACTGCCTCCTATATCATGCAAATTTCAGAATAGCCAATAGGAGCTGCTTCAGGCATTGTAAGAAAATTTGCCATCAAGCTGAAGATGAATTATTTTACCAGTTAGCTGGATATGGCCATAGTGTTATCAAGCCTGAATAAGTGTGGGTGGCAGCATGGTCATAGTATAGCCCAACAGTTTTTGCAACGACATGTGAGGTCTATACAATAGACTATAGTATCCCAGGTCCAAACTATCATCTAAAGTGATAGCCAGGCTGTGAAAAGCCAAAAGACCAGTCATTTATGCAGTGTGAGTGCTGTGGTTTGAGGAGCCAAAGGGTTGCTGAGAGATATGGACATAACATATGGAACACTTTGTGTTTCCATTCTAGATCCTGATATGGAGGGGAAGCCAGCATCTCTCAACAGTAGCTTTAGCAGAGACCAACTTTAGTATTTGGGCTTCCCAGGTGGCACAGTGTTAAAGAATCTGCCTGTCACTGTAGGAGATGAAAGAAACATAGGTTCCATCCCTGGATTGGGAAGATCCCCTAGAGTAGAAAGTGGCAACCCACTCCAGTATTCTTGCCTGGAAAATCCCATGGACAGAGGATCCTGGTAGACTATAGTCCATGGCGTTGCAGAGTCAACATGACTTGAGCAGCTGAGCATATACACAACTTTAATTTTCTTAATCTCACTCAACAATACACATGATAGTAGTTGTGGTGATAAAGCTATAATCTTTACTTCCAGAATAAGCTCCTCATTGGCATTAATTACATCTTTTATTGCTTGGAAATTTTGTCGAAGCTTGTGACTTAGGCAAATTATTAGTTTGGTGCAAACATAATTACGGTTTTGGACTGTGAATTTTAAATCATTGTAAGTAGGCTCACACACATCTTTATTAATCAAAATGGGAACCCATTGCAATCAATACATTTTTGCCAGTGAGAAATAAATTTGTTTATTGCTGTAGCATAAAAATTCACGCTTTGGGACTTGACAGACTCTTGGAAAGCATTTTCTGCCTCCTGATGGTTGTGGAAGCATTTTCCCTGCAAAAAGTTGTCAAGATGCTTGAAGAAGTGGTATTTGGTTGGTGAGAGGTCAGGTGAATATGGTGCATGAGGAAAAACTTCATAGTCCAAATTGTTCAACTTTTGAAGTGTTGGTTGTGCAACATGCGATTGGGTGATGTCTTGGAGAAGAACTGGGCCCTTTCTGTTGATTAACACTGGCTGCAGGACTTGCAGTTTTCCGTGCAGCTCATTGATTTGCTGAGCATATTTCTCGGATGTAATGGCTTCACTGGGACTAAGATCAGGCCGCCAAACCGTGACCATGACCTTTTTTTTGGTACAAGTTTGGCTTTGGGAAGTGCTCTGGAGCTTATTCTCCATTCAAACACTGAACTGGTTGTTGCTGGTCGTCATATAAAATCCACTTATTGTCACACATCACAATCCAATTGAGAAATGGTTTGTTGTTGCTACATAAAATAAGAGAAGGTGACACTTCAAAATTATGATCTTTTCAATTTGTGGTCAGCTCATGAGGCACCCACTTATCAAGCTTTTTCACCTTTTCAGTTTGCTTCAAATGTCAAATGACTGTAGAATGGTTGATGTTGAGTTCTTTCTTTGGGGGCGGGGGCAACTTCTTGTTCTGTAAGAAAATCAGCTTCGATGATCCTCTCAGTTGGTCATTGTTAACTTCTGATGGCAAGCCAATGTGCTCCTCATCTTTAAGACTGATCTCTTTTGCAGAACTTGAACCACCACTGCACTGTCCATTCATTAGCAGTTCCTGGGTCAAATGCATTGTTGTGCTGTGAGTTGTCTCTGCTGCTTTTTGACCCAGTTTGAACTCAAATAAGAAAGTCATTCAAATTTGCTTTTTGTCTAACATCATTTCATGTATTGTTCAGTTGCCCAATAATGGTCGACTCTGCAAATCCGTGGACCTGGCACGCCAGGCCTCCCTGCCCCTCACCATCTCCCAAAGTTTGCCCAAGTTCGTGTCCATTGCATTGGTGATGCCATCCAGCCATCTCAGCCTCTGATACCTTCTTCTCCTTCTGCCCTCAATCTTTCCCAGCATCAGGGACTTTTCCAGTGAATTAGCTGTTCGCATCAGATGAGCAAAATACTGGAGTTTCAGCTTTAGCATCAGTCCATTCAATGAGTATTCAGGGTTGATTTATCTTAAGATTGACTGGATTGATCTCCTTGCTGTCCAAGGGACTCTCAGGAGTTTTCTCCAGCACCACAGTTTGAAGGCATCAATTCTTCATTGCTCTGTTTTATTTGTGATATAGTTCTCACAACCATATGTGACCACTGGGAAGACCATAGCCTTGACTATATGGATGTTTGTCAGCAGAGTAATGTCTCTGCTTTTCAACATACTGTCTAGGTTTGCTATCGCTTTCCTTCCAAGAAATGGTTGTCTTCTGATTTCATGGCCACAGTCACCATCGGCAGTGATTTTAGAGCCCAGGAAGAGGAAATCTGTCACTACTTCCACCTTTTCCCCTTCTATTTGCCATGCAGAAATGGGGTCGGATACCGTGATCTTAGTTTTTTTTAATAGTTAGTTTTAAACTGGCTCTTTCACTCATCTCCTTCACTGTCATCAAGAGACTCTTTAGTTCCTCTTTGCTTTCTGCCATTAGAGTGGTATCATCTGCATATCTGAGGTTGTTGATGTTTCTCCCACCTATCTTGATTCCAACTTGTAACTTATCCAGCCTGGCATTTCTCATGATGTGCTCAGCATATTGGTTAAACAGACAGGGTGACAGCAGACAGCTCTGTCATACTCCTTTGTCAATCTTGAACCAATCAGTTCTTCCATACAGTGTTCTAACTGTTGCTTTTTAACCCGCGTACAGGTTTCTCAGGAGACAGGTAAGATGGTCTGGTATTCCCATCTCCTTAAGAGCTTTCCATAGTCTAAATTAAATATAAGCCACATATAGTAGTAAGTCATTAGCAAAAAAAAAAAATAGTGATAAATGCATATTAAAACGATGTATAACATAACCACATTTATTTAGAATGTATTCCAATACCAATGGCAATTTCAACAATGCAAAAACCATTTGCACCAACCTAATATTAGTATCATCATCAAGGTACTAGCAGATAGCCAAAGAGACATTCATTGGTGAATGAATCACAATATAAACTTTGTATGGTTTCAGTTATGTTAAGTTTACTAAGGTGTATTTTATGGTCTACAATATGGTCTCTTGGTGAATGTCCACTGGAAAAGAATGTGTTGTGTAACGTGTTATATACTATTGTTAGGTGAGGTTTTGTATAAATGCATTTAAGCCAAATTGGTGATATATTATTCAGATCCTCTGCATCTTTGTTGATTTTCTGTGTATTTGTTTCATTGATTACTAAGAAGAGTGTTGAAGTCTTTAACAATAATTGTGGCTTTCTCTTCCCTTTTTATAATTTAGAAATTTTTTTGTCTGTATTTTAAAGTTCTGGTATTAGGTGTTTATACATTTAGAATTGTGCACTGTCTTCTTGGTGAGTTGAACGTTTTATCATTATGTAATATCTCTTGTTCTCAAGTCTGCTTTGTTTGATATTATAATGGGGTGTGTGTGTGTGAGTGTTTGTATGTTGGTAAATATTTTGCTTGATGTTTTCTGAGATCTGGGAATTATGGTTATTGTTTTGATTAATTTTGGAAAATTCTCAATTATACTATTATCCCATTATCTCTGTTGTCTTTTACAATTTTGGTATTTCCCACAGCTCTTGGATGCTCCTTTTTTTTTTTCTAATGTTTTATTCTTTGTTTCTGTGTGGATAATTTCTATTGATGTATCCTCAAGGTAATTATTTCCTTAGCTTTGTGAAACTCACTGATGAGTCTATTGAAGTGATTCTTCATCTTTGTTAGTGTATGTTTCTTTTTGATTATTTTTGTTTCATTCTATCATATATTTTTCATATTTCTGCTGAAATTCCCAACTTGTTCATGTATGTTATCCATTTTTCAGCTAGATCTTTTAACATATTAATCACTGCTATTTTTAATTCCTTGTCTGATACTTAAATATTGGGATCATATCTGAGTCTAGTTGTGTGTATTACTTTATCACTTAACATGATGTTGTTTTTTATTGGTGTGAATTCTTTGCATATCTTATATTTGATGAACATTTTTTGTAAGACAGTAGTTCAGTTCAGTCGCTCAGTCGTGTCCAACCCTTTGTGACCCCATGAATCGCAGCACACCAGGCCTCCCTGTCCATCACCAACTCCTGGAGTTCACTCAAACTCATGTCTATCGAGTCAGTGATGCCATCTAGCCATCTCATCCTCCGTTGTCCTCTTCTCCTCCTACCCCCAATCCCTCCTAGCATCAGACTCTTTTCCAGTGAGTCAACTCATCTCATGAGTTGGCCAAAGTATTGGAGTTTCAGCTTTAGCATAAGTCCTTCCAATGAACACCCAGGATTGATCTCCTTTAGAATGGACTGGTTGGATTTCCTTTCAGTCCAAGGGACTCTCAAGAGTCTTCTCTAGCACCACAGTTCAAAAGCATCAATTCTTCAGCGATCAGCTGTCTTCACAGTCCAACTCTCACATCCATACATGACCACGGGAAAACCATAGCCTTGACTAGACGGACCTTGATGGCAAAGTAATGTCTCTGCTTTTTAATATGCTATCTAGGTTGGTCATAACTTTCCTTCCAAGGAGTAAGCGTCTTTTCATTTCATGGCTGCAATCAGCATCCGCAATGATTTTGGAGCCCAAAAAAATAAAGTCTGACACTGTTTCCACTGTTTCCCCATCTATTTCCCATGAAGTGATGGGACCAGATGCCATGATCTTCATTTTCTGAATGTTGAGCTTCAAGCCAACCTTTTCACTCTCCTCTTTCACTTTCATCAAGAGGCCTTTGAGTTCCTCTTCACTTTCTGCCATAAGGGTAGTGTCATCTGCATACCTGAGGTTATTGATATTTCTCCCGGCAATCTTGATTCCAGCTTGTGCTTCTTCCAGCCCAGCATTTCTCATGATGTACTCTGCTTATAATTTAAATAAGCATGGTGACAATATACAACCTTGATGTACTCCTTTTCCTATTTGGAACCAGTCTGTTGTTCCATGTCCAGTTCTAACTGTTGCTTCCTGACCTGCCTACTGGCTTCTCAAGAGGCAGGTCAGGTGGTCTGGTATTCCCATCTCTTTCAGAATTTTCCATAGTTTATTGTGATCCACACAATCAAAGGCTTTGGCATAGTCAATGAAGCAGAAATAGATGTTTTTCTGGAGCTCTCTTGCTTTTTCAATGATCCAGCGGATATTGGCAATTTGACCTCTGATTCCTCTGCCTTTTCTAAGACAGTAGAGACTGAGGTAATTAGTATTACCTCATACTAATGGCATATCTTTTTTTTTTTCCAGTCAGACCTATATTATATACATTTAGTTAATCTTGTCAGGAGTTGAGTTAGTTTTGGATTTTGTTGTTGTTATAGTTACCCTAGTGCATCCTAGTTTTAAAATTACTCTAGTACAGTGTTACCTGTAAGATATGGGCTGGTTTGCCGGAAGTTTTGTTATCAATGTTTCCCCCTCAACTTTAGGTTTTCCCTTGTCCCTTAGAGAGGGTCTCTCTTCCTGCTCATTTCTCCTCTGGCAGTACCTCACATCATATCCAGTATCTGACATCCACCCCAGTCAAACAGTTACCCACTTCTCATCTTACCGTGCAGACTCCTGTCTTCCTGTGAGTTTCATTTGATTGGTTGCCTTACAATCTCAGTTTTCTCATGGTTTCAGTAGGAGTTATAATTTTTCAGATTATTACACTTTTTATTGTAAGAGGGAAAATGTTTCTCTTTGGCATTTTAAGAGGGAAACAGAAGTCAAACATTTTAAAAATCAAATATATTTCCTAAATCTCTGGTAAAAATTCTGACATACAAACAGATCAGTATCAAGACCCTCTAAATAATATGCCCTGAGTTTGGAATTTATATCATGACTCTAGGTAACACAACTCCATAAGAAAGAATTCTTAATGATTCTTTTTTCTGAATTTCCTTGGTCCCTTGCTGAGAGAAGACCATGAATGTCTCATCAGAATTTAATTTCAGTTTAGCAAATAGACTGTATTCTGTGAATGACTCTGTCTAGTTGAGAGTTCTGGTAAGGAGCTGATATTTAACTATTTTCTAGCATAATAGAGACTTAAACTATAAAGGTATTTATTTTACTATCTATATAGATAAAGCCAGAGCAGAATAAGTGACTTGTCAAATAATTTGTGCTATCGTCTAAATAGTCTGGTAAGATGAACTTTAGTGAGAAGACTGGTATTTTCAAGTTGGAGTAAATACACGGATCTCCCCAAACCATGCCTTTTCATAGCAACACTTTCAGTGTCAAACTCACATGATACACAGTGGAGGGACCTTGAATCCATGTGCGTGCTGGACAAACGCATTCCTCTAGTCCAAGCTGGAACTGGCACCTGATCCAACTGAACCGGTCATTATCTCAGTCCCTGAATTGGATTGCTTGGATTCCCCTCAGTTGATATTGTGGTTATGGATGCTGGAGCACATGTATTATGCTTCTTAGAAGAAATCGGTATGACAGTTTATTAACAGTATTATTTTTCTTAAGTTCATGTCAAAGGAAATTTTCATATACTTTTAGAAACAAGAGATGCTTTTTTACTGTATTTGTTAACATCCTCAGTCATAGCAGTCTGAGATTAGAAATCAGTGCTGCAATAAACCATGAGCCAGTGCATGTGAAAAGAAAAATAAATGGATTTTAACTGATGAAATCCTAAGAGGTTATTAAAAATGGAAGAGATAAAAGTAGAAAGGGGGGAAATCCTTTAAAAGAAAATGTAATAGATAATACACAGAGCTATTATTGTCCCACTTCTGTTTGTCTAGGCTTCCTAAACCTCTTGATGGGCTCTTCTACTCTTAAGACTCTCTGCGAAAAGCACTGAGGTTATTTCTCTTCTTACTCTATTCACCTCTTCACATTTTGGAGGCTGTAACAATTGGTAATGATTGAAATCTTTCCAGACTACATGAACAATAACCAAATACAATGACAGTGCACATAATGGGCATAAAAGAAACATCATTGTTAAGTTTTCATGTGATTTAAGTTGAGATGTTAGTACTAATCATCTGTTTTTATAAAAGGTTTGTTTGACTCTTTTCTGTTTTATTTCCAGTGAATGTTATTTTCTTTTCATTATTATGCATGTTTTTTGAGTTACAATTTATTTGTGTGTGTGTTGAATTTGATTTATTTTGGTGGGACTCTACCGTTTCCATAATAAACTGTGGAAAATTCTGAAAGAAATGAGCATACCAGACCACCTGGCCTGCCTCTTGAGAAACCTGTGTGCAGGTCAGGAAGCAGTTAGAACTGGACATGGAACAACAGACTGGTTCCAAATAGGAAAAGGAGTACATCAAGGCTGTATATTGTCACCCTGCTTATTTAACTTATATGCAGAGTACATCCTGAGGAACACTGGGCTGGAGGAAGTACAAGCTGGAATCAAGATTGCCAGGAGAAATATCAATAACTTCAGATATGCAGATGAGACCATCCTGCATAGTGAAGTGAAGAAGAACTAAAAGAGCCTCTTGATGAAAGTGAAAGAGGAGAGTGAAAAAGTTGGCTTAAAACTCAACATTCAGAAAACTAAGATCATGGCATCTGGTCCCATCAATTCATAGCAAATAGATGGGAAAACAGTGGAAACAGTGGCTGACTTTATTTTTCTCAGCTCCAAAATCACTGCAGATGGTGACTGTAGCCATGAAATTAAAAGACGCTTACTCCTTGGAAGGAAAGTTATGACCAACCTAGACAGCATATTAAAAAGCAATTCACATTCTTTATTGTATACTTCATATTTTGTAGTTTCTATTCCTCAGCATCTACTAAACTAAGGTGACTAGTTTGAAGCAATTTGAGAACCAAAATTCTCCAGCCATCTGAAAGTATTTATGTACATATAAATTAGAGAGATAAAGACAAAGATGGCAGCCAAGGCACTTTATTAGTCTTTTAATGATTCAATATCATTTTTATATACCTTTAACTATTGTAGAATTAGCCTTCTAGCTAGAAATAAAGGAGTCACAAAAAAGGAGAATTTAGGAAATATGCAGTGTCAAGTTCTCTTGGTAAGTTCATCAATCTCAAAAAAATTGGCATGTGAGCAGAAACAGTTCCATTACTTAGACAGCCAAATATGTTTGTGCAAAGAATGTTTGCATAATAATGAATATCTGTTGAAGGACTAGAATAGAAAAGATATGTCTGTTTTCTCACATTTGTTTTAGGAAAAGGGAATCTTTCAGAAAATTTCCCCTATCAGTAGTGTCAGATTTTGTGAGACCAAGGTCTCAGTAGGTCTAACTTTATAACCTTCTAATTTCAGACAGAGAGAGACTGGGAAGTTAGGAAAGATAATTCAGTTGCAGCCAGTTCCAACTGCAAGGAAAGAGAATAGAGAACATCATTGAGAAGCCACATGCAAACACACATACGTCATTTCTGCATCTGTTTTCAACTATACTCATGTCTATCTTAAAAAGTGAGGGTATCAAAACCAAATAAAGACATTGAAAGAAAGGAAAACTACAGACTAATAACTTTCATGCTTATGAATACAAAAACCTCAACAGCTCAACAAAAGATTAAGGATGTAAATCTAGTAATATGCAAAAATAATTTTATGCCATAACCAAGAGGAATTTATTCTTAGTTTGCCAGGCTGACTCAACATTTGAAAATTAAGTAATTTAATTCATCACAACAACTACTTAAGAAACATCATATACCTCATCAGTAGATGATAAAGTTTCAGAAAACTTTGAATAGAGGGAAGTTTCCTCAACTTAATATAGAAAACATACAAAAAACCTGCATCTAACAACATACTTAATGGTGAAAAACCAGATGCCAGATGCTTTCCCCTGAAGATCTAAAATGATGCAAGGAAGTTCCTTCATGACTCTCCCATTCAGCACCATATTAGAAGTCTTAGCTAATGCAATTAGATAAGAAAAGGAAATAAACACATACATATTGAAAAGGAACAAATAAAATGGTCTTTTTTCACAAATGATGTGATTATCTATGTTGAATTCCCAAAGAATCAACAAAAAAGCCTCCAGAACTACTAAGCGTTTATAACAAGTTTGCATGATACATGGTTAGGATAGAAAAGTCAATTGCTCATAGCAATGATAAATGATTTGAGTTTGAAATTTAAAATGCAATGTATTTACATTAAAAGCAAAAATAATTAAATAGATATAAAGCTAACAAAATATGCATAGGATTTATAAAAATAAACCTACTAAACTCCAAAGAAAGAACTCAAAGAAAATTTAAATATATAGAGAGAGATTCTGCGTTTACGAATAGGAAAGCTAATGCTGTTAAAATGTCAGTTCTTCCCAATTTGATCTATAGATTCAATACAATCCCACTCAAAATTTTAGCAGGTTATTTTGTGCATATTAACAAAATGACACTAAAGTTTATGGAAAGCCAAAGGACTCAGATTATCCAACACAAAGCCAACAAAGAAGAACAAAGTCAGAAGACTGACATTACCCAACTTCAGGGCTTATTGTCCAGCTGCAGTAATCAATCCAGCATGGTGTTAATGAAGGAACAGACAAATAGGCCAATGGAACAGAGTGGAAAGGCCAGAGAGATTTGTTCAGTAGTGGAAATGTTAGGAATGAAACCACAGTAGTGAATAAATGACATTATGTATTTGTCAAAACCTATAGAACTGTATGAGTATATCTGAATGTAAATTATGTACTTTAAGTACTGAAATAATGTATCAATATTGTTCATTGGTATTTAACAAATGTACCATGCTAACACAATTTATTTATAATAGGGGACATTTAGACCTTGGACATATGGGGACTTTCTCCTCAATTTTTCTGTAGATCTAATATTGTTCTTTAAAAAGCGGTGTATTTTTTTAAGATAATCTAAAAACCTAAGCCAGATATATGGGGATTGTTCTTTTATCTTCACCTTTCTTCATACCCATTCTTCATTCATTCGGTGCAAGGATGCAGTGTTCTGAACTGCTTTCAGTTTTATTTGCTTTTCAATGTTATTGCCATTTTCTGGCAGAGATCATCTCTACCTGGATTTTGCAGTTACTTTCCAGCTGTTCTTGTTGGCCTTCTATCATGCAGTCTTCAAAATATTGATAGAGTAAGCTTTCTTTGATACAAAATGCATCTTGTCATTATACTTCTTAAAACTTTTCTTTGGATTTCTATTTCAAAAACTTGTTTTTTCTTTTTCTAACTTTTTGTTTTACATTGAGACATAGTCAGCTAACAATGTTGTGATAGTTTTAGGTGGACAGCAAAGGGACTCAGCCATATATGTACATGTATCCATTCTCCCTCATACTCTCCTTGAATCCAGATGGTCACATAACATTGAGCAGAGTTTCCTGTGCTATGCAGTAGGACCATGTTGATTATCCATTTAAAATATAGCAGTGTGTATGTGTCCATCCCAAACTCCCTAACTATTCCTTTCCCCTATTCTTCTCCCCCCTGCAACCATGGCAACCATAAATTCATTCTCTAAGTCTGTAAGTCTGTTTTTGTTTTGTAAATAAGTTCATTTGTATCATATATTTTTTAAGATTTCACATATAAGGGATGTCATATGATATTTCTCCTCTGTCTGACTCACTTCACTCAGTGTGACAATCTCTAGATCCATTCATATTTGATAAATCCAACCATGTTGCAGCAAATGGCATTATTTTATTCTTTGTAATGGGCAAATAGTATTCCACTGTATATATGTACCTCATCTTATTTATGCATTCCTCTGTCAGTGGACATTTATGTTGCTTCCATGTCTTGGCTATTGTAAACAGTGCTGCAATTAATGTTGGGGTGCGTGTATCCTCTCAGACCATATTTTCCTCTGGATATATGCCCTGGAGTAGGATTACAGGGTCATATGGTAGCTCTATTCTTTATAAGAAAGAACATAAGAGAACTTTAATCATTTAGCCATAAATGATTATATCTTTCAGTTCTTTTTTCTGATTGCTTTTTTGTGTTCTGGCTGGAGTTAGTCTGAACTTCCCAGGGATCCACCAAAACCAGGCTCTGTATTGTCTTCAGTCATATCTACTAATCCCATTGCCTGGATACCTTTCTTGCCAATCTTTATTTGCCTGGTTTATGCTTTATCCTTTGGAATTTTGCTTAGATAGTACACCATCCAGGAATCTTTCTACTCCCCACAAACTGACCTAAATATTCCTCCTAAATTATCTTGAATTTTTCTTAACATTATATGCAAACTTCATACTTTCTTCTCAGTATCTTTGTTTGATCATCACCTCTCTCATGTCTCTACATTTTGCATTGTCTTCCCAGAATCTGTAGTGTAACATGATCTCTATTACATTCTTATAAAAGAAAAAAGAAAAAACACTTAAAATCAGTCCTGATAATGTATCATAGTTAAATTCATGTCACTAATGATAAAAAATGCTTTATAACTTGGATGAGTTCAGTGGAAAAGCAGAGACATGGACTAAAGAATTAAGCCAAGAATTATAATCTTAAATTCTGTTCTTCCAGGGCCCTTTTAGTCACTCAAGTAACTTTTTGGTAACAGTTTTATTAAAATACAATTCACTTACTTATAATTCACTAATTAAAAATGTATAATTCGGTGTTTTTTATTATATCCAGATTGTGCAACCATCAATACAATCAATTCTAGAATATTTTCACTACAATAGAAAGAAACTCTGTATAGCCATCACCCCTAAATCCTCTCATAACCAAGGCAACCATTAACCTACCTTCTGTCTCTGTAGATTTGCCTAAACTGGACATTTCATATACATGGAATCATATATTGTATGGTCCTTTATGCCTGGCTTGAGGGGTGATGTTTACAAGGTTCATCCATATTGTTCAAATAACTTTTGATAGTTTTAACTATATGTCTTGAAATTTTCAACAACAAAGCTAGACAAAATATATCCAGATCTAACCCAATCCATTAATTAAAAGTTTTAAATATTATAATTGCAATTTTTTTCTATTGGTCAATGTAGATTTTATAGAATATATTTTACATGAGAAAGTTTAAGATTTATCACCAGTTATGAAGAACTTTATCCTTTAGACTAGGATAAAGTTTGAGCCATTGCGAAGGTACTTTATATGCTGTGAATAGAATGCACATTTTTTCTTCATAAGAGCTTACTAAAGTGCACATGGAATGAAATAATAATACCAAATATGTTGTATTCAGTCTGCAGACCCATCTGTGGTTATTGAAACTATTTAAAAGTATGTCTCTAGAATATTGTTTGACTAAATCTTCCACCCTTGTAGGAGTTCAGCCTGCTCCTGAAGGCATACAGGCTGACTTTGTTTAATACAATTTGGTATTGTCTTAACAGTTGGTGATGAAAACATCAGGAATGCTTTTAAAATACTGAAGAAATAAGCGTTTATACTTTGGAGCACATGTGAACATTTGATTTACTGCTGATAAAAAATATTCACAACTCCAGCTTGCTTCATTATGTGTGTAATAATGTACCTAATATTCTTTTCCTCCCTTTTCTGGAAATGGTAAATGAAGATTTGCATTCAGGGTAGAGCATCCTCTTGGGGAAGCAGTAGATGCCTAGACTGACATTCCCTAAGCCCCAAACCTTGTTAAAAGTGGTTTCAGTCCTGGGGACCTAATGCACTGATTGCTTCCCTAGAAGGAGTCTCATCGCTTGCTCCATTCGGTCCTATTACTGAAGGTCTAATTACATCTGTTATGCTGTTCAGTTTTACAGAAGGTTGGGAAAGACATTAGGGGTATTAGGGCATAGGGTTGGGGGCATGTAACACACACATCTACACACACACTCATGTTATGGATTTTGAGAAATAAACTGGTGACCAAGCTAGAATAGTTGTGAGATTGTATCTAAACTATCAAGTTACTGTAACAAGTCAAAATGGAGATGGTTCGAATTCTGCATGATTGCCCGGGCAAGAGGAAACCAATTACACTGTCAAAATCTGAAACACTGGGAGCTTAAAAGCCCCATAGGACTTCTTTGGAACCAAACACTTTTTTTTTGCTATCTATAAAAGGACAAGTAAAGCATTATTTTTATACCATTGCAAAGTGTCACTTATATTCTGAGCTTCCCAAACCTTTCCTAGCCCACTGTTTCCCTGTATACTGCAAACAGTATATGCTTATGCTATGCTTTTGTGTAGCCCAGATGAAGACTGTCATCATGGCCTAATAGAGCTCAAAATGGAAAGGGAGAGGGGGTGGAAGAGAGGCTCATTATTTTTTAAATGGCTTCACTTTTCCCATAGGAATCCTATAGATCCCACTTAGCAGAAGCTCATTCCAGCACTGATTAAGTGGGAAATACACAGAATCTCAAAAGGTCAGACCTATAATCAGCTGTCCTCAGGGACTTCTATGGAAAACTTCTTCATCCAACTTGAATTTATTGCCATCTTAAAACATAGTGCAATAGATGATATGACATTAAAAAGTATATACAGATATCTTTGTATATGTGTGTTAGTCGTTCAGTCGTGTCCGACTCTTTGTGACCCCATGGACTGTAGCCCACCAAGCTCCTTTGTCCGTGGGATTCTCCAGGCAAGACTACTGGAGTGCATTGCCATTTCCTTCTCCAAAAAATCTTTATATATAGTCATACACATATATGACACATGTGCATGTATGTATATGTGTGTGCAGATGATATGACATTAAGAAAAGCTACCTATCTATGCACGTATGACATATGCATGCATGTATGCGTGTATGGGTGTATGATGGATGTCTGCCCACCTAAACTCACAGTAGCCTGATTTACCTGAACCATTTGATTTGTTAGGTAATCTTCCCTATAGTGTTTTACTTTATGTTATTGGTTTGTTTTTATATTGTTGGAAACTTTGAAACTATAACAAATTAAGTTTACGTAGAATTGGTTTTGGGTTTTTGAGAAACTGTTCACAAATTATATACTCTGAAAGTGTATGACTAAAAAAAAGTGTATGTAAAAGGAATAGGATAATAGAGGAGAAACAAATAGAATTCTTAATATGTTTCCAAACTGTGTGCAAGCCTGTGATAAACACATCTTTGTGGGGAGAATATACTTGGGGGAACCGGATGGCTTAAGCTGGACAAAGCTTTGTTTCTTTTCTCTTCAAATGCATTTTTACTTATTTTAGTAAAGAATTATAGTCAATATTTTATTTAAAAAATGACTTTGGTCACAGGCTGAAGGGTTTTTGCTCATCACACCTTAAAATGCCATCTCCATTTACGTCCTCACATAAATTTGCAGTCTGTTCATCACCTTTATGCTGAGAGCAGCACCCAAATACGAAATGTTAAATCAGTCATGAACCTTCGTGCTTGCTTATCCGCGTGGAAGAAAATAGATTGTTCCTCTCTCCTCTGCTTGTTCCAAGTAGTTATTTAGTTAAAAGTGGAAGAAAATTGACCTTGGAGTTGTCTCTAGCTGTGAGACTGAGAAAGACTGCGACGGTTTCTCACTTAAGCCTCATTCTCTGCCCCTACTTCTTGGGAGACAACACAGTCTTACACGAGGGACGGAAAGGCAGTGGTGAAAGTGCAGAGCGGCTACTCCCTGAGTCACTTTTCCTTTTCAGGGTTTAGGAAAGTGGTTGTCATTCCTATCTCTTCCTACCTCAAGAAGAGTAAGACAGGAAGAGAGAAACTGAGGTTTAGAGCAGATGTTTCCCTTGTCTTCTGCTTATTGGAAAGCTGAGAGAAAGTACCCAGTGAGTGGACATAATGAGGAAATGAATGTGTTTGTCTCTCTAGTTTTGAATATGTCACAATGAATTAGAGTATGACTCTTTTGTTTTGTGAATAGAGTAGCTTGGAAGTGGGAAAACCAGTGACAAGAAGGAGCTTCTCCCGGGAGACAGGGATAAACCTCCACGGATACCATCAGTGGAAATATGAGAATGGATTGGCCAGGAGCCCAGGGCAGGATTCACATAACTGGGCTCGAGTCTTCACCATGTGACCCTGGAAATCTAGTTAACTTCTCTGAGCCTCATTTTTCTCATCTACAACATGGGGATAATAATGGTAGCTGTTTTCAGAAGTTTTGAGGGGAAATTAAATGAAATAAAGATTGATGAGTGACTAGCATTTAGTAAGTGTTCGTTAGAAGTCAGATGCTG
This sequence comes from Moschus berezovskii, assembly GCF_049115385.1. Classification (NCBI taxonomy): domain Eukaryota; kingdom Metazoa; phylum Chordata; class Mammalia; order Artiodactyla; family Moschidae; genus Moschus; species Moschus berezovskii. The sequence continues at coordinate 63,710,813 of NC_142466.1, forward strand.
ATCCTATTAATGTTGGGAGGCAAAGACATTATAAAAATGGTAACACTTCTTGTCATAATCAACAGTAGTGTGATGATAAAGTATAACTGGATATTTACGAAGAGACACAAATATACTTGACTTGAAGGGGTCAAGTATTTTAATGTATTCAGGAATGTACCTATAGGAAAATAATAAACTGATGAAGGACAGAAATAAGTTGGTTGAGCCTTCAGCATAGTTTACATGGAGTGTGTATTGCACTTGCTTTCCTAACCATCTTAAACCAGAAAGATTGCTTTTGAATAGTTGCAGATATCCAGGCAGCACAGTGTTTTGCTTAAGCATGTAGAGAATTCTTGGGAGTTGCACAGTTCTGAATGAGCCTAAGAATTTTGGATCCTGTCTGCAGTTGGTATTGGTTAACCCAGCAATGCTATAGTATTTCCTTGAAAATTTCTCAATAAATATTTCTGTCACAAAAAAGGAGTCAAATATTCAGCTAGACTCTGGGTTGACAATCTTTTGTATCTAACTGATATGGATATTGGTCACTAAAAAATGCTATAAAGAATATTGACAGGTCATATAAAATACTTTGCTTTCTGTTGCTGTCTATGAACATCAGTGTGGGGATATTGGAAATCTTAAATCAGTGCTAATTTTTACCACACTCACGCATAAATAATTTTCTCTCATCCCTGTGAATTAGCACAATTATTTGAAGAGTCAACATTTGTGAATAATCAACAAATTGTTAAACTGAATTTTTGTACATTCTGCAAATAACTTTTAGTTGTGAAAAGTACAGAACACAATGAGCTTTTGTTATTTTATTAATATAGAATAATGCTTAAGTGCTATTCTCCTTCATTTGAAAATAACATGTATATTGAAACATGCCTTAATTTTCTTGTTTATTGAAAGTCTGCTCTGTAACTAGCATTACTCTAGATATTAGAATTCGATGGAGAACATGCCTTCTAAGATTTTGCATGCTAGTGGAGGGAATACAATAAGCCAATAATGGAATAAACAAGTAAACAACGTAGGTTCACATTGTGAAGAAAATGACACCGGAATATCTTATGTGTATGGAAATGCTACTTTAGGGAACACTTCTTCAAAGGGCCTTTGAGCTGAGACATGAGGAATGGAAAGGTACTGGTCATGCAGAGGAAACCATCAGCTGGAGAAAGCTCAACATGTTTGGAGGATGAAATGGCATAGAGCACACTGGAGCATAGGGAGGAGAGGGCAGGCAGTACCTGAGGCTTGGAAAGGAAATAGGGCCAGATCACGGCAAGATCTAGGATTTGGAAGCCACTGATTAGAGAGAGTGTGTGTGAGTGTGTGAGAGAGGGAGAGAGTGTTTCAGCTGAGCACCCAAATGATTGGTTTTCATTTTCTTCCCACCCTTATTTTGCATGCACACAGAGCTGTACACAGCTGCAGCTGCAGATCTTAACATGTGAGAGAGCTGCACATTTTAGGTGACGTTCCTTTCTGAAAGAAACCATGCCACTTGAGAGAGAGACATTTTCACACACATACAGACACACACACACTTATACACACATATGCCACATCTCTATCTCTTTTTTCTTTAAGCAGGGCTATGACCTTGTCTAATTTACATTAGACATTCACCATTTGACTATGGGATGAACAATGGATTGTGGGAAGGCAAGACTGAAGTCAGGGAAACCAATTAAGAGGTCATTACAGAATCCTAGGAAAGAGATGATGACAGCTTGAAATAAGATGAGGGCTTAGGAGATATGCCATGTTAACATACACACACACAGGATGTGTTTTGGAGACAGAGTCAATAGGACTTGTGATGGGTTGAATGTAGGGGCTGAGTCACAGGAAAATTAATGTGAGTGGTGGTACAAAATGGGCAGGAAGCTGGTGGGTGTTTTAATACGACAGACCTTTGTTATAGCAAAACACTTTGGCCTTCCATAAATCACCATAGCTTGCAACATCAGGAACTCAAAAGGACCAAAAAACTCCCATTAGCACTGAAGCATAGCAACTCTATAATAGACATATTTAACAAAATGGCATCTGTGCTATTTGTTTTACTTTATTATGCATAGTTCAGGGAGCAGGGCAGAGGAATGCACAGTAGTACATAAGGTGTGATCACATTGTTCCTGAGAATGCAGGAGAAGGCTGTTTCACTAAGATGGGAGGTGAGGGACTCAATGTTCTGTCAAACCCTCATATGTCCTGTGGTATGTTTAGGGAAGGCCGTGGCACGATTCCTAATAGGGTGCACTCACAGCTGTAGGTGAGGACAGACTGCTGCTGATGTTTCCTGTGTGGTAGTGTTCTTTCAGATGATGGCTGTGACCCTCTAGCGGGTAATTAATGATGGAGAATTATCAGCACCTGATGGAAAAGTGTAATAGAAAACATTAGAGTGCACCTTCTATGATATTGTTCTATGAGTTTTTGTTTTTGTTTCATTTGCATATATGGATGCATGGATGCATCACAGTGCAGAAAAGATTTATTACAGTGGGTCTAGGTTAAAAAGAAAAGTTGGAAAACTACTGTTCTCAGGTACATTTTGGGAAATGTACTGGCAATTCATCCTTGATTTCTTGCTTGAATTTAACTGTCTAAAGAATTGGAATAGGTTTATTTCCTTACCTCATCAACTTTAGTCTTTATGGAAGAAAGACAGAGATGAACTGAACTCACATTGGAGATGAATAAGTTGGTGGATCTTGGAAAAGAGGTGGGGAACATAAAAGCTACCAAAACACTGGGGAATAAATGGTGAAAAGTATCCCCAAAAGCCAGATGAAAACAGCAGAGCCCCAGCCAAATAGTCACAGGCATATTATCTGGGAAAGGGTTAGCAAAAAGAAGGGTTGAGAGTCTCACGGGCAATCTTGGCCCATTCAAGTTCTGTGCGTGTCTACCTTTGGTACTCAATGCTGCAAAAGGGAGACCCATAACTGACATTTAAGGAATTTTTATATAGGCACCATCTTGATAATGGAAAATCCAGGAGCTCAGAGATGTCACTGCATATATGTAGTTCTGCATCCCCAGTTCCTAGGCCAGTCATCATTTTGGGGATTTGCACTGCACACAAAGCCTGTGCCTTATTTCTTCGTGTCACTCACAGACAAACCCTGTGAGATTGCCAGAAGATCAGAACAAAGCCAGATTGTAAGTGAAGAATGAAGAGATGGGAGCCTTCCTAAATTACAGACCAAGGAAGAGTCCAGGATCTCTCCTGGCAGTGACAAGGAAGAGGGTTGGTTTCTGATTTTCCAAACATCCTCTCTTTAGGGCCCCTCATTCAGACAGAGGTAGCTGCACACGATGGGACTTCAGTTTGCCTGTTCCCACCCTTTCTCCTTGCACTTGTTGTCTCTTAGTGTGTGCAAGACATGAACAGTTGTACAGTAGGCCAACACCTGAGATGCTGCAAGTGTAACATGTGATACTTGTGATACACAATACGAATACACTTATGAAATGTAATCATATAAATATGTAATATATGATAAAACATTTCTTTATTTTCCTCCAGCATGCTTGAACTACTATTCCATAACTACCTTTGTTGGATAATTCTAACACTGGAATTGAAACTATTGTTGACTTTTTAAAAACTATTCTTAATGAAAGATATGATTATAAGTATCCATATCTTGCCTCATGCTTCCAGTTAAACCTCAGGCCTCTTTTAAAAGTTGGATTCAAAGAGAACGGTGTGGTATGGCAACTGGAATGAATCTATAGGAAGGGAAGTGCTGAGAATTTTAATTAGTGACTATTAAACATAAAAATTTAAATCATAGACAACAGTTTGGGTGCTACAATTTGAAAGGGACATCCGTAAACTGGAATATGTCCATAAAAGGGAAATAGGACTATACATTAGAGATCTAAAAAATAAATTTTATGGGAAACAACCAAAAAATAAATAATTCAGGAGGAAAATGTGAGCCACTGTTACATTGTTGGCATTGACTTCAGACATAGCAAGAGCCTCTGAGGAAATTTAGTATAAGAAGAAAAAGTTTAGTATAAGAAGCGAGGCTTTTTGGGAATTGTGAATTTGGCCACTATGTATCTTAAGAATATTTGCATAGATAGAGTATGGATTATCTTTATTTCTCCATTTTCTTAATTGTTGCGGGGGAAGAGACAGAGTTTGACCCGGATGATGCTTTTCAACAGGGGTGGTGCAGATTTCTAGAGATCTAAATCTTACATAATTTCAGGACACTCTTTAAGAAAACAAAATTAAGTATGTAAGTTGATGTAATTTGTTGACTTAAATAGATTTCCAATTATTTTTCTAGTGAAGATGGGTTTATTTGGGATCAGCAGAGAATTGCAATATGGGGTCTGTAATTATAGTGAGCCATGTCCAAGTGCTTGTACAGGAAGGTAAGGAGAACACTTTGGGGGAAATGGAAGTTGAGAGGTCTATGGTAAGCAAGAGTCTGTGGCTTTTTGTTGACTGAGTCCTTGTCAGGAAACAGAAGGAGTCTTTTTTCTTTCTGTCGGGCTCTGCTTTCTTCACAGAGCATGAGAGCTCCCCCATCTGGTCTCCTAACTCTGTTTAATTGAGATTTCTGTTTATTATTTTTTTTCCTAAAAAGAAGCCACACAAGTGACAATTCTTTAAAAAATGACAAATCCTAAAATCATTCTAAAGTCCAAGAAAAAACCCCAAATGTTCTTATTACTTAGCTGCCTGACATACCTCTATGATACTTTTTAGTCTGTATTTGGGAATACAGATTCTGAGCAACTCTTCATATTACAACATACTGTAGTATACACATCTATATTTATATAGAGAAGAGAATACAAGGGTACAGAGAATAGAAAGATGCTTCGGTCTTCCCCCGTCGTAGTCGATTAGTGTTTTTGTGCTGTGCTTAGTCACTCAGTCATGTCCAACTCTTTGAGACCTCACGGACTACAGCCCGCCAGGCTCCTCTGACCATGAAATTTTCCAGGCAAGAATACTGTAAAGCAATTATCCTTCAATTAAAAATAAATAAATTTAAAAAAAATACTGGAGCTTGCTGCCAGTTCCTACTCCAGGGGATCTTCCACCCAACAGACCAAACCTGCATCTCTTTGGTGTTTTTAATTATCGGTAATTTAGAACTTTTTCCACAAGCCAGTTTTTGATGCTCTGCATTTCAGGCCTTTCCCCAGTCCTCTCACTTGCTTCCAGTGCAAATGAGAAGCCTAATCTAGATACGATTGACTTTGATTTATCAATTTCCTTCATGGCGCCCTGGTGCTTCTGTAGAAATGCCTTCGGTGGATCTTGACTGACCCCTCCCCAACCATATATGACTGAAATGGTGGAAGCCCTCTGCCCAGATTTAACAAGAGAGGTTCTGCTCTCCCCAGATTTATAAAGAGGATTTTTCTCATTTCTGGGAGATTCCAAGGGTAAATATCAAGGGAAAACTGACCTGAATGAAGGCATTAGGGTGACTCAGAAATAATCATAAAACCAAGTAAATGTTAGTCTGCTTTTTATTAACACTTTGCGCCAGCAAGTCTGAACAATGTCAGTGAAAAAAATAATTCACCATCAAAAGCTTTTCTTGGTCAGGGTTCAAAATAATTGTTGTAGTTACTCTTAGGTTTTAATAATAAATGTGCTAGCTTTAGATTGGCATGGTTTTATTTTGTATACTTCAGTAAACATTGTATTCTGCGTGGAAGCTAATTTGGAAAACTCTGATTCTCAGAACACACAGAGAAATTAGTTTTTAGAGTAAGTTCCTGATGGTTCTTGGAGGAGGCAATGGCGACCCACTCCATACTCTTGCCTGGAAAATCCCGTGGATGGCGGAGCCTGGTAGGCTGCAGTCCATGGGGTCGCTAAGAGTCGGACAGGACTGAGCAACTTCACTTTCGCTTTTCACTTTCGTGCATTGGAGAAGGAAATGGCAACCCACTCCAGTGTTCTTGCCTGGAGAATCCCAGGGACTGGGGAGCCTGGTGGGCTTCCGTCTATGGGGTCACACAGAGTCGGACACGACTGAAGTGACTTAGCAGCAGCAGCAGCCTGATGGTTCTGAACCATTCAGACTTGCTTTGGTTACAGTCTGTGTCTTCAGTCACTGTGGTGTTACATATTCCTGCAATTAAACAGTAGATTTGAAATAAACAATGTTAGTAGAGTGACTGGAAAAATGAATAAACAGTACTTGAGGCACAACAGTTTTATCATTCTTTGTGACCACTTGGGGATTTGTGTTTAAAATATAAAACTGTGAAACAGATTGCAAACTGTGAGGTTGTCTTAGTCCTTTCAGGCTGCTGTAGCAAAGTACAGCAGACTGGGTAGCTTATAAACAACCAGCACTTCACAGTTGTGAAGGCTGAAAGTCCAGAGTCATGCTACCAGCAGTTATAATATTTAGTGAGGACTTCTTGGTTCCTTCCTGCCTTACATGGTGGAAGGGGCTGGGCGTCTTTGTGAAGTTTCTTTTATAAAGGCACTGACCTCGTAGCTCAGTCTATAAAGAATCTGCCTGCAATGTAGGAAACCCAGGTTCAGTTCCTGAGTTGGGAAGATCCCCTGGAGGAGGAAATGGCAACCCACTCCAGTATTCTTGCCTGGAAAATCCTATGGACAGAGAAGCCTCGCAAGCTACAGTCAATGGGGTCACAGGAGTCAGACACAACTTAGTGACTAAACCACCACCACCACCACATTCATGAGGCCCCTACCTTAACCACTTTCCAAAGGCCACATCTCCAAATACCATCACCTTTGAGGATTAGGATTTCAGCTTAATGAATTTTGTGGGAACAGGGATTAGACAACTAGGGACAGTCTCTATATATGAGACTTTCAGGGCTAAAAGCAGGAAAATTCCAGGAAAACTTGGATAGGTGCTCACACTGGCAAGACTTGGCAGCTAGCTTTCCCAAAATAGAGCAACTGTTCAAGCTGTAGTTCTTTTATAACATATCCTAGAATCTGTATCTCATCAATCCTGCCATATTATATTGGATGTAAATTAAGTCCAACCCACTCCTAACAGGAAATTATATAAGGCTGTGAATACCAGGAAGCTGTGTGTTGACTTGAAAACCGCCTACCATCTTTGCCTGTCTTGTCTTTTCACCTCTACAGCAGTTCTTGACAGAATACATTTTTATTTTGCACAGAGCATAAATCAACATTTCTTGGTGCTATCCTAGGTATATATATTCACCAAAGCAAGAAGGAATCGAATCTGAAACATATAAAGTATGCTTTGTGTGGCAAGGGTATGACATGATGATAAAATATGAGATATAGTGTCTGTTAATTAGTGTGAAACTACTTAAATCACTAATAATGAACATGGCCCATGGCGTACCTTCCTCAGAGTACCTCAAGGAAAATGCACAACTCAAATTTTCCCATAGATTCAGCCATGCCTGGTGATTATCTCCTTAATGTACAGCAAGCACTAAGTATCCTCAGCTATATTTAAGAAGTACATAGCCATCTGTGCTTAAAATAATAGATTAGTTCATAAAAGATCCTTTCATTGATGCATTTCCCTCATTTCCCCCTTTTTAAATTTCTATCTTTATTCTAGAAAAAGAGATCATTAGCTGAATGATTACTTAATAAGCATCTGCGTCCTAATTATGATTTTTCCCTTAATGTGGGTAATCTTTTCATTCATTTCTTCTTTTTTAGTAACATCTGCTTGAAAACATAATCTTTGTTTGCAAGATATCATCTGTCCCCACAGTTCCTTTTCCTCTTGAAGCTCCAGTGTTGGACTCTGATATCACCATTAGTTGCTATAGAGATTATTATGATGCCACAAACAGAATTATGAATTCATGCTGGGAAGCAGTGGTGGGAAGTCTACTATTCAAAAAAACAGAAACAACTTTATAGCTTATTTTAAAATGAGTGAACTAAATTCAAGGAAGAAAACACTAACCTATTTCTCTAAGCACACTGTGTTTTCAGAATTGTCCACCTGATGTAGAAGAATTTACACCATTCAATCTGACTTTTCTAATGAGTCACTTAGTTTGCAAACTTTTGTAAGCTCTGCTTGTGTCTGTATGCAGTGGGTGATGGAATTGTAAATGCACTGATAGCTGGCGTTTCAGTCTCCTTAAGCTCAGTGGTAAAGAATCTGCCTGCCAATGTAGGAGCAGCAGGAGACAGGGGTTCAATCCCTGAATGGGGAAGTTCCCCTGGAGGAGGAAATGGCAGTGCATTCCAGTATTATTCTGGGATAATCCCATGGACAGAGGAGCCTGGCGGACTGCAAGTCTGTGGGTTCACAAAGAGTTCGACATGACTGAATGAATGAGCACGCACACATGCACAGTGATAAATGCCAGTCTCCATACTCATACAAATCACAGAGCAATTGCCAAAGATCATTAAAAGGGCAAAAAAGGGATTGAGGGTACTGTATTTCAAGTGTTTCATAAGTATACACAGCCTCTATCTAAAATAAATATTATAGCACTAAGCTAGTCATAATAATATGAATTCTACTGCATAAAATATAATTGAAGAGTTACCTTCCAGGACAGCAATATTATTTATTGCACAGAGAAAATGCCATGTGGAAAGGGAGCCCCGGAGCCTAGATTCTAGGTTTAACTACTCTTCTGCTTCAGTTTATAATCTTGGGCAATTCGTGGAACCACCCAGAGCTTCCATTTCATGGGAACAGTGATGGTGATAGGAAAACCTCTACTACAATTGCTGGCCAGGGATCCTCTAAGAAGTACTGAGATAGTGTCTGTAGAGCATTTTGAAGCCCTTAGACAAAATGAGACAGATAACTAAGAAATACTTTAAGATATTTTAAAATTATATTCCAGGATTTTTAGGATTTTAAGATTAGACTCCAGTTTGGATTTTTAGGATTAGAATCCAGTTTGGATTTTTTTAATGGCCTGCTAAAGGCTGATTTATTCCTCAGTCCAAAGGTAACAAAGTCATCAAGCTGAGTTGCACTACAGATTTTAAAATAATACAGCTATCTTCATCAATTATGAGATTGATTCTGACAAACAAAACTAATTTCTATTTATAATGAAGAAATATGAAGGAAATTATGTTAGGCAGAAATGGACAGAATGTAATTTATTTCCCAGACACATTATTTTTCAGTTCACTTTTGGTTTAAAGATGTCTATGTTAAGTGTTCGCTCTTCAAAAATTCAGTCAGCAATTTTTTAGCCTTCATTTTATTGTTTTGTCATGAAGAACCGCCTTTGAGTTTACACAGAATTCAATATTTGTGAAATATTTTTAAAATATTTATCACATACCAACTGATTTGAATAGTAGTGATAAAGAATACACATCTCATTGTGGTTGGTTATTTAACAACTTGAGTCTTCTAAAACAATATATTTAAACACTTATTGCATTTTAGATCATATTATCAGCCATTTTAAAACTGATTTAGATATCTGACTAATGTCACCCTGCTTATTTAACTTATATGCAGAGTACATCATGAGGAACACTGGGCTGGAAGAAGCACAAGCTGGAATCAAGATTGCAGGGAGGAATGTCAATAACCTCAGATATGCAGATGACACCACCCTTATGGCAGAAAGTGAAGAGGAACTCAAAAGCCTCTTGATGAAAGTGAAAGAGGAGAGTGAAAAGTTTGGCTTTAGCTCAACGTACAGAAAACGAAGATCATGGCATCTGGTCCCATTACTTCATAGGAAATAGATGGGGAAACAGTGGAAACAGTGTCAGACTTTATTTTTTTGGGCTCCAAAATCACTGCAGATGCTGATTGCAGCCATGAAATGAAAAGACGCTTACTCCTTGGAAAGAAAGTTATGACCAACCTAGATGGTATATTAAAAAGCAGAGACATTACTTTGCCAACAAAGGTCCATCTAGTCAAGGCTATGGTTTTTCCTGTGGTTATGTATGGATGTGAGAGTTGGACTGTGAAGAAAGCTGATCACCGAAGAATTGATGCTTTTGAACTGTGGTGCTGGAGAAGACTCTTGAGAGTCCCTTGGACTGCAAGGAGATCCAACCAGTCCATTCTAAAGGAGATCGATCAAGCTGAAACCGCAATACTTTGGCCACCTCATGCAACGAGTTGACTCACTGGAAAAGAGTCTGATGCTAGGAGGGATTGAGGGTGGGAGGAGACAGGGAAGACAGAATGAGATGGCTGGATGGCATCACTGACTCGATGGACATGAGTTTGAGTGAACTCCGGGAGTTGGTGATGGACAGGGAGGCCTGGCGTGCTGTGATTCATGGGGTCTCAAAGAGTTGGATATGACTGAGCGACTGAACTGAACTGAATGGACATAAATACGCTAATGAGATGAATAAAAGCGACTTGCAAATCAATATATGTAGTATTATCCTCTATTTTTGAATATCACTAGGAAAAGAATTTAAGTCTACACCTGGAGATATTTACATTGGTTATTTGCATAATGAGATGTCAAGAATTTCTAGTTTAAAATAGTTTTTCTGAATGTTCAGAAATTCCACACAATAGTAAAATAAGCTGATTTTATTTTAAAATTTAAGGTACTTTATACAGAAAATTGGATTAAAGATTCACTGAGCATGCCCCCGCCTATCAGAACAAAACTCAGTTTCCTCCTAAGTCAGTCTGTCACATCAGGAAGCTTTGATAACCTTCTTATCTATATCCATCAGAGGGCCAACAGAATGAAAAGAACAATCACAGAAAACTAACCAAAATGATCACATGGACCACAGCCTTGTCTAACTCAATGGAACTATGAGCCATGCCATGTAGGGACACCCGAGACAGATGGGTCATGGTGGAGAGTTCTGACAAAATGTGGTCCACTGGTGAAGGGAATGGCAAACCTCTTCAGTATTCTTGCCTTGAGAACCCCATGAAGAGTATGAAAAGGCAAAAAGATAGGACACTGAAAGATGAACTCCCCAGTTCAGTAGGTGCCCAATATGCTACTGGAGTTCAGTGGAGAAATAAGTCCAGAAAGAATGAAGAGACAGAGTCAAAACAAAAACACCACCCAGTTGTGGATATGAATGGTGATGGAAGTAAGGTCCAATACTGTAAAGAACAATACTGCATAGGAACCTGGAATGTTAGGTCTATGAATCAAGGCAAATTGGAAGTGGTCAAACAGGAGATGGAAAGAATGAACATTGACATTTTAGGAATCAACGAACTAAAAGGGATTGGAATGGGTGAATTTTACTCAGATGACTATTATATCTACTACTGTGGGCAAGAATCCCTTAGAAGAAATGGAGGAGCCATCATAGTCAACAAAAGAGTCCAAAATGCTGTACTTGGATGCAATCTCAAAAATGACAGAATAATCTCTGTTCATTTCAAAGGAAAACCATTCAGTATTACAGTAATACAAGTCTATGCCCCTACCAGTAATGCTGGAGAAGCTGAAGTCAAATGGTTCTATGAAGACCTACAAGACCTTCTAGAATTAACACCCATGAAAGATGTCCTTTTCATTATAGGGAACTGGAATGTAAAAGTAGGAAGTCGAGGTAAACACAAGAGAAGACTCTATACATGGACATCACCAGATGGTCAATACCAGAATCAGATTGATTATATTCTTTGGAGCCAAAGATGGAGAACCTCTATATGGTCAGCAAAAACAAGACTGAATCTGTGATTCAGATCATGAACTCATTGCCAACTTCAGACTTAAATTGAAGAAAGCAGGGAAAACCACTAGACCTTCAGGTATGACCTAAATCAAATCCCTTATGCTTATACAGTCAGTCAGTTCAGTTCAGTTCAGTTCAGTCACTCAGTCATGTCCGACTCTTTGTGACCCCAAGAATCACAATACGCCAGGCCTCCCTGTCCATCACCAACTCCTGGAGTTCACTCAAACTCATGTCCATCGAGTCAGTGATGCCATCCAGCCATCTCATTCAGTAGAAGTGACAAATAGATTCAAGGGATTAGATATGATAGACAGAGTGCTTGAAGAACTATGGACTGAGGTTCATGACATTGTACAGGAGGCAGTGATCAAGACCATCCCCAGGAAAAGGAAGTGCAAAAAGGCAAAATTGTGGGTTGATAAGGCCTTACAAATAGAGAAAAGAAGAGAAGCTAAAGCAAAGGAGAAAAGGAAAGATATACCATTTGAATGCAGAGTTCCAAAGAATAACAAGGAGAGAAAAGAAAGCCTTCCTCAGCCATCAATGCAAAGAATTGCAGGAAAACAGTATAATGGGAAAGATTAGAGATCTCTGCAAGATAATTAGAGATACCAGGGGAACATTTCATGCAAAGATGGGCACAATTAAGGACAGAAACGTTATGGACCTAACAGAGGCAAGAGATATTAAGAAAAGGTGGCAAGAATACACAGAAGAACTATACAAAAAAAGATCTTCATGACCCAGATAACCACGATGGTGTGGTCACTCACCTAGAGCTAGACCTCCTGGAATGTGAAGTCAAGTGGGCCTTAGGAAGCATCACTACTGACAAAGCTAGTGGAGGTGATGGAATTCCAGTTGAACTACTTCAAATCCTCAAAGATGATGCTGTGAAAGTCCTGAACTCAATATGCCAGCAGATTTGGAAAACTCAGCAGTGGCCACAGGACTGGAAAAGGTCAGTCTTCATTCCAATCCCAAAGAGAGGCAATGCCAAAGAGTTTTCAAACTACCATACAATTGCACTCAGCTCACACACTAGTAAAGTAATCTCAAAATTCTCCAAGCAAGGCTTCAACAGTTTATGAACCATGAACTTCCAGATGTTCAAGCTGGATTTAAAAAAGGCCGAGGAACCAGAGATCAAATTGCCAAAATCATTTGGGTCATCAAAAAAGCAAGAGAGTTCCAGATAAACATCTGTTTCTGCTTTATTGACTATTCCAAAGCCTTTGACTGTGTGGATCACAACAAACTGTGGAAAATTCTTAAAGAGATGGCAATACCAGACCACCTGACCTGCCTTCTGAGAAACCTGTGTGTATGTCAGGAAGCAACAGTTAGAACTGGACATGGAACAACAGACTAGTTCCAACCAGGAAAGGAGTGTGTCAAGGCTGTATATTGTCACATATACAGGTGCTTATTTAACTTAAATGCAGAGTACATCATACTGCATGCTGGGCTGGATGAAGCACAAGCTGAATCAGGTTGCTGGAAGAAATATCAATAACCTCATATATGCAGATGACACCACCCTTATGGCAGAAAGTGAAGAGGAACTAAAGAGGCTCTTGATGAAAGTGAAAGAAAAGAGTGAAAAAGTTGGCTTAAAGCTCAACATTCAGAAAACTAAGATCATGGCATCTGGTCTCATCACTTCATGGCAAATAGATGGGGAAACAATTGAAACAGTGAGAGATTGCATTTTTGGGGGCTCCAAAATCACAGCAGATGATGACTGCTGCCATGAAATTAAAAGATGCTTGCTCCTTGGAAGAAAAGCTAGACAGCATATTAAAAAGCAAAGACATTACTTTGCCAACAAAAGTCTGTCTAGTCCAAGCTATGGTTTTTCTGGTAGTCATGTATGGATGTGAGAGTTGGACTATAAAGAAAGCTGAGCACTGGAAAATTGATGCTTTTGAACTGTGATGTTGGCGAAGACTCTTGAGAGTCCCTTGGACTGCAAGGAGATCCAACCACTCCATCCTAAAGGAAATCAGTCCTGAATATCTATTGGAAGGACTGATGGATGCTGAAGCTGAAACTGCAATACTTTGGCCACTTAATGAGAAGAACTGACTCATCTAAAAAGACCCTGCTGCTCGGGAAGATTGAAGGCGGGAGGAGAAGGGGATGACAAAGGATGACATGGTTGAATGGCATCACCGACTCGATGGACATGAGTTTGAGTAGGCTCCAGGAGTTGGTGATGGACAGGGAAGCCTGGAGTGATGCAGTCCATGGCATCACAGAGTCGGACACGACTGAGTGACTAAAGTGAACTGATAACAGATGGATATTATACTGTTCTCCCTCTTTTCAAGGTATTATGAAGCTCAGTAGAGATAAGGAATGTAAAAGTACCTTGGAAATTGTGAAATTTCTTGAAAATGTGTATTGTTCGGGAATTATACTCCAAATTTCAAGCTCTTTAAAAACAAATACTATTTCTCTGTCCAGTCCAAGAATATCCTTACATTGCAACTGTTTAAAAATATTTTCTTTATTTGGAAACCAACCCAAGATCGCTTTTACATAAGTTGGAAAAAAGTACAACACATTTCCCTCACACCTCAAATATCACAGATGGAAAACTGTCATTTTGCTTCACTATTTTCTGTGCTAAAATGATTTTTTAAATGTAGCAAGTGACTAATATATGCCTAAAGAAAATTTAAGACTTTAACTATTTCTGTTTGTAAATGACTATTTGTCAATGAATTAATAAATATTTCTTAATGAAGTGAATGTGCCAATGTCAATGGAGAACTCGGTTTTTTTCCCTTTCAGTTTTATTGAGATACAATTTACATACAGTACTATATAACCTTAAGGGGTAAACACAGTGTTTTGACATACATGATTCATGAAATGATTACCACAATAATTTTTGTGACTGTCCATCATCTCAAATGAACAGAAAAAATACAGAAATAGAAAGTTTTTTTCTTTGTGATGAGAACCCTTGTGATTTACTCTCTTAATAACTCTAACGTATAACATAGTTAGTTCAGTCGCCCAGTTGTGTCCAAATCTGTGACCCCATGGACTTCAGCTCCCCAGGCTTCCCTGTCCTTCAACTCCTGGAGCTTGCTCAAACTCAGGTCCATCGAGTCGGTCATGCCATCCAACCATTTCATCCTCTGTCGTCCCCTTCTCCTCCTGCCTTCAATCTTTCCCAGCCTCAGGGTCTTTTCCAGTGAGTTAGTTCTTCACATTAGGTGGCCAAACATAGAGAAGTGTTAATTATATTTATCATGTATATTACATACCTAGTACTTATTTATGTTTATAATTGGAAGCTTGTACCTTTTGACTACCTCCATCGTATTCCATCTCCTACCCACTGCTTCTGGTAATCACAAATCTGATTTATTTTTCTGAGTTTGCTTGCTTGCTTGCTAGTTTGTTTTTGAAGCATAATAGACCTACAACACTGCATTAGTTTTGTTACACAGCATAGTGATTCAGTATCTCTATAGTTTTCACCACAGTAGGAAAAACAGTGGAAACAGTGTCAGACTTTATATTTTGGGGCTCCAAAATCACTGCAGATGCTGATTGCAGCCAGGAAATTAAAAGACGCTTACTCCTTGGAAGGAAAGTTATGACCAACCTTGATAATATATTAAAAAGCAGAGACATTACTTTGCCAACCAAGGTCCGTCTAGTCAAGGCTATGGTTTTTCCAGTGGTCATGTATGGATGTGAGAGTTGGACTGTGAAGAAAGCTGATCGCCAAAGAATTGATGCTTTTGAACTGTGGTGCTGGAGAAGACTCTTGAGAGTCCCTTGTACCACAAGGAGATCCAACCAGTCCATTCTAAGGGAGATCAATCCTGGGTGTTCATTGGAGGGACTGATGCTGAAGCTGAAACTGCAATACTTTGGCCACCTCATGCGACGAGTTGACTCACTGGAAAAGACTCTGATGCTGGGAAAGGTTGAGGGCGGGAGGAGAAGGGGACGACTGAGGATGAGATGGCTGGATGGCATCATCGACTCTGTGGACATGAGTTTGAGTGAACTCCGGGAGTTGGTGATGGACAGGGAGGCCTGGCGTGCTGTGATTCATGGGGTCGCGAAGAGTCGGACACGACTGAGCGACTGAACTGAACTGAACTGAAGTCTATATACCATCTGTAACCATACAAAGATATTACATAGTTATTTCATACCCCTGAATAACTGTTTTTTTTTTTTTTTGCAACTGGAAGCTTTTAATTTCCTTCAGCTTTTAATTTCCTGTTTCTTTTCTCCCCCTACTTCACTTCCCTGTGACAACTACCTGTTTGTTTTTAATATTTGTATGTTATTTCTATTCATTGGTTTTGTTTTATTTTTAATTCCACATATATGTGATTATATAGATTTGTATTCCTCTGCCAAACTTATTTCACTTAGCATAACATACTCTAGGTCTGTCGATTGTTGTCACAAATGGCAAGATTTTATTCTTTTTTTAATCGGTGAGTCATAATTCACTCTGTATTTAGGCATGTATGTGTGTGTGTATATATGTAAAATCACTTCTTTATTTGTGTATACCGTGTTGTCTATTGTAAATGATACTGCAATGAATATATCAACCTATGTATCTTTTATAATTAGTGTTTTCCTTTTTTTGGATAAATACCCAGGAGTGGATTTACTGGATAGCATCATAATTCTATTTTCAACTAATTAAGGAGTCTCCACACTGTTTCCTACAAGGTTGTACCAAGTTACATTCCCATTAAAAGCACATGAGGTTTCCTTTTCCCTTTGGTCCATATCCTCACCAACACTGGTTATTTGTTGCTTTTGGGTGATAACCATTGTGACAGATATAAGGTGATATCTCATGGTGCTTTTAATTTGCATTTTTCTGATGATTAGAGTAGACATCCTTGTCTTGTTCCTCATTGTAGTGGTAATAATTTCAGCTTTTCACCATTAAGTATAATGTGAACTGTGACCTGGTTATATATGCCTTTTATGATATTGAAGTATGTCCCCCCGTATCCATTTTTTTGGAGAGCTTATTATAAATAGATGTTAAATTTTGTTAAAAGCTTTTTTTCTGTGTCCATTGAGATGATCATTTGATTTTTATTCTTTAGTTTGTTTATGTTTTGTATCATATTGATAGATTTGTGTATAATGAACCATCCTTGTATCCTAAGATAAATCTTACTTGTTCCAGGTGTGTGATCATTTTTAAGTATTGTTGAATTTGATTTGTTAATATTTTAATGAGGATATTTTTATATGTATATTCATCAGTGATATTGGCCTGTAATTGGTGTGTGAGTGTGTGTGTGTGTGTGTGTGTGTGTGATATCTTTGTCTGGTTTTGGTATCAGAGTGATGCTGGCCTCACTTAATGAGTTCAGAAGTATTCCTGCTTTCCCCTGTATTTGTTTGAAATAATTTGAGGAGTCTAGGTACAATATTAACTCATCTCTAAATGTTTTCTAGAATTCACCTGTGAAGTCTTCTGTTTCTGAACTTTAGTTTGTTGATAGTTTTCTGTATATTACTGATTCAGTTTCATTACTGGTAATTGGACTTTCATATTTTCTCTTTCTTCCTGCTTCAATCTTGGAGCTTACACATTTTGAGGAATTTCTGCATTTCGCCTAAGATGTCCATTTTTAACCTATATTCATCTGTTGCCCCGTTTGCCTCCTGCCCTCAATCTTCTCCAGCATCAGGGTCTTTTCCAGTGAGTCAGCTCTTTGCATAAGGTGGCCAAATTAGTGGAGCTTCAACTTTATCAGTCCTTCCAATGAATATTCAGGGTTGATTTCTCCCATGGGTACATGTCATTAAATATTTGTGTGTTTTTCTCCTGTCAACCTGTCCCATGTCAAGTTAATTCTTAGACCAATCAGAAGAACCTAGAAGGGTAGAAAAATTTCTGCCTCAACAGTAGCCACTGATGATGTTCTGAGCTGCTCCTCATATTGGTGTTCTAGAAATGTTTCTGAAAGACTTGCTGTAATAATTACCTGGATGAGGCACAAGGATCTGAAATATTTAACAATAAACTCACCTCTGATGCTTCTGCCTTTTCCATTCTAAGTCAAGTTTTAGTATCATGCTAAAATTCTGTAATATTTCAGACTTTAATATCCACATCTGTAAAATGGTGAAAATAATTTCCTATTTATAGAGGGTTATGAGGCTTATGGTATGGATGTAAAAAGTTTAGCCCAGGGACTGATACAGTGTTCATTCTTATTGCACAATAACTATAGAAATAGTAGTAGCAGTGGACGATCTCCATCTTCTTTACTTTTCCAAACAGTGTTGCTTATTTGTTTCTAAAGCAAGAATGCAAGCTCACATTTATAAAAACTCTATCCTAATTATGTTTTTTTTTTCTGGCATAGTAACTATCTGCTGTTTTTTCAATATTTGTCTTCATAAATACTGCATTACTGTATTTTACATGTTATAACCATTTACATTTGATGTAAAGCTTCCTTCATGCTCTTCATTTTGAGCTTTATAACTATCTTATGAGTCATGCAAGACAGATGCAAAATATTCATAATCCAAGGAAAGAGGATGAGAAGTTAAGCAAGTTATCTTCGCTCACATAAGCAAGTAAATGACAGATTTTAGAAATGATTTTCTGATTATGTTGTGCTTTTCTTGATGCATTAAGAACATAACATCTTTCTTCCATTTATACCTTTATTTAATTTCAATTTGATCCGTGAATACAGGCATCAGAAAAGCTGGAACAAAAGTAGCCAGTGTGGTTTCAGAAAGATGCACTTAATGATTTCCTCAATAATGATTTTGTCATAGGCCCAAATAGGCTGTGATCATCCATAAAGTAATTGACTTGCTGTGAAAACCAAGCTCAATACCAAATGGAAAGTCTTGTCAATGCCTTCTAGACTGATGACTGATCTCCTTCAATAGCAGCATAAATATTTTTAAACTGCAAGAGCCTAACTATGTATGTTCACATTTGTCTAGGCTATGTATACATATCTCATGAAGGAATTTAAAACCAGAGTTAGGGGTAAATCAGAGAATTCAACAATCTGTATTTTTCAATGTGTATGGCCTCAGTGTTAGATAAGACTGGCCTGGTTTTATGTGTTGGGAAATTATGTGGCCTGAAAGAATATAAGCTGTAAAGAGCTGGTGCCTCACGAAGGACACTGGGTACAGAGAAGCAAGGGTAGTTTGCTAATAGGGTATTCCAGGTACCTCTTTGGTCTGGTATCGTGTTCATGTTTCATTCCAGGTATAAAGTGAAGGCCAAAATATGCCTCTTTGGCCTAAAGATTATTTTAGGCTACCTATTATTTAGAAACTGCAGATATAGAAGAAGCTCTGAAAGCAAGTAAAAGTTACTGTTGTGTAAGAGACATTGATAGACAGGGAGGCCTGGCGTGCTGTGATTCATGGGGTCGCGGAGAGTCGGACACGACTGAGCGACTGAACTGAACTGAACTGACCTGAAGAGACATTTACATTTATAAGAGAATCTCCATTTATAAGGGTGTCCTCCTCCCTAGTCATCTAGAGGTGATGCTAGATGAAATCTCTAGAATTTCTAGATTCTCTAGATCTCTAGAAAATCTTATCATTGGAAAAGTCTTGGACTTAAAGGAAAGGAAATGCCAAAGGATGTTCAAACTACTGTATGATTTTGTTCATTTCACGTGTGAGCAAGATAATGCTCACAATCCTTCAAGCTAGACTTCAACAATACGTGAACTGAGAACTTCCAGATGTACAGACTGGATTTAGAAAAGGCAGAGGAACCAGGGATCAAATTGCCAACATCTGTTGAATCATAGATAAAACAAGGGAATTCCAAAAAAGCATCTGCTTCACGGACTACAATGAAAACTTTGACTGTGTGGATCACAACAAACTGGAAAATTCATAAAGAGAGGTAAATACCAGACCACCTGACCTGCTTCCTGATAAACCTCTATGCAGGTCAAGAAACAGAAGTTAGAACTGGACATGCAACAACAGACTGATTCAAAACTTGGAAAGGAGTGCATCAAGATGTATCTTCTCACCCTGCTTGTTTAACTTATATGCAGAGTACATCATGCGAAATGCTGGCCTGGATGAATCACAAGCTAGAATCAAGATTGCCAGGAGAAATATCAACAACATCAGATATGCATATGATACCACTCTAATGGCAGAAAGTGAAGAGGAACTAAAG
Organism: Moschus berezovskii; assembly: GCF_049115385.1. NCBI lineage: Eukaryota > Metazoa > Chordata > Mammalia > Artiodactyla > Moschidae > Moschus > Moschus berezovskii. Next base: position 63,730,666 of record NC_142466.1, read on the forward strand.
AACCTCTTAATGAAGGTGAAAGAGGAGAGTGAAAAAGCTGACTTAAAACTTCTCATTCAAAAAACTAAGACCATGCCGTCTAGTCTGATCACTTCATGGAAACAGTGGCAGATTTTATCTTCTTGAGTTCCAAAATCACTGAGGATGGTGAATGCAGCCACAAAATTAAAAGATGCATGCTCCTTGGAAGAAAAGCTATGACAAACATAGGCACTGTATTAAAAAGCAGAGGTTTCACTTTGCTGAGGAAGCTCTGTATAGTCAAAGCTATGGTTTTTCCAGTAGTCATGTATGAATGCGAGAGTTGGACATAAAGAAGGCTGAGCACTGAAGAATTGATGCTTTCAAATTGTGGTGCTGAAGAAGACTCTTGAGAGTCCCTTGGACAGCAAGGAGATCAAACCAGTCAATCCTAAAGGAAATCAACCCTGAATATTCATTGGAAGGACTGATGCTGAAGATGAAGCTTCAAAGCATACTTTGATGACCTGATATGAAGAGCTGACTCAATGGAAAAGACCCTGATGCTGGGAAAGATTGAGGACAGGAAGTGAAGGGGGCGACAGAAGATTGGGATGGTTGGATGGCATCACCAACAGTGGACATGAGTTTGAGCAAACTCCAGAAGATAGTGAAGGACAGAGAAGCCTGATATGCTACAGTTCATGGGGATGCAAAGAGTAAGACACAACTGAGCAACTCAGCAACAACAACAATCATATCCTTGTTCACTGTGTTTCCCAGATAACTTTCCATAAATGTCTTGTACTTCCCCTAACATTGTTCTTTTGTCTTTAACAGGAGATGGTATTTAAGGCAATATTTTGGACCATTTTGGGGAGTTACTTAGTTTTCCTGGGTATTTCCCATGTATTCAGGAGGTATCAGTTCAGTTCAGTTCAGTCGCTCAGTCGTGTCCGACTCTCCGCGACCCCATGAATCACAGCACGCCAGGCCTCCCTGTCCATCACCAACTCCCGGAGTACACTCAAACTCATGTCCACAGAGTCGGTGATGCCATCCAGCCATCTCATTCTCCGTCGTCCCCTTCTCCTCCCGCCCCCAACCTTTCCCAGCATCAGAGTCTTTTCCAGTGAGTCAACTCGTCGCATGAGGTGGCCAAAGTATTGCAGTTTCAGCTTTAGCATCAGTCCCTCCAATGAACATCCAGGATTGATCTCCTTTAGAATGGACTTGTTGGATCTCCTTGCAGTATAAGGGACTCTCAAGAGTCTTCTCCAACACCACAGTTCAAAAGCATCGATTCTTCAGCGATCAGCTTTCTTCACAGTCCAACTCTCACATCCATACATGACCACAGGAAAAACCATAGCCTTGACTAGACGGACCTTGGTTGGCAAAGTAATGTCTCTACTTTTTAATATACTATCAAGGTTGGTCATAACTTTCCTTCCAAGGAGCAAGCGTCTTTTAATTTCCTGGCTGCAATCAGCATCTGCAGTGATTTTGGAGCCCCGAAAAACAAAGTCTGACACTGTTTCCACTGTTTTTCCATCTATTTCCCATGAAGTGATGGGACCAGATGCCATGATCTTTGTTTTCTGAATGTTGAGCTTCAAGCCAACCTTTTCACTCTCCTCTTTCACTTTCATCAAGAGGCTTTTGAGTTCCTCTTCACTTTCTGCCATAAGGGTAGTGTCATCTGCACATCTTAGGTTATTGATATTTCTCCCAGCAATCTTGATTCCAGCTTGTGCTTCTTCCAGCCCAGAGTTCCTCATGATGTACTCTGCATATAAGTTAAATAAGCAAGGTGACAATATACAACCTTGACGTACACCTTTTCCTATTTGGAACCAGTCTGTTGTTCCATGTCCAGTTCTAACAGTTGCTTCCTGACCTGCATACAGGTTTCTCAAGAGGCAGGTCAGGTGGGCTGGGATTCCCATCTCTTTCAGAATGTTCCACAGTTTATTGTGATCCACACAGTCAAAGGCTTTGGCATAGTCAATGAAGCAGAAATAGATGTTTTTCTGAAACTCTCTTGCTTTCTCCATGATCCAGCAGATGTTGGCAATTTGATCTCTGGTGCCTCTGCCTTTTCTAAAACCAGCTTGAACATCTGGGAGTTCACGGTTTACATACTGCTGAAGCCTGGCTTGGAGAATTTTGAGCATGACTTTACTAGCATGTGAGATGAGTGCAATTGTGCGGTAGTTTGAGCATTCTTTGGCATTGCCTTTCTTTGGGATTGGAATGAAGACTGACCTCTTCCAGTCCTGTGGCCACTGCTGAGTTTTCCAAATCTGCTGGCATACTGAGTGCAGCACTTTCACAGCATCATCTTTCAAGACTTGAAATAGCTCAACTGGAATTCCATCACCTCCACTAGCTTTGTTAGTAGTGATGCTTTCTAAGGCCCACTTGACTTCACATTCCAGGATGTCTGGCTCTAGATGAGTGATCACACAAATCATCGTGACTATCTTGGTCGTGAAGCTCTTTTTTGTACAGTTCTCCTGTTTATTCTTGCCACCTCTTCTTAATATCTTCTACTTCTGTTAGATCCATACCATTTCTGTCCTTTATCAACCCCATCTTTGCATGAAATGTTCCCTTGGAATCTCTAAGTTTCTTGAAGAGATCTCTTGTTTTTCCTATTCTGTTGTTTTCCTCTATTTCTTTGCATTGATCGCTGAGGGAGGCTTTCTTATCTCTTGCTATTCTTTGGAACTCTGCATTCAGATGCTTATATCTTTCCTTTCCTCTTTTTCTCTTCTCTTCTTTTCACAGATATTTGTAAGGCCTCCTCAGGCAGCCATTTTGCTTTTTTGCATTTCTTTTCCATAGGGATGGTCTTGGTCCCTGTCTCCTGTACAATGTCACGAACCTCCGTCCAGAGTTCATCAGGCACTCTGTCTATCAGATCTCGTCCCTTAAATCTATTTCTCACTTCCACTGTATAATCATAAGGGATTTGATTTAGGTCATATCTGAATGGTCTAGTGGTTTTCCCTACTTTCTTCAATTTAAGTCTGAATTTCGCAATAAGGAGTTCATGATCTGAGCCACAGTCAGCTCCTGGTCTTGTTTTTGCTGACTGTATAGAGTTTCTCCATCTTTGGCTGCAAAGAATATAATCAATCTGATTTCGGTGTTGACCATCTGGTGATGTCCATGTGTACAGTCTTTTCTTGTATTGTTGGAAGAGGGTGTTTGCTATGACCAGTGTGTTCTCTTGGCAAAACTCTATTAGCCTTTGCCCTGCTTCATTCTGTACTCTACGGCCAAATTTGCCTGTTACTCCAGGTGTTTCTTGACTTCCTACTTTTGCATTCCAGTCCCCTAGAATGAAAAGGACATTTTTTTTGGGTGTTAGTTCTAAAAGGTCTTGTAGGTCTTCAAAGAACCGATTAACTTCGGCTTCTTCAGCATTACTCATTGGGGCATAGGCCTGGATTACTGTAATATTGAATGGTTTGCCTTGGAAACGAACAGAAATCATCCTGTCATTTTTAAGATTGCATCCAAGTACTGCATTTCGGACTCTTTTGTTGACCATGATGGCTACTCCATTTCTTCTAAGGGATTCCTGCCCACAGTAGTAGATATAATGTTCTTTACTTATGTTTGTTTTCTCCTGTTAAATCTTCCTTTTTATTACAGGAGCAAAAACAAGACTGGGAGTTGACTGTGGCTCAGATCATGATCTCCTTATTGCCAAATTCAGACTGAAATTGAAGAAAGTAGGGACAATAGTCCATTCCAGTGTGATCTAAATCAAACCCCTTACGATTATACAGTGGAAGTCACAAATAGATTGAAGTGATTATATTTGATAGAGTGTCTGAAGAACTATGGATGGAGTTTCATGACATTATACAAGAGGCAGTGATCAAGAACATCCCCAAGAAAAAGAAATGCAAAAAGGCAAAATGGTTGTCTGAGGAGGCCTTACAAAACAGCTATGGAAAGAAGAGACGCTAAAGGCAAAGGAGAAAAGGAAAGATATACCTATTTGAATGCAGAGTTCCAAAGAATAGCAAGGAGAGATAAGAAAGCCTTCCTCAGTGATCAGTGCAAAGAAGTAGGGGAAAACAGTAGAATGGGAAAGACTAGAGATCTCTTCAAGAAAATTAGAGATACCAAGGGAAATTTTCATGCAAAGATGAGCACAATAAAGGACAGAAATGGTATGGACCTAACAGAGGCAGAAGATACTAAGAAGAGGTGGCAGGAATACACAGAAGAACTGTACAAAAAAGATCTTCATGACCTGGATAACCATGATAGATCATTCACCTAGAGCCAGACTTCTGTCAAGTGGGTCTTAGGAAGCATCACTCCGAACAAAGCTAGGAGAGGTAATGGAATTCCAGCTGAGCTATTTTAAATCCTAAAAGACGATGCTGTGAAAGTGCTGCACTCAATATGCCAGCAAATCTGGAAAACAGCAATGGCCACAGGACTAGAAAAGGTCACTTTAATTCCAATCCCAAAGAAAGGCAATGCCAAAGAATTTTCAAACTACCACACAGTATCACTCATCTCACATGCTGGCAAAGTAATGCTCAAAGTTCTCCAAGCCCGGCTTCAACAGTACATGAAGCATGAACTTCCAGATGTTCAAGCTGGATTTAGAAAAGGCAGAAGAACCAGAGATCAATTTTCCAACATCCACTAAATCATCAAAAAAGCAAGAGAGCTCCAGAGAAACATCTACTTTTGCTTTATTGCCTACGCCAAAGCCTGTGACTGTGTAGATCACAACAGACTGTGGAAAATTATTCAAGACATGGGAATATCAGATCACCTGACCTGCATCCTGAGAAATCTGTATGCAGGTCAAGAAGCAACAGTTAGAACTGGACATGGAACAACAGACTGGTTCCAAATTGGTAAAGGTGTGCGTCAAGGCTGTATATTGTCACCCTGCTTATTTTACTTATACACAGAGTATATCATGCGAAATGCCAGGCTGGAAGAAGCACAAACTGGAATCAAGATTTCCGGGAGAAATATCAATAACCTCAGATATGCAGATGACACCATACTTATCACAGAAAGCAAAGAAGAACTAAAAAGTCTCTTCATGAAAGAGGAGAGTGAAAAAGTTGGCTTAAAACTCAACATTCAGAAAACTAAGACCATGGCATCTGGTTCCATCACTTCATGGCAAACAGATGGGGAAACAATGGAAACAGTGAGAGACTTTATTGTTTGGGGCTCCAAAATCACTGCATATGGTGATTGCAGCCATGAAATTAAAAGATGCTTGCTCCTTGGAAGAAAAGCTATAAACAATCTAGACAGCATGTTAAAAAGCAGAGACATTACTTTACCAACAAAGTTTCATCTAATCAAAGCTACAGTTTTTCCAGTAGACATGTACGGATGTGAGAGCTGGACTAGAAAGAAAGCTGAGCACCAAAGAATTGATGCTTTTGAACTGTGATTTTGGAGAAGACTCTTGAGAGTCCCCTGGACTCCAAGGAGATCCAACCAGTTCATCCTAAAGAAAATCAGTCCTGAATATTCATTAGAAGGACTGATGCTGAAGCTGAAACTATAATAATTTGGCCACCCAATGCGAAGAAACAACTCATTGGAAAAGACCCTGATACTGGGAAAGATTGAATGCAGGAGGAGAAGGGGATGATAGAGGATAAGATGGTTGGATGGCATCACGTACACTATGGACATGAGTTTGAGTAAGCTCCAGGAGTTGGTGATGGACAGGGAAGCCTGACGTGCTGCAGTCCATGGGGTCACAAAGAGTCAGACATGATCGAGCATCTGAATTAAATATGTTATATGTTATAGTTATTAAGAGAGTAAATCCCAAGAGTTCTTATCACAAGGAAAAAATTTTCTATTTCTGTATTTTTTTTGTCCATTGCAAATGATGAACATTCACTAAAACTATTGTGTAATCACACCACTGAGCAACTGAACTGATTACAAGAGGGTCTCAGTCAGGAACCTGGAAGGGTGGACGGAAAATTATTTTTCCTCCCTCTCGTTAGGAAGTATCAGAGGAGCTAAGATCGTTCAACTTACCTAAGAACCTGTGACACATTCCTGGCATGGTATCTACTAATGCTGCTGCAGCTGCTGCTGCTAAGTCACTTCAGTCGTGTCCGACTCTGTGCGACCCCGTAGATGGCAGCCCACCAGGCTCCCCCGTCCCTGGGATTCTCCAGGCAAGAACACTAGAGTGGGTTGCCATTTCCTTCTCCAATGCATGAAAGTGGAAAGTGAAGTCGCCCAGTCGTGTCCCGCCCTTAGCGACCCCATGGACTGAAGCCCACCAGGCTCCTCCGTCCATGGGATTTTCCAGGCAAGAGCACTGGAGTGGGTTGCCATTGCCTTCTCCATATCTACTAATGACTGTTACTTAAAATAAAGGGGCAATTCCTATCATTTCATCCTTGGGAATGTAGCAGGAAATAAATGTGCTAACAGCTCATGGGGATATCACAGATTATAAAATACAAGTTAGAAAATAGACATATTTAGAAAACTAGATAAAGGGCTGCAATCGCAGTGGGATGAGTGATATTAGCACTGTAGACAACTTAAAAGTTATAGATAATGGCAATAGGGTAAAAACATAAGCAGTATGATTGAGAGATCTTATAGGGAAAAAATGTCTTCCTTCATAGGGAAAATTAGCACAAACCATTCTAATGAAATGGTTGGGTCCTCTGAGAGCATGTGCCCCCATCCCTTCCCTTTCAAATGATTTTCTTTTTGGAAGCACAAAGGAAAGATGAACATTGAAGCTTTGGGGAATTTTCATTAATATGACAGATTGGATGCACCCAGTGTCCCATGATCTTATTTCTTTGACAAGTTTCTGTGAGACAAGGAGGCATATTGTCAGGTTACTCTTTTTAACCATGCAGAAGCATTCCCATTTCTTTGCAAATGTCAGGCATGTTGAAGAAATGAATAGAGACCACCATTTGGTTCTAATGTTAATCTTCCCTTTCCAGATCCCTCCCAACAGAAAAAAGTCCTCCTGTTCAATTTGGAAGTGATAGGCTAATGCTAACAAGCTGTGACCATTTTTGGAATCAGGAGCATCAGAAGAATAATATTTAAGGTTTCTTGAAACCCAGACACAGATCTCATACAGTGACAATTTCTATCACTTCGCATTGTCAGAGCAAGTCACCAAGTCAGCCTATACTCAACAGGTGGGAGATGCTTCAATCCAGTGTGGTTGTTATCTCAATCTCCTACAACCAAGAGTGTTAAGTTAGTGTCACATCCATCTTGTCCTTAGATTAAAAGTCAATTAAAATTCCAGTTGTCTTGTAATGTTTAAGATAATTTAACTTCCTTTTTTCCTGTATTCATCTATTGTTCCATCATATTCTTGTCAGACAGAAGCCTTGTCCCCAGTTTTAAATGGAATTCCTGAAGCAAGGTAAAGCACTGTTTTGGGTTTTTGTTTGTTTGTTTGTTTTTATTTTTAAGTAACCATTCCCACTATGCTAAGACTAAATTTTCAATTCTAACTGGCCAGGTCCATAAACCGGAAAAGGCTATTCTGCCTCATTTCTTCCTTTTCTCATTGTCTCTTTTTCAAGAACATGTTTATCCTTTGATCTTTTGTTGAGAAGCTTTGGACGTTAACCTGAAAACTCAAGAATGTAATTATCTTTTATTCTTCTGTTAATTCAAGTTTTCAAGTTAACAGTCCAATGCTTAAAGTTATGAGTGGATGAATCTTCTTTGGAGATATAATATATAAGTAGGGTTTGGTTTGCATCATCACAGTTGCCATACATACTCACTTTTCATTTGAGTATAAATAATCCTGATAATGCACTCATGTTGAAGATGTGTGTGTGTGTGTGTGTGTGTGCGTGTGTGTTGGTAAGTGGACCGAGAGGGCTGGTATGTGTCCAGGGAGGAATAATAAATAACTTCAGAGAAAGCTAACTAATGAGAGGCAAAGGCAGAAAGATTTTCAAAAGCTGCATGTGCACTGCTTCCTGTGAGCAGCTGCCCAGGTGTCTGAGATGATGCTGGAAAAGCAATTGAAAATTCCCAACGGCCTCTATATAAATCCCTTTCATTCTAGGGTCATCCGTCAGTCTCTACAATTCAGGAGGAGTCTCCATTGGCTACTCACTGTGTGCTTCTGTTTATATGAGTTTTTATCCTGCTGCCAAGAACCCTGTCAGATGAAGAGCAAGCCACATTTACCTGTAACTGCCTTACACCAGCTTGTGATGCCTAATCTCTTTTATTGATCCTCTTCGCTGGTTTCTGGAGACCATTGATTTTCCTCGCTGTCAGTTTGTGGCCTTGCCTCCTTAATGTTTATTTAGACCAGCCTCTATAAATTGCTTCTGGTACAGAGGGTGAGAGAGGCAGCAGGAGGTCAGGGGTGCATGTATACCTGTCCATAAATATAAATCACAGCTTTTGTTCTTTGCTGTTGTTTGTGAACACTGTTTGCAAGGTGAATAAAAAACGGAAGTATTCCACTAAAATGTGGGGAAGCCATTATGGGTTCCCCTGTGACTGTCTTTTCTTTTTTTTATTGCAGTCTAGGCATTCAATTTTCTGAATCCTAATGGTGCCTCTTGTTGTCTACTCAAACATGTAATGTTTCTCTTTGTTAAAGTGGAGGAAGAAAAAAGCGAAGGCATTGCTTGTTTGCCAGCTCATTGCTGTACTTTTGAACACAGGTGACTTCGTTTTCCCTTCCCACCACCCAAATTGCTTTTGTCAACACAAGCACATGTATTCATAAATTTCCATATTTCAGAAGAAACAAGCAGCACTGGAGTTGACAGCACGTGGTTGAACAATTGAACCAGCTCCGCTCTTTATAATAAAGCTTATAGGACTATCTGTTTAGATAAAAGCCATGACTTTAGTGGAAAAGAACTTTTAAGGTATGTGGCACCTTCTGGTCATCATGTTCTTACAGGGGGTTGGAGAGAGAAGTGTAGAGTGCCACTGTACCTGCAATGCCCATTGACAAGCCCAGTCGAACACAAGACAAAATGGAAAATTGTTGCAAGCAGGTGGCTGCACTGTTATAAATAATTCAGGGGCACGTCCTGGAAAATCCAAGGGAAAAGCCACACAGCTCATTATAACAGTGAGTTGGTAGACTGCTAGATCCTTAAATCACTCGAAAATGTTTTGCAACAGCTAAGATTTTTTTCTTCTCTGCAGTAGTAGACATCATAGTCACTATGAGGTGACAAGTGGTTCCCTTGAGGCCGAGAGGACAGCAATCAATAGAGGGGCAGCCTGGGCTACTGCTCTCTTAGTTGATATTGAAGCATTGTGCACAGAAACATCACGCAAAATAAATCATCAGGAAAAGGAGAAGCATCTTCAAGTCAGGAAAAGAAGTACCTTCCAGAAAACACTTTCTGGATCAGCTTGCTTGATTTAGCTGTCCCTGTTTTAACCTAGCTGTTTCATTAATCACTAGTGTGGATCTACTTGAATGTTCTAACATTGTTACTTCCACTTATTTCCCTGATATGCTTCCTATTATTTTCTTTCTTTACTACCTGTGACACTCACATAGGCTCTGCGTTTTATATACACTTGTCATTCTCAACCTTTTAAATCTCTAAGCTCTTCTATGAAAAACATGATTCATTATTGTCAGTGTTTTTTTTTTTTATTTTTATTTCTCAGAAATCTGGTAGCAGGTTTAACCTGTGCCAGAGTACGTGTTTACTTATTTGTTGGTCTGCATTAGTCAGGATAGTCTTCCTCATACTGCAGTAACAAATAAGCCCTCATGTTACAGGACTTAGTCAACAAGGTCTTGTTTCTTGCTTTCAGAGCCCAGTTTGTATCTAGAGCTTTCTTAAGTGGCTTCCTTCCTAGTATTGTCTCAGGGAACCAGGCTCCTCCCACCTGTACACTGATGGATTGGACATATGGCCTCCAAAGTAGGCATAAGGAAAAGAAAGTGTGAACTATTATCCAGTACATTTCATAGCCAGTTCTGGAAATGGAGCACACTGCTCCTTTAAAAGAGAATTATTTTTAAAATATTTGAGTACTTTTTCAACTGAAGTAATTCTCCCTCTACTCCAGTTCAGTTCAGTCACTCAGTCATGTCCGACTCTGTGAAACCATGGACTGCAGTATGCCAGGCTTACGTGTACATCACCAACTCCCAGAGCTTGCTGAAACTCATGTCCATCCAGTCGGTGATGCCATTCAACCATCTTGTCCTCTGTCTTCCCCTTATCCTCCTACCTTCAATCTTTTCCATCATCAGGGTCTTTTCAGATGAGTCAGTTCTTCACACCAGGTAGTCAAAGTATTGGAGCTTCAGCATCAGTCCTTCCAGTGAATATTCAGGACTGATTTCCTTCAGGATTGACTGGTTGGATCTCCTTGCAGTCCAACGGACTCTCAAGAGTCTTCTCCAACACCACAGTGTGAAAGCATCAATTCTTCAGTGCTCAGCTTTCTTTATAGTCCAGCTCTCACATCCATATATGACCACTGGAAAAACCATAGCTTTGGCTAGACGGACCTTTGTTGGCAAAGTAATGTCTCTGATTTTTAACATGCTGTATAGATTGGTCATAGCTTTTGTTCCAAGGAGCAAGCATCTTTTAATTTCATGGCTGCAGTCACCATCTGCAGTGATTTTGGAGCCCCCCAAAATAAAGTCTCTCACTGTTTTTGTTGTGTCCCCATCTATTTACTATGAAGTGATAGAACCAGATGCCGTGATCTTAGTTTTCTGAATGTTGAGTTTTAAGCTAAATTTTCACTCTCCTTTTTCACTTTCAAGAGGCTCTTTAGTTCCTCTTCACTTTCTGCCATAAGGGTGGTGTCATCTGCATATCTAAGGTTATTGATATTTCTCTGGGCAGTCTTGATTCCAGCTTGTGCTTCATCTAGGCTGGAATTTCACATTATATACTCTGCATAGAAATTAAATAACCAGGGTGACAATATATAACCTTGATGTACTCCTTTCCCTATTTGGAACCAGTCTTTTGTTCCATGTCCTGTTCTAACTCTTGCTTCCTGACCTGCATACAGACTTCTCAGGAGGCAGGTAATGTGGTCTGGTAGTCCCATATCTTTACTCCATCAAGGCTAAAAATACATTTCAGATTAATCATTGATCCATACATCCAAGCTTATGAATTATAAAATGTTAGAGGAATATTGTTTAAAGATGGCATAAGACTTTTTGCAGTAACACAAAAAGCAAGAAGTTAAAAGAGAAAATGTTCATAGATTTGACAACAAAATATTTTAGAAGTCTGTTAAGCAGTAGATTATCACCTTGTCACCAAATTAAGGTTAAAAACATATCACACACAAGAAGGAGATAGGACAGTATAAAACAAACAAAAAAATCAACATTGCTCATATGAAAAACATCTCTTAGAAAGCAGTAGGAAAAAAAAAACCTAAGGGGAAAAGCACATTAGTCTTAATCTAGTCAAAGAAAAAGTGAATCAATACAAGTAAGAAAATAATGCCTACTTTTTCTGTTGTTTCAGTCAGTCAGTCATGTCCAACACTTTGCGACCCCGTGAACGACAGCACGCCAGGCCTCCCTGTCCATCACCAACTCCTGGAGTCCACCCAAACCCATGTCCATTGTCAGTGATGCCATCCAACCATCTCATCCTCTGTCATCCTTTTCTCTTCCTGCCCTCAATCTTTCCAAGAATCAGGGTCTTTCCAATGAGTTAGCTCTCCGCATCAGTTGGCCAAAGTATTGGAGTTTCAGCTTCAGCATCAGTCCTTCCAATGAACACCCAGGACTGATCTCCTTTAGGATGGAATGACTGGATCTCCTTGCAGTCCAAGGGACTCTCAAGAGTCTTCTCCAACACCACAGTTCAAAAACATCAATTCTTTGGTGCTCAGCTTTCTTTATAGTCCAACTCTCACATCCATACATGACCATTGGAAAAACCATAGCCTTGACTGGATGGACCTTTGTTGACAAACTAACGTCTCTGCTTGTTGATACTTATGCAAATTAAAATAATGAGGTAAAGTTCTGACCTTAGAATTATCAAAAATTTTAAAATAGTACAATTATTATGGTTATGTGAAGAAAGGTTCTGGGACATAACCAAAAATACCCTTTTAAAATGTAATTTGGTAGTGGCAGTCCACTTTTTTTGTTGTTGTTGAAGTACAGTTGATTTGCAGTGTGCTAATTTCTGCGATATATAGCAAAGTGAATCAGTTATTTACATACATACATTTTAAAAATTTTCTTTTCCATTATGATTTATCCCAGAAGCTTGGATATAGTTTCCCTGTACTATACAGTACGACCTGTTGTTTATCTGCTCTAAATATAATAGTTTGCATATACTACCTCTAAACTCCCGTTCTGTCCCTCTCCCTACCCACACTCTTGGCAACCACGAGTCTGTTCTCTGTGTCTGTGAGTTTGTTTCTATTTAGTAAATAGGTTCATTGGTGACATATTTTACATTCCACATATAAGTGATATCATACAGTACTTATAATACCGTATATAAACTGTGGAAAATTCTGAAAGAGATGGGAATACCAGACCACCTGACCTGCCTCTTGAGAAACCTGTATGCAAGTCAGGAAGCAACAGTTAAAACTGGACATGGAACAACAGGCTGGTTTCAAATAGGAAAAGGAGTACGTCAAGGCTGTATATTGTCACCCTGCTTATTTAACTTATATGCAGAGTACATCATGAGAAATGCTGGGCTTGAGGAAGCACAAGCTGGAATCAAGATTGCCGGGAGAAATATCAATAAGCTCAGATATGCAGACGACACCATCCTTATGGCAGAAAGTGCAGAAGAACCAAAGAGCCTCTTGATGTAAGTGAAAGAGGAGAGTGACAAATTTGGCTTAAAGCTCAATGTTCAGAAAACTAAGATCATGGTATCCGGTTTCATCACTTCATGGCAAATAGATGGGGAAACAGTGGCTGACTTTATTTTTTCGGCTCCAAAATAACTGTTTATGGTGATTGCAGCCATGAAATTAAAAGATGTATACTCCTTGGAAGGAAAGTTATGACCAACCTAGATAGCATATTAAAAAGCAGAGACATTACTTTACCAACAAAGGGCCGTCTAGTCAGGGCTATGGTTTTTCCAGTAGTCATGTGTGGATGTGACTATAAAGAAAGCTGAGCACCGAAGAATTGATGCTTTTGAACTGTGGTGTTGGAGAAGACTCTTGAGAGTCCTTTGGACTGCAAGGACATCTAGCCAGTTTATCCTAAAGGATATCAGTCCTGGGTGTTCATTGGAGGGACTGATGTTGAAGCTGAAACTCCAATACTTTGGCCACCTGATGCTGAGAGTTGACTCATTTGAAAAGACCCTGATGCTGGAAAAAATTGGGGGCAGGAGGAGAAGGAGACGACAGAGGGTGAGATGGTTGGATGGCATCACCAACACAATGGACATGGGTTTCAGTGGACTCTGGGAGTTGATGATGGACAGGGAGTCCTGCCGTGCTGTGGTTCATGGGATCGCAAAGAGTTGGACACAAATGAGCAACTCAATGAACTGATACAGTATTTGTGTTTCCCTGTCTGACTTATTTCACTGAGTATGAAATCTCTAGATCAATCCATGTTGCTGCAAGTGACATTATTTTGTTCTTTTTAATGATTGAGTAATATTCCCTTGTATATATATACTGCATCTTATTTTTCCATTCCTATGCCAATGGACATTTGGGTTGCTTCTGCATCTTGGCTATTGTGAACAGTGCTGCAGTGAACATTGGGGTGCATATATCCTTTAAAACTATATTTTTCTTTGGGTATATGCTAGGGATGGGATCACTCAGTCATATGGTATTTCTGTTTTTAGTTTTCTGAGAAACCTCCATATGTTTTCTATAGTAGCTACACCAACTTATTTTCCTACCACCCATGTAAGAGGACTCCTTTTCTCTACATCCTGTCCAACATTTGTTATTTGTAGACTTTTTAATGATGGCCATTCTGATTGGTGTGAAGTGGTTCCTCAATGTAGTTTTGATTTGCATCTCTCTAGTAATTAGTTATGTTGAACATCTTTTCATGTGCCTACTGGCCATCTGTTATGTTTCTTTGAAGAAATGTCTATTAAGTTTTTCTGCCCATTTTTTTTTAATTGTTTTTGTTGTTGTTGAGTTATGTGAGCTGTTTATATATTTTGGAGATTAAACTCTTGTCTGTCACATCATTGCAAATATTTTCTCCCATTCTGTAGTTTGTCTTTTCAATTTTTAAGGTTTTCTTTGCCATGCAGAAGCTTGTAAGTTTGATTAGGTCCCATTTGTTTTTGTTTTTATTTCTAATGCCTTGGGAGACTGACCTAAGAAAACATTGATATGATTTATTTCAGAGAATGTTTTGCCTATGTTCGCTTCTAGGAGTTTTATAGTGTCATGCCTTATGTTAAATTATTTTTTCAAGCCATTTTGATTTTATATTTTTACGTGGTGTGAGGGTGGATTCTATCTTTATTGGTCTACATGCAGTTGTCCAACTTCCCCAGCACCACTTACTGGAGTAACTCTCTTTCGCCTATTTTATATTCTTGCTTTCTTTGTCAGTGATTCATTGACCATAGGTGTGCGGGTTTGTTTCTAGGTACTCTCTTCTGTTCCCTTGGTCCATATGCCTGTTTTTGTACCAATAGCACACTGATTTGTTCACCATAGCTTTGTAGCATGTAACCTGTGATAATCCAGATTTAAAATGCAAGTAACTATCTAGCAATCAGCCCTACCAATAAGAATTATCCCACAGCGGCTTGTTTACAAATAGTGCTTGACAGAATACAATGATCACAGCAGTGTATGTCATAGGAAGGAAAACAGACAGAAAACCTAGATGTGTAAGAAATGTTAAATTACAGTGCATCTAACTATGCAGTACAGTGCAACACTAAGAGATTTATGCAGATTTACTTGCACTGGTGTAATAGAGTGTCCATGAATATTATTGTATAAAAGTAAAAGATTCAGTGTGTACAATTCCATTTCCAAGAAAAAAGTAAGAGCAAAAATAATGTGTGTGATAGTTTTCATGTATAGGTAGAAAATCTAGAAAGACAAAAATGGAATTATTTGTGGGATCTGCTATTTGGCAGGGGTTTGGAATGGCCCTCCAACTGCTACTGATGTTGTTACTACTACAGCCACTACTTTTGCTGGCTGATACCTGCCAGGCTCTAGCTACCCCAAATATATTAACTCATCTCATCCCTGTGGCACACTTCTGAGATAAGTATTAATAACAGTATTAGTAACCTTTCCTGTTTTACAGATGAAGAAAATGAGGCTCTGAGAGCGTTAATGCCTAGACACAGGGAAGATAGAAAATTTCAGTTTTAATTTCATAAGTTTCTACTCTTGACCTCTCCCCCCATTTTCACACAGCTTCTCAGAGTGATCATGTTAACTGAAAATCAGATCCTATCACTCCTCTGCACAGAACACTTCAAAGACTTTGGCTTTCTTCAGAATAAAATCTAATGTCCTGGCTACAGCCTACAGGATCTTGGGTTCTGAAGATGGGACTTCATCTTCAGTTCCTCTCTGCTCTTCACACTAGTATAGAATTTTGTTTATGCTCTGACTCTTGAACTCCTTATATTTTTATATGAGATAGACTTTTGACCTTAGACTATATTTACTTATGCTTTTGTTAATTACCTGTTTTCCCAGGTAAGGATGTAAGTTCATGAAGGCATGGATTTTGTTTTATTCCTGTAGTCTAAGTGCTTAGAAAAGTATGTGGCACATAGGTGTTCATTAAATATTTGTTGAATAAATAAATGACAATAGCAAAAATATTAAAGTGAGTTACTGCAAGTATGATGTGATTAAGACAATTAGATAGCCATCTGTGTGCATGTGTGCTTTGTGTATGTAAAGTGGAAGCATAGTTGAATGTTGTTTAGCATGGGGGATATCCAGCAATGCAAAAAATACAGATTTTTAAAGCAATCAATTAGAATTAGTTTAATCCATATTTGGCATTTTATTTTTACTCATGTCAACAAAAAGTGAAACAGACACTGAAAAAAAAGATAAAAGGAAATATATGTTGGTTAGTTCACCTTATAAAGAGGTAGACAATAGGCTAGAATAATTCTAGTTTCACTTTCCCTTCATTCTGTACCCACCTGACTCAACTATGACATTTAGACAGAAAAAAGTGTCTTATTGAATAAACAAACTGTACCTGACCAAAAAATGGATTAAATATCCATGAAGATAAGTGATCTCCAATCTTATATATTAATTGATAAAATCAGTTTCAACAACTACATTCTTTGTAGCTCTCTAACTCTATGATTCTAACTCATCTAAGAAAACCATTTTCATATCTCTACTGAGCCCCTCAGCCTGAAGCACTGAATCATCTGGTTCTCAAGGGAAAGCTGGGGCATTTCTTAAGAATTTCTGGGCAATTTCCACCAACTGTTTCAGTCTGAGGCAACAGAAGAGTGGTTGTCAAGAGCTTACCAAGAAGCCCCCGTGAATCACATCTTCCTAAATGTCTGCTTCCGGAGAGTAATGGACCCTCTTTTCCTTCTGCCTCCTGGGCTTTGTACAGGTGACAGTCACTGGCAAACTCTTTCATGGAGGATATTCTGGAAATTCTAGAAAGAACCTCTGAAGAGGATGGTAGTGATGCTGATTTGACAGTAGGTGTTCTGACACGTGTCCTTTAATGGTACATCTGTTTCTGACTGAGAGATTTGTAAACACGCTCATCAGTTTTTCTAGGCAGATATGCATGTGTTTGCGTAGATCCTATGCCAGGAGATGTAAACTAGCTGGCTACTGTGGGTTCTTTGTTTCTGTTTTGGACTTATCCCCACCGCACAGTATCTTTTTTCTTTTTGAGCCAGTAGGTATAAATTGGAAAATTTTACATATAATTCTGAATTTCTGGCTGTACTTAGAAAACTGAAGATCAGCCAACACTATTCTCTATTTCCCATGATAGCTGTATCTGGATACCCATTGCCCTTTTAGGCATGGCATGTATTCACAAAAGTTTTCCACAGCTCCTCACCTCTCAGAATGTTTCTTACACCTAGTTCCCTTAGCTCATTGATACTACCGTCCTGGGCCCTAGAGATGTTAGAACCTCTGCTTCTACAACTTGAGAGAGGTTATAATTAAGAATTTTATCTAGCTCTGATGTTCTGAATACGTTGTCAGAAAGTGCTTTATGAGCTGTATTAGTTATGTCTGAAGCATGTCCCCACCTCCCATCACATTTTCTGTGCAAATTTTCACATCATAAGTGAACAACCTTTCCTCTTTTACAGGCTTGTTTTTCACATAGTAATTTTTATTTTAAAAAATTATTATTTTTTTGTCAAGGATAATATGAACCCTGTGACATGAATAAGCCATAGAGGTCCTATTGATAGGTAGGATTGAGCAGTTCTGTGCAACCACTGATCTAGTTACTCACACATCACAGTTGTAACCCATATGAATTAAATTCATGGCCCAACGAAATACAAACTACTGTAGATCATGGACCCATGTGTCCACAGATAGATTAAAAACAGGGCAGTTAAATGTAGAAAATTCAAAAGGTTTTGGTGTACACTCGCCAAGTACTTTTATATATGTCTCTTTGTGTATGTAAACACATTATTGCATCTTCCACATAGGCATAACATTTCCCACACAGTTTTATTAACCTCCACATAAAACAAAGAAAATATGGTTCTAGGAAACAGTAAACTGAAAGTCACCTTGAATTTTTTAATGTATTTTTAAAATTTTTGGCTGTGCTTCGTCTTCATTACTGCTTGAGCTTTTCTCTAGTTGCTGCAAGCGGGGCTAGTCTCTAGTTGCAGTGCACAGGCTTCTCATTGCGGTGGCTTCTCTTGCTGTGGAGCACGGGCTTTAGGGCACATGGCTTCAATAGTTGCAGCACATGGGCTCAGTACTCGGGGCTCTGTGGCTCTAGAACACAGGCTCAGTAGTTGTGGCACATGGGCTTAATTGCTCTATGGCATACGGGATCTTCTCGTCTCAGGGATGCAACTCGGGTCTTCTGCATGGACAGATGGGTTCTTTACCACTGAGCCACCAGGGAAGCCTTGAAAATCACCTTAAATTTTTAAAGCTTGACAAAAAATTAGAAAAAAGTGCAATCAAATAATAATGGGCTTTGGGAAAATCATGTAGAAATGAGGTTTAGAGCTATGTGCTATATACCAAAATAAGCAAACAAATAAATGACAATCTAACTGCCTCAGCAGCTGAAATATAAATTGAACTTTGAGCAATATGTTTATTTCCTGATGTTCGTACCTGGATTGAAACTAGGTGAGAAAACAACTTGTCACCTAAAGTGATTATAGACTATTGAGGTAATTTGAAAGCCTCAAGTTACAGGGCTGGAAATGTACATATTAAGAAATACTTAAACTTTGGAAACTCTTATAAATAATGTGCAGCTGTCCAGCAATATGTATAATGTCTGCCAACCATATGAAGTCTCCACAAATTCTGTTTTGGTTTGGCATTCAGTGTAGAAAAATAATATATCTGTTCCTTGTTTTCCACTTGAAGGCAACTACATTTGAGTGTTCTATATACAAGTCCTTGTTTTTCCTCATGACTGACATTCAAATACCAGAAATGACAAGTTATTGGCTATTGCAAAGAATAAAAATCCATTTATGTCTATAAATATCCAAGAGTTGTTTAGTTAGGAGGAAACAGATGACCTAACTGAAGACTAAATCTTGGCAAGTTGACTTTCATTGGCTGAACCCTGCCAATTTCATTCTAGCCAGCTGGTTTGCTCTAATCCTCTCCTCTTCCTTCTGTTTGAGTGATTTTGTAGGGTGTTTTTTTTTTTTTTTTTTAATGCCACATGAATCCATCACCACCAATTCCAAACAAAGAAACAAAGAGCATGCTGGGTGAGAACAAAGCACAGATGAGCTGTCTGGGGGTTCACAATCCTGGGGATGAAGCTGAGGAAACTCATCAAGAAATTCAGACATCCAACTTCAAGTTAGTCACAATACAGAAAATGAAATTTAAGAGGGAGCCCCAAAGCCTTTACTCTAGTAGTCTTGTTAACTGGACAGCTGGAGGTGCTCCAAATAACCTTCAGTTCAACCCAAATTATGTCATTCTTTCTGCATTTGGAGAATCAGAACAGAGGGGCAGGGAGTCCACAGAGAAAGGCTTGCAGAGTGTCAGGAAGCTTGCTCTATTTGCATAAGGCAGTGAGTGAGTTTGAGTGAATTAAGTTATAATTTGTTTCTTTTTTAAAGATGACATTTTTTTTTCAAAATAGCCCTTCCTTGTGTTTCTTTTAAATTTCATTTTAATAACACAAATGAGGGTTTGATTAGGATTAAACTTTTCCCTCTAAGGTCTGGTGTCCCTAGTCAAATCAAGTTGGAAGAGAGAGTCTTACGGAGGCAAGAAAGAGTCACAAGGGGAAACCCAGAGCTGGTGTGGAATGAAGCCGAGTACCTAAGGAAAAACTGGAAGCACTATGAGGAATGTATAAATCTGGCCTGCCTGTTTTAATTCCTAAGAGATAGGGGCTACAATAGCATACACAGAGATGGCAGAAACAGTTGTGTGATGGATGTTACACATTTAGGTCCTGTAATTACATGAGAAGTTGATTTATCACAGTGTCCTTGCATCAATGAAACGTCAGGGGTGAGGTACATGTGTGGCCCCATCAGAGGAGGGATTGTTTTTAGGCAGCTCTGGCTTTGCAATCTAGAAATGACAAGTGAAATAGGAAGCTAATGTTATTACTTCTGAGAACTTTCAATGCAATTAATGCATGAAATTAAACTTGTAAAGATGTGGAGAAAGGGAAAATTTCAAGTACAGTCACTAATGCTTTGGCAATTTCAAGAATCAAAATACTGTGTAAATGTTCCTGAGACTAGATTTGCTTAACTAAGAGACCAAGAATTCTCTCTTTCACTCTATTAATACATGTTAGATTTTCCTCTCCGTTATATGTTTACTCCATGTACCTCAGATGAGGATTGTTAAAATATTTCATGAGTTTTCTTGGCCTCTTCAAGTTATTAATGCCTGGAATGTGTTCTTTTTAATCATTTGTTCACATTAAAAAATTGAAATACTCATCATGGAGTAAACAATCAGGTTAGCGCAAACTGTAGACAAAGCGATAACAAAGATGTGGTCTTGAAAAATAGATAAGCAACTGAAAAATAATTAAGCATGTGATCTCAGTAATGTTTAAATCTCCATTAGATATTCTTGAAAAACAAAACTAAAATACCACAGGAATATACAAACACATGCACATATGTACATATGTATACATGAACATACATGCACACATACAGATATATACACAAACGTGTGATATATGTTTAGATAGAGCTGAATATCACAGGATATGGATTCTCTGTCTCCCTCTATTCCTGTATATTTCCCTAGGCTGAATATTGCATTAATTTGACTGTTTACGAACATTTTAATCAGGGACAAATTCATTAAATGAATGATATAGACATGGGTGATATGGACATCATGTTTCACTGTGAAGAATGCAATGATACTGAATATATGTTGACTTTTTTTTTTAATTTCAATGAAACTGTAAACTAGTAGATTCTTTTTTTTTTTTTTTTTTTTACCTAGAATGGTGAACTCATCTTGGGAAATAATGTAGTATCCATCTTTTGTGACTTCATTACATTGATTTTATAGCCATATATAACAAGGTAAGTAATAATGATTGGGGACACTTACTTACTTACTATTAATGGTAATATTAAATTTTTCCTCTACACATATTTCAGAGGCCAGAGAACAATTAAGTAATAATGATTGGGGACACTTTATACTATTAACGGAAATATTAAATTTTTCCTCTACACATATTTCAAAGGCCAGAGAACAATTAACCATCAAGTTTAACGTAGTTGATTTTATTTGAGAATTACTCAGTAAAGTAAATTTTGAAACCTTTGCTATAAAGAGACAAAATTAAATTTTGATAAACAAAGGGTAGAACCCTAACATCAGCTAATTACATGTGACTTACTATAGTCGTGTGCCAAAGCCAGCTCATACATGCTTGTGAAAGACAACTGTTAACATTTTCACGACTGCTGAGAGCTGATTATTAAAATATAAATCATATAGCTTCTATGCAACTTATAAGAGATAAATTATAGTGAAACAATAAGTTCTGAAAAGACGTAACTTACTGGTTAATTCACTACGTTTTACTATCATCTGTGCTCTTGGGGTTATCTACATCCATGCATGTAAATTTTGTTCTTATCTGTATGATGGAAATGCTATGTGGCCTGCTACTGAACATGTCTCCCCAGTTTTGTGTTCACTTAAATCCCATTTGCAGGTTTAAATTGGCCATTGCAGTATTTACAGTAAAGAGAGGAAAATGGTACAAATCAGAGCATTTTATTTTTTATATTTATGGAGATTGAGTTGTTAAATATTTATGACACCATTTCTTTGCAAGTCCTTAGCAGTGTGTATAGGTCCTCTTCTATTTGAATACCCATGTCTATTTTTGGCTTTTAATTCTTGAAAGGCAAATTATTCACTTTATGTTCTATTTGTTCTTGTGTTCCAACTTTGTCACCAATGCCTAACTGCAGTGTTACAGGAGAAACAATAAAGTGTGAGGGTGGCAGAGTAGCATATCTATCCTGGATGAGGCAGCCAGAAGTTTTACTTGTTCAAGAAGTCATTTTCCACCCTTCTTCTGTTTGCAGTGCCCAGAGGTTGTTGCAAATGAAAGTTATGTTTTCACTGTTGGAAACTAGTTGACAAAATCACTTCAGGCCCCTGCTGTTTACAATACACAGTCTGACAAATACGCTGGTTAGGAAAAGAATTATTTCCAACTTATTCCCTTTGGCAGGTAGAAACAACAAAAGTTGGCATGTGTGTGTGCATGTGGTTCTGTATTTGTTTTATTTATTTGCTTTTGTTGGTACTGTGAAGCTAGGAATGGAGTCATCTATATTTCCTTTCCTTTTTGATATAAGGCATCTAAATAAATGATTTTATAAAAGTCAAATGATACATAACACATGGCACTCTGGGCAATGGGTCCATCCCCCATCACCTGTCAAACCTGAAAAACACCTGCAGTTGTTCTTAGCGGTCAGCAAAAGAGACTCTGGAAAACCATTTTTAGACAGGAAAACGATTTTCGAATGACTGAGTTTTTCTCATCATCACCGGGAGATAGGAGGACTGGCCACAGGACTGCAGAACCAGGGAGAAAAGAAGTACTTGAAACCACTCATATGCACAACCGATTATTGTTTGCTGTAGTTTTTTCTGTTGACTAGTAGCAGCCACCGTCCTTACTAACCACCATCAAGACTAGAAAACTCCATTGTGTTCTTCCTTCCTTTTCCCTGCTAGGACCTGATTGTAGGTCTGAAACAGGTGCATTTAACTGGGGGTGCCTAACTATTGCCCACTCAAGGCTGAAGTAGACTAGAAAGTGTGCTCACTGGCCTTTCCAACATCTAAAGGGGGAGATCTCATAATAGAGGAGCATTCCTCAGCATGGGTAGGTAGTGGACTTACTGAATGGCCAAAAGAGACAATTGCCTATAACATTCTCTCAGTACTTACCTTCTGTGGGGAAGCGCAGTCACTTCAGTCTCATACTTTTATGGAGCTGTGCTGTTTTGTTCTTTGCTGTATGACATATGGTGAGAACCAATTCCAAGAGCCCTGGAGACACTGCATCTGCATGTCCTGCACCTAAGTGACATTTTAAGTCTTGAGAAGAAAGAGCAGTGTTCTAGCATACACAGAACATATGCTAATCAGCTGCACTCTTCAGGCACAAATGAAGATAATGTGTTCATTGTTTAGACACTGGAATTGTTCATTACAAAATGACACAGTGTTTGCCAATTTTGTCTTCATTATAAATGTAAATATTAACTGGTGATATGCAGAAGAATACAAAAAGTCAACAGCAATTAATTGGCTTCTGCAGTAATTAGCAACTGTAAGGCAAACACTTAGGAGCCGTTGTAATTGTCTGCATTAGGAATACACCTCCTGTACAGATCTAATTAGCAATTTAAGTAGTTCAGAAATTATATGCCTCTTGCCTTTACACTCCCTGAAGTACTGTTCATTAATGGGGGAAAAAATTGCTAGTAAATGTCATTTGCATTGTCTTGCATTAAGGGCTCTACATCAAAGCCTCCGTTACTGCCTCATACTGAATAATTCTGAGCTGTGGCTTGTGGACCAATACAGCTGTAATTAGACAGTGATGCTTTTATAAACACAAGGCACAAGGTCTGAGTATGGTTTATTTTGCTCTGAGGTATCCCCTTCATAGTTCAAGCTGTAAATAAGAAGATAGAAAAAGGAGATAGATGAAAAATAAAGATTGAAGGAGACAAATGTTGACTCTTCATAGGCTGTTGAAGTGATAATTAAAAGGGATATTTAAAAGACTTTTCACCAAGTTTTAGTTGAGATTTTAGTAATGAAGCTGATGCAGATACCAATGGTCTTATCTGAGGAGATGGGTCAAAATTATGATTTAAGGATATGCAGATGACAAAATAGTTTTTGATTACATCTGTGTTATGTAGTAAGAATTACATATAACACAGAAAGTGTCCATGATGAAAATCTAAAATAGTGCTTGAATATATTATATTTCAGTGATGCATCAGTCAGAATTGAAATGTCTGATTAATGAACTTCCAATTTATATCATTCCTATACTTCCAAGTGTATGGGCATCTTGTTGTAGATCACAACTTCTAGCTGTAAAAACATCAAGGAACTAAATTTCTGGTGGAGATTCTGGAAATACAGAAATTTTAAATTTAGTTAAGAACTCTTGAAAAATTTTAATCAGTCAAATTTGATTAAAAGAAAAAAGAGAACCTTATATTGTGGATAATAAATCTGGGAGAGATGATCAAATACAAAAAAAGTTTGAATCAGTATTCAAAGTGATATCTCCAGGCTAAGATAAAACATTAAGATGCTAAGATAAAATACAATTGGGGTAATGAACAAACTTGAACTTGGCTTCAAAATATAAGGTGTGAATAAGACTGGAGGCTCTTTTTTAAAAACATGAGCCTAGAAAATGTCACAGTGTGACATATCTGACAAAAGAAAAGAAAGTTTTGAGGTGGATTAATAGGACAGGGAGGCCTGGTGTGCTGCGATTCATGGGGTCGCAAAGAGTCAGACACGACTGAGTGACTGAACTGAACTGAATTGAACTGAATATCTATAAGAATGGTGAATAATCGTCTCATTGATTTTGCATTGCTGATACTGTACATTGTTATTAAGTCTGGATTCTATATTTTAACAAGGACATGAAACATGTCAAAGAAGGTTAAATAGCAAGGACATCTGAAGCCAGGTCTCATGAGTAATGGTTGATAAAATCTGTGATGCAACATGTGAAAAGATAAGACTTCTCCAGTATCTTCATGTGTGCATGCGTGTGCACGCTCAGTCGTTAAGTCATGTCCAACTCTTTGAGACCCCGTGGACTATAGCCCGCTTGGCTCCTCTGTCCATGGGATTTTCCAGGCAGGAATACTGGAGTGGGTTGCCATTTCCTCCTTCCAGGGGTTTCCCCAACCCAGAGAGTGAATCTGCATCTCCTGTGTCTCCTGTATGACAGGCAGATTCTTTACCCCTGAGCCCCCAGGGAAGCCCAGTACTTCCATACAGAATAATTGGAGAATTATTCTACATGGCCTCACAAGATAGACCTAGATTTAATATAGGAATATAATTTGATGATTTTAGCTTAACATATAAAGAAAAGTTTAAACAGTTGGAGTTGTTAGACAATTAAAGTTGGTTACCTTCTAGATTGTACTCCTTTCTTGTAACTACTCTTTCTTAAAACCCTGCACTGTTATGAGATTTTACTTACATTGGTCTCCAATTATGATAAAGCAAATATAGGGAGGAATGTTCATTGCCACCTATTGGCAAAAACAGAGAACTAAAAAGGATTGAAGATCATTTGTTTTTTCTGAAGTCAGAATTTATGAGCAGATAAATAATATTTAAGTAGTTATTTTAATAATTATAAATTCAAATCTGTGAATGGAAGTCTCACGTGTTTGTTATATGAGTGCCTTTTCAGTGGAATTGTTACTACTTTAAAATGAACATGAATGTGTGTATAAAGAAAGGAAAGCTATGTGATATGTAAAAGGATATATTCATCCATAAAATATATGTTAATAACATAAATACTTTGGCCACCTCATGCGACAAGTTGACTCACTGGAAAAGACTCTGATGCTGGGAAAGGTTGGGGGCGGGAGGAGAAGGGGACGACGGAGAATGAGATGGCTGGATGGCATCACTGACTCTGTGGACATGAGTTTGAGTGTACTCCAGGAGTTGGTGATGGACAGGGAGGCCTGGCGTGCTGTAATTCATGGGGTCGCGGAGAGTCGGACACGACTGAGCGACTGAACTGAACTGAACTGAACTGACCTCTAAGAAGTAAAATAGGATCAGTGGTTGTAACATATTTGTATTTCTTATAACATTTTTCAGTGTTTTCTTATTTATAAAAAAACTGATCACCGAAGAATTGATGCTTTTGAACTGTGGTGCTGGAGAAGACTCTTGAGAGTCCCTTGGACTGCAAGGAGATCCAACCAGTCCATTCGAAAGGAGATCAATCCTGGGTGTTCATTGGAAGGACTGATGCTAAAGCTGAAACTCCAATACTTTGGCTACCTCATGCGACGAGTTGACTCACTGGAGAAGAGTCTGATGCTGGGAGGGATTGGGGGTGGGAGAAGACGGGGACGACAGAGAATGAGATGGCTGGATGGCATCACCGACTCGATGGACATGAGTTTGAGTGAACTCTGGGAATTGGTGATGGACAGGGAGGCCTGACGTGCCGACTCGATGGACATGAGTTTGAGTGAACTCTGGGAATTGGTGATGGACAGGGAGGCCTGACGTGCTGTGATTCATGGGGTCGCAAAGAGTCGGACACGACTGAGCGACTGAAATGAACTGAACAATATTTTTAAGGTAAAAAATTTAGGAACCACTGAAAGATTTTTATTAGATGTTGTTGCTGCTACTGCTAAGTCGCTTCAGTCATGTCCAACTCTGTGCGACCCCATAGATGGCAGCCCACCAGGCTTCCCTGTCCCTGGGATTCTCCAGGCAAGAACACTGCAGTGGGTTGCCATTTCCTTCTCCAGTGCATGGAAGTGAGAAGTGAATGTGAAGTCGCTCATTTGTGTCCAACTCTTAGCGACCCCATAGACGGCAGCCCACTGGGCTCCCCCATCCATGGGATTTTCCAGGCAAGAGTACTGGAGTGATTATTAAAATTTAATTTTGTATTTATATACAACAGTTATTTGAATAATTTTAAAAATTATTGAATTTATATTTAAATCATTAAAATTTATAATTAAATCATTAAAATTTAAATTTGTATTTATATTGTATTTATATAGTTACTTTTAATGTTTAAATATAAATGAAAATTTGCTTGTGATTATTATCAGGGAGATGATCTTTGGGGATTTAGCTGTGAAATATTATTAACGGATTCTACATTCAACTATAGACAGGAGACAAATATGAATATCTCTCATGAATACATCTTTCAGTTTTTGTATCAACAATTTAGTGAGCACTTGCTATGTGCCAGGAACCATTATAAATGTGGAGAATATAGTTAGTAAAGCATAGAGCCTATATTCTTGAGGATTATAATCTGTTTTGGGGAAATTGTGTAGGAATGAATATATACCCTGAACAATGAAAACAGAATCACTTCAGATAAATGCACTTTATAAAGAAAATAAAGCAGGACCATTTAGATAGTGATAGAACTGAAGAACTTTGGGTTGGATGGTCTGGGAAGACCTTTCCTTAAAAGGTGGTATTTGAAAGAGTTGTGAATTGTGAGAAGTTGCCAGCTGTACAAAAATCTGGGGGAACATTCCAGGAAGAAAAAAAGAGTTGATGTTTTAAGTTTTATGTTGACAATTAACTTTCATGTTCAAATAATTGTAAAGGAAAGGAGAAATATGAGCTCGAATTATGGACTGGGATAAAATGGTAGAAGAGTTTGGAGAGATAGACAGTGGCTAGATCATGTAAAACCTTTGAGGTCAGGTTATAGACCTTGTGTTTTGTCCTAAGCATAATGGAAAGTGTTTGGTGTCTTAAGTTAGAGCAGGAGTGAGCCAAATTTGGCAGCATCCTACTTTTGTAATAAAGTTTTATTGAAATGCAGCCACACACATATATTTACATTTATATATTGTCTGTGGCTATTTTTGTGCTACACGGTCAAAACTTGGGTATTTTGTGACAAAGACCATATGGCTCACACAGTATAAAATATTTACTGTCTGACCCTTTACAAAGGAAGATTGCCTATCTCTGAGCTCAGGAATCATATCTTTCATACATTTTAGGCCACACTGTCTGTGAAGGATCGTCAGTCAGTCAGTCAGTCAGTCCAGTCGCTCAGTCGTGTCCGACTCTTTGTGACCCCATGAATCGCAGCATACCAGGCCTCCCTGCCCATCATCAACTCCTGGAGTTCACTCAAACTCATATCCATAGAGTTGGTGATGCCATCCAGCCATCTCATTCTCTGTCATCTCCTTCTCCTCCTGTCCCCAATCCCTCCCAGCAGCAGAGTCTTTTCCAGTGATATAAAATTAGGAGGCTACTGTTATAGTCTAGGTGAAATACAATTGTGTTTTATATTAGTCTAGAAATAATGGGAATGGCAGTGATTGAAAGTTGTGGAAAATGTTGAGCTAGAATTGAAGATATTTTCTAATGATTTAAAAATATGGGTTTAAATATATGGATAAAAAATAAATGCGAGCAATCAATAATTACAAGAATTTTGGTTTGAGGGTACTCCATATGTATATAAAATTATCAATAATTTATAACATTTTTGAACTAAAGAATTATATTATTTTTAGTTATGTGCAGGGAAAAATAGGAAAACAGTTTTTCATCATGTGTTAGCAAGATCTATCTGTCTGTGTCTATTTACTTATTAAAAAAAATCTGACCTTGGAATTAGATAATGCCTATTCAGTCAAGTATTAATTAAATGGTCTTGGACAAGCTGCTTACAATCTGACACCAATTTTTAAATGTTAAGTTATAAAATTAATAATACACAATGACATTATATGACTTTTTCCATATTTATTTGTAATTTTTAAAATTAGAATAAAATAAGCATTCAGTTTATTATTTTGTTGTATAACTCTTTGTGACCCCATGATCTGCAGCATGCCAGGCTTCCCTGTCCATCACCAACTCCCAGAACTTGCTCAAACTCATGCCCATTGAGTTTGTGATGCCATCCAACCATCTCATCCTCCCTCATCCCCTTCTCCTCCTTCCTTCAGTCTTTCCCAGCATCAGGGTCTTTTCGAAAGAGTCAGTTCTTTGCACCAAGTGATCAAAGAATTGGAACTTCAGCTTCAGCATCAGTCCTTCCAATGAAAATTCAGGACTGATTTCCTTTAGGACTGACTGGTTTGATCTCCTTGCAGTCCAAGGGACTCTCAAGAGTCTTCTCCATCACCACTATCCAAAAGCATCAATTCTTCGGTGCTCAGCTTTCTTTATAGTCCAACTCTCACATCCATACATGACTCCTGGAAAAACCATAGCTTTGACTAGATGGACCTTTGTTGGCAAAGTAATGTCTCTGCTTTTTTAATATGCTGTCTGGGTTGGTCATAACTTTTCTTCCAGGGAGCAGGCATCTTTTAATTTCATGGCTGCAGTCACCATCCTCAGTGATTTTGGAGCCTAAGAAAATAAAGTTTGTCACTGTTTCCATTGTTTCTGCATCTATTTGTCATGAAGTGATGGGACTGTATGTCGTAATCTTCGTTTTTTGATTGTTGTTTTAAGCCAGCTTTTTCACTCTCCTCTTTCATCTTCAAGAGGCTCTTTCATTCCTCTTCACTTTCTGACATAAGGGTGGTGTCATCTGCATATCTGAGCTACTTTCAAATGTATTGCCTAGTGGAATTAAATACATTCACATTGATATGCATAGTGGTGTGCACAACTATCCAACTCCAGAACTTTGATTCTTCTTTCAAAGCTTCCAAAACTTTACATAATTCCCTTCCCTTAGTCCCTGCCAACCATTCTTTCTGTCTCTATTACTTTAACCAATTTAGGTACTTCATTCAAGTGGAATCATGGTATCTGTTCTTTTGAGTTCTACTTAGCATAGTATCTTCAAGATTCATATTATAGTGTTTGTCAGAATTTCTTTCCCATTAAGGCTCAGGAATAGTCCACTGTACTTACATACCATATTTTTATGTATCCATCTGTTGTAGGCTGAAAGTCTGTGCCCCTGTCCTTCAAATTCCCACATTGAAACTGAATCCCAAATGTGATGGTGTTTGGAGGTAGGGTTTGGGAAGTGATTATGTCATAAGGATGGAAGCCTCCTAAATGGAATTAGTGCTCTTTTAAAAGAAGCTAAGGGAGGAGCCTGGTAGGCTGAAGTCTGTGGGGTTGCTAAGGGTCGGACACGACTGAGCGACTTCACTTTCACTTTTCACTTTCACACATTGGAGAAGGAAATGGCAACCCACTCCAGTGTTCTTGCCTGGAGAATCCCAGGGATGGGGGAGCCTGGTGGGCTTCCGTCTATGGCGTCGCACAGAGTCGGACACGACTGAAGTGACTTAGCAGCAGCAGCAGCAGCAGTGTAAATGAGATTGTCCTCTTGATTTCCCTTTCAGATGGTTTATATTATTAGTGTATAGACCAATAATATATAGAATATACACTTTCTATATAGTGTATAGAAAGAAAAGATGTGTGTATATTAATCTTGTATCATGCAATTTTACTGAATTAATTCATTCTAACGGTTTTATTGATGGAGCCTTTAGAGTTTTAAATGTATAGTCGTGTGTAATGCACATAGTGAAAGTTGAAATTTTTTCTCCCAATTTGGATTCAGTTCAGTTCAGTTCAGTCGCTCAGTCGTGTCTGACTCTCCACGACCCCATGAATCACAGCACGCCAGGCCTCCCTGTCCATCACCAACTCCTGGAGTCCACTCAACCTCATGTTCATCGAGTTGGTGATGCCATCCAGCCATCTCATTCTCTGTCATCCCCTTTTCCTCCTGCCCCCAATCCCTCCCAGCATCAGAGTCTTTTCCAGTGAGTCAACTCGTCGCATGAGGTGGCCAAAGTATTGGAGTTTCAGCTTTAGCATCAGTCCTTCCAATGAACACCCAGGATCGATCTCCCTTAGAATGGACTGGTTGGATCTCCTTGCGGTACAGGGGACTCTCAAGAGTTTTCTCCAACACCACAGTTCAAAAGCATCAATTCTTTGGCGATCAGCTTTCTTCACAGTCCAACTCTCACATCCATACATGACCACAGGAAAAACCAGGATTACTTTTTATTTGTTTTTCTTGACTGATTGCTGTGGCTAAGACTTCCAGTACTGTGCTGAATCAAAGTGGTGAGTTGAATAAAAGTGGTGACAGTGGGCATCCTAGTCTTATTCCTCATCTCAGAGGAGCTGCTTTCAGCCTTTCACCATTGAGTATTGGCTGTTTTTATTGTTGTTCAGTCACCCAGTCATGTCTGACTCTTTGTCACCCTATGGACTGCAACACACCGAGCCTCCCTGTCCCTCACCAGGCTATAGTCTGTGATGTATAGCCTTTATTATATTGAAGGATAGTCCCTCTATACCCCCTTTATTGAGGGTTTTTATCTTAAGTGGATTTTTAAGTTTTAATTAGCTTTTCCAGTATCTTTTGAGATGAGAGTATGATTTTATTCTTCTATTGGTTAATGTTATATATCATATTGACTGATTTATGGATGTTAAACTATCCTACACCCCGGGATAAATCACACTGGATAATGGTAGATGATTCTTTTAAAGTATTGCTGAATTCTGTTTGCTAATACTTCGTTAATTATTTTTACACCTATATTCATCAGTGACAGTGGCCTGTACATCTCTTTTTTTAATAGTGTCTTTGTATGGTTTTGGTATGATACCAAACCAAACCAATCACCCACTTTTTGTAATGGCAATTAATTTATACCAAACCAAACCAATCACCAAACCAATTGGGTGATTCTGGCCTCCTAAAATGAGTTTAGAAGCATTTCTTCATCTCAGAATTTTTAGATAGAGAAGAACAGGCATTAACTTTTCCTTAAATGTTTTGTGGAATTTACCTGTGAAGCTGTATGGTCCCATTTTTGTTGTTTTTTGGAGGGTTTTTGTTTTTTTTTAATCACTGATCCAATTTCATTACAGGTAATTGGTTTCTTCATATTTTGTATTTCTTCCAGATTCAGTCTTGGGAAACTGTGTGTTTCCGTGAATTTATCTATTTCTTCTAAATTGTACATTTTATTGTCGTATAATGTTCATAGTGATTTCTTATCTTTTATATTTCTGTGATGTTAGTAACTTCTCCATTTTTATTCCTGATTTTATTTGGGCCTGTTTTCCCAAATTTTATTTCTCTGTTTTCCTTGATGAGTCTGGCTAAAGGTTTATCATTTTATTTTTTCATAGAATCAGTTCTTAGTTTTATTGATCTTTTTTGTTCTTTTAGTCTCTATTTCTGCTCCAGTCCTTATAATTTCTTTTCTTCTATTTGTGTTTTGTTTGTTCTGCTTTTGCTAGTTCCTGTAGGTATAAGATTTGATTGGTTATTGAGATTTTCTGGTTTCCTAAAGTAGGTTTATATCACCAGAAGCTTCCCTTTTGGAACTGCTTTTGGTGTATCCCATAAACTTTGGATCATTCTCTTCTCATTTTCCTTTGTCTCTAGGTATGATTTTATTTCCCCTTTGATTTATTTAGGGACCCATTGGTAGTTAAAAGGCATACAGGGGCCTGTACATGTTTGTGTATTTTTTTTTCAGGTTTTTTTCTTATAATTGATTTCTAGTCTTACAGAGTTGTGGTCAGAAAAGATGCTTGATATGATTACAGTCTTATTGTTTATTATTTTGTATTACATTTTTATGAAAGTGTAGCTGATTTATAATATTGTGCCAGTCTCTGCTGTATCGCAAAATGACTCAATTATTTGAGTCACACACATTATTTTTTTCATACTCTTTTCCATTATGGCTTATCACTTACTGAGACTTGTTTTGTGGTCTAGCATGTGTTTTATCTTGGAGGATATTCCATGTGCCCTTTAAAAGAATGAGTATTCCACTGCATTCGGATGGAGTATTCTAACATATCTGTTAAGTTTATCTGATCTAATGTGTAGTTTAAGTCTGGTATTTCTTTGTTTTATTTCTGGATGATTTTCCTGTTGATATAAGTTGGATGTTAAAGTCCTCTACAATTACTGTGTTATTGTCAATTTCTCCCTTTGTGCTAATATTTGATTTATATATTTAGGTGCTTCTATGCTGGGTGAAAATATATATATATATATAGAAAATTGTTATATCTTCTGGTTTCATCCCTTTACCATAATTTAATATTTTTCTTTGTCCTTGTTACTTTCAACTTTTTATTAGGTAGTTTGCTGTCTCCACTATGCTTAGTTCTTCTTCTAGTATTTTCTCTTGTTGCTTTATTTGGAGTTTATTTCTTTGTTGCCTTATTTTGCCTAATTCTCTGTACTTATTGCTATGTATTAGGCAGGTTGGTTATGTTTCCTGATCGTGGAGCAGTGACTCTGTAGGAGACATCCCTTGAGGCCCAGCAGCACACCCCACCTTGGTCACTGAAGCTATATTATATAGTGGGTACCCCCTATGT
This sequence comes from Moschus berezovskii, assembly GCF_049115385.1. Classification (NCBI taxonomy): domain Eukaryota; kingdom Metazoa; phylum Chordata; class Mammalia; order Artiodactyla; family Moschidae; genus Moschus; species Moschus berezovskii. The sequence continues at coordinate 63,763,480 of NC_142466.1, forward strand.
GGGACCTCCTGTTCTGATAGGGCTGACAACTGTGAGTATGCTGGTTAGATGGGGCTGGTTGCCAGGTCAGTTAGCTTCCAGGCCCTGCCTGTGGTGGCAGCTGCTGGTGGGTGAGGCCAGGTGCTGGCATGACCAACTGTGTGGCTTGGGGGTCCTGGGAATGGTGTTGGCCTATTGGTGGGTGGGGCCATTTCCTAGAACAGCTGGCTGAGGGGAACCTGGGGCAGATGCCAGCCCTTTGGAAGTGGGCCTGGATCCCCAGGCAACTCTCCTCTTGGCCTTTGGTGTCTTAGGACTGGTCCTGACCAGCTGGTGGGCAGGTATGCCCCAAGCACTAATAGACTAGAGGGGAGGACTCCAAACTAATGCTTGCCAGCACCAGTGTCCATGTGGTTGAATGAGTTCCCCAAAATGACTGCCACCAGTGTCTATATCTAAAATATATGAGAGAGCACGGGAAGATGGCAGAGGAATAGGACGGGGCGACCACTTTCTCCCCCACAAAATCAGCAAAAGAACAATTGAACGCTGAGTAAATCCCACAAAACAACTTCTGAATACTGGCAGAGGACATCATGCAACCAGAAAAGCAGTCCATAATCTTTGAGAGGAGGTAGGAAATAGTATAAAAGATAAAAAGAGAGGCAAAAGAGGGAGGGACGGAGCTCCGTCCCGGGAAGGGAGGCTTAAAAAAAAAAAGAGAGAAGTTTCCAAACACCTGGAAACACGGGCGAGTCTGTGGATAGCCTTGGAACCTCAGAGGGCCACATAACTGGGAGAAAAAAGACATAGATAATTAAAACCCACAGACTAAGTGCCCAGAGGAAACTCTCAGCGGAGAAGCAGCGCAGATGCCCAAACCCCCAACTAGCAGGTGGGGGCTGGGCGGGGAGGCGCTGCGGCAGTGCTTAGAGAGAGGACCGGGCATGAACGCCCCAGGGCAAGCTGAGGGCGCTAATGGGAGCGAAGCAGACTGTGCAGCGAAAAGCCCCAACCTAAGACTCCGCCAGCCCCACTCACAGAACAAACGACTGAGCAGAGTGAGCTGGCTGCAGGCAGCCCATCCCCCAGCCCCCACCGGAACAGGCAGCGAGGGCAACCAGTGCCAGAAGGGGCAGCCGTGGCACCAGAGAGGCTTCCCATAACAAGCTGCAGGCAGGCTTCCTTGCTAACCAAGACTTCTCGGGTTCAGGCCGGTTGATATCCGCCTGAGAAACTGTGCAGGTTGTACACCCAGAAATCCAAGTGGCAGGGACCGGGGAGGCGATAAGTTGCAGCAACCGCGCTCACCAAACACCTGGTCACCTGAGCTGCTCGGACCAGGGAAGGCACAAAACGCAGGCCCAGCCAAGTCTGCACTTTTGTGGAGTACACGAGAACCTGAACCTGAGCCGCTCAGACCTGGGAAGTGCATGCAACCTAGCGCTGGCCGCGGACAGCTCCTGGCAGAGCAACCCAGAGCCTGAGCAGCATAAACAGGGAAAACACACGCTGTGAGCGGGAGCATTCCCAGAGTAGCCGACACACTAGGAGCACTCCCCACAGACACCAGTGATATTTGTTAGCAGCGTTCCTCCCTCCCCATAGCAGGACGGAACAGGTGAGCCAGTGTCCACCACCGCCCCCCTGGTGCCAGGACGGGAATTAGACACTGAAGAGACCAACAAACAGAAGAGCTTTAACAGAAGGAACTGCCTTGGAAGTAACAAAGGGAGAAATCTTGAGCCTACTGCAAGAATAAAACTGAAAACCAGAGGCAGAGGCTTAAGGCCAAATCCTGAGAACACCAGAGATCTCCTGTTTCAGGGAACATTAATTGATAGGTGCTCAACAAATGCCTCCATACATACACTGAAACCAGGCACCACCCAAGGGTCAACAAGTTTCAGTGAAAGACATACCACGCAAATTCTCCAGCAACACAGGAGAATAGCCCTGAACTTCAACATACAGGCTGCCCAAGCCACCCCAAACCATTGACATCTCAAACTCATTACTGGACACTTCATTGCACTCCAGAGAGAAGAAATCCAGCTCCACCCACCAGAACACCAACACAAGCTTCCCAAACCAGGGAACCTTGACAAGTCACCCATCCAACCCCACACACAATGAGGTAACTACATAATAAAGAGAATTCCACAAACTGCCAGAGGACAGAAAGGCCACTCCAAGCACAGCAATATAAGCAAGATGAAGAGGCAGAGAAATACCCAGCAAGTAAAGGAACAGGATAAATGCCCACCAACACAAACAAAAGAGGAAGACATAGGGAACCTACCTGATAAAGAATTTCGAATTTTAATTGTGAAAATGATTCAAAATCTGGAAAGCAAAATGGAGTTACAGATAAATAAAGTGGAGAAAAGGATTGAGAAGATGCAAGAAATATTTAATAAGGAATTAGAGGAAATAAAAAAGAGTGAATATACAATGAATAATGCAATAGATGAGATCAGAAACACTCTCGAGGGAACAAACAGTAGAATAACGGAGGCAGAAGACAGGATAAGCGAGCTAGAAGATAGAATTGTAGAAATAAATGAAACAGAGAGGAAAAAAGAAAAACGAATTAAAAGAAATGAGGACAATATTAGAGACCTCTGGGAAAATGTTAAATGCTCCAACATTCGAATCATAGGAGTCCCAGAAGAAGAAGACAAAAAGAAAGAGAATACTTGAGGAGATAACAGTTGAAAACTTCCCTAAAATGGGGAAAGAAATAATCACCCAAGTCCAAGAAACCCAGAGAGTCACCAACAGGATAAACCCAAGGCAAAATACTCCAAGACACATATTAATCAAATCAACAAAGATCAAACACAAAGAACAAATATTAAAAGCAGCAAGGGAAAAACAACAAATAACACACAAGGGGATCCCCATAAGGATAACAGCTGATCTTTCAACAGAAACTCTTCAGGCCAGGAGGGAATGGCAGGAAATACTTAAAGTGATGAAAGAAAGTAACCTACAGCCCAGATTACTGTACCCAGCAAGGATCTCATTCAAATAGGAAGGAGAAATCAAAAGCTTTACAGACAAGCAAAAGCTGAGAGAATTCAGCATCACCAAACCAGCTCTCCAACAAATGCTAAAGGATCTTCTCTAGACAGGAAACACAGAAAGGGTGTATAAACTCGAACCCAAAACAATGAAGAAGATGGCAACGGGCTCATACTTATCAATAGTCACCTTGAACGTAAATGGGTTGAATGCCCCAACCAAAAGACAAAGGCTGGCTGAATGGATACAAAAACAAGACCCCCATATATGTTGTCTACAAGAGACCCCCCTCAAAACGAGGGACACATACAGACTGAAAGTGAAGGGCTGGAAAAAGATATTCCATGCAAATAGAGACCAAAAGAAAGCAGGAGTAGCAATACTCATATCAGATAAAATAGACTTTAAAACAAAGGCTGTGAAAAGAGACAAAGAAGGAAACTACATAATGATCAAAGGATCAATCCAAGATGAAGATAAAACAATTATAAATATTTATGCACCAAACATAGGAGCACCGCAATATGTAAGACGATTACTAACAAGTATGAAAGGGGAAATTAACAATAACACAATAATAGTGGGAGACTTTAATACCCCACTAACACCTGTGGATAGATCAACTAAACAGAAAATTAACAAGGAAACACAAACTTTAAATGATACAATAGACCAGTTAGACCTAATAGATCTCTATAGGACATTTCACCCCAAAACAATGAATTTCACCTTTTTCTCAAGTGCACACGGAACCTTTTCCAGGATAGATCACATCCTGGGCCATAAATCTAGCCTTGGTAAATTAAAAAAAATTGGAATCATTCCAGCATCTTTTCGGACCACAATGCAGTAAGATTAGAACTCAATTACAGGAGAAAAACTATTAAAAATGCCAACATATGGAGGCTGAACAACACGCTGCTGAATAATGAACAAATCATAGAAGAAATCAAAAGAGAAATCAAAATATCCATAGAAATGAATGAAAATGAAAACACAACAACCCAAAACCTCTGGGACACTGTAAAAGCAGTGCTCAGGGGGAAGTTCATAGCAATACAGGCACACCTCAAGAAACAAGAATAAAGTCAGCTAAATAACCTAACTCTACATCTAAAGAAACTAGAAAAGAAAGAAATGAAGAACCCCAGGGTTAGTAGAAGGAAAGAAATGGTAAAAATTAGGGCAGAGATAAATGCAAAAGAAACAAAAGAGACCTTAGGAAAAACCAACAAAGCCAAAAGCTGGTTCTTTGAGAGGGTAAATAAAATTGACAAACCACTAGCCAGACTCATCAAGAAACAAAGGGAGAAGAACCAAATCAATAAAATTAGAATTGAAAATGGAGAGATTACAACTGACAACACAGAAGTACAAAGGATTATTAGAGAATACTATCAGCAATTATATGGCAATAAAATGAATAACTTGGAAGAAACGGACAAATTCTTAGAAAAGTACAACCTTCCAAAACTGAGCCAGGGAGAAATAGAAAATCTTAACAGACCCATCACAAGCACTGAATTAGAGGCTGTAATTAGAAATCTTCCAGCAAACAAAAGCCCAGGTCCAGGCGGCTTCACAGCTGAATTCTACCAAAAATTTAGAGAAGAGCTAACACCTATTCAAAAGCCTCTTGATGAAAGTGAAAGAGGAGAGTGAAAAGGTTGGTTTGAAGCTCAACATTCAGAAAACAAAGATCATGGCATCTGGTCCCATCACTTCATGGGAAATAGATGGAAAAACAGTGGAAACAGTGTCAGACTTTGTTTTTTTGGGCTCCAAAATCACTGCAGATGCTGATTGCAGCCATGAAATTAAAAGACGCTTGCTCCTTGGAAGGAAAGTTATGACCAACCTTGATAGTATATTAAAAAGCAGAGACATTACTTTGCCAACCAAGGTCCGTCTAGTCAAGGCAATGGTTTTTCCCGTGGTCATGTATGGTTGTGAGAGTTGGACTGTGAAGAAGGCTGATCGCCGAAGAATCGATGCTTTTGAACTGTGGTGTTGGAGAAGACTCTTGAGAGTCCCTTATACTGCAAGGAGATCCAACCAGTCCATTCTAAAGGAGATCAATCCTGGATGTTCATTGGAGGGACTGATGCTAAAGCTGAAACTGCAATACTTTGGCCACCTCATGCGACGAGTTGACTCACTGGAAAAGACTCTGATGCTGGGAAAGGTTGGGGGCGGGAGGAGAAGGGGACGAAGGAGAATGAGATGGCTGGATGGCATCACCGACTCTGTGGACATGAGTTTGAGTGTACTCCGGGAGTTGGTGATGGACAGGGAGGCCTGGCGTGCTGTGATTCATGGGGTCGCGGAGAGTCGGACACGACTGAGCGACTGAACTGAACTGAACTGAACACCTATTCTACTCAAACTCTTCCAGAAAATTGCTGAGGAAGGGAAACTTCCAAACTCATTCTATGAGGCCACCATCACCCTAATCCCAAAACCTGGTAAAGATCACTGATGAACATACATGCAAAAATTCTTAACAAAATTCTAGCAGTCAGAATTCAACAACACATTAAGAAGATCATACATCATAACCAAGTGGGCTTTATCCCAGGAATGCAAGGATTCTTCAATGTCCGCAAATCAATCAACGTAATACACCATATTAACAAACTGAAAAATAAAAATCATATGATTATCTCAATAGATGCAGAGAAAGCCTTTGACAAAATTCAACATCCATTTATGATAAAAACCCTCCAGAAAGTGGGAATAGAAGGGACATATCTCGACATAATAGGAGCTATATATGACAAACCCACAGCAAACATTATCCTCAATGGTGAAAAACTGAAAGCATTTCTCCTAAAGTCAGGAACAATACAAGGGTGCCCACTCTCACCACTACTATTCAACATAGTTCTGGAAGTTTTGGCTACAGCAATCCGAGCAGAAAAAGCCATAAAAGGAATACAAATTGGAAAAGAAGAAGTAAAACTTTCACTGTTCGCTGATGACATGATCCTCTACACAGAAAACCCAAAAGACTCTACCAGAAAACTACTAGATCTAATCAATGAATACAGTAAAGTTGCAGGATATAAAATCAACACACACAAATCCCTTGCATTTCTATACACTAATAATGAGAAAATAGAAAGAGAAATTAAGGAAACTATTCCATTCACTGTTGCAATGAAAAAAAAATACTTAGGAATATATCTACCTAAGGAAACAAAAGACTTGTACATAGGAAACTATAAAACACTTGTGAAAGTAATCAAAGAGGACACTAATAGATGGAGAAATATACCATGTTCATGGATTGGAAGAATAAATATTGTAAAAATGAGTATACTACCCAAAGTAAATTATAAATTCAATGCAATCCCTATCAAGCTACCAATGATATTTTTCACAGAACTAGAACAAATAATCTTACAATTTGTATGGAAATACAAAAAACCTCGAATAGCCAAAGCAATCTTGAAGAAGAAGAATGGAACTGGGGGAATTAACCTGCCGGACTTCAGGCTCTACTACAAAGCCACAGTCATCAAGACAGTATGGTACTGGCATAAAGACAGAAATATAGATCAATGGAACAAAATAGAAAGCCCAGAGATAAATCCATGCACCTATGGACACCTTATCTTTGACAAAGGAGGCAAGAATATAAAATGGAGAAAGGACAGTCTCTTCAACAAGTGGTGCTGGGAAAGCTGGTCAGCCACTTGTAAAAGAATGAAACTAGATCACTTCCTAACACCATACACAAAAATAAACTCAAAATGGATTAAAGATCTAAACGTAAGACCAGAAACTATAAAACTCCTAGAGGAGAACATAGGCAAAACACTCTCTGACATAAATCACAGCAGGATCCTCCATGACCCACCTCCCAGAATATTGGAAATAAAAGCAAAAATAAACAAATGGGACCTAATTAAAATCAAAAGCTTCTGCACAGCAAAAGAAACTATAAGCAAGGTGAAAAGGCAGCCTTCAGAATGGGAGAAATTAAAAGCAAATGAAACAACTGACAAAGGATTAATCTCCAAAATATACAAGCAGCTCCTGCAGCTCAAGTCCAGAAAAATAAATGACCCAATCAAAAAATGGGCCAAAGAACTAAACAGACATTTCTCCAAAGAAGACATAAAGATGGCTAACAAACACATGAAAAAATGCTCAATATCCCTCATAATCAGAGAAATGCAAATCAAAACCACAATGAGATACCATTTCACACCAGTCAGAATGGCTGCTATCCAGAAGTCTACATGCAATAAATGCTGGAGAGGGTGTGGAGAGAAGGGAACCCTCTTACACTGTTGGTGGGAATGCAAACTAGCACAGCCACTATGGAGAACAGTGTGGAGATTCCTCAAAAAACTTGAAATAGAACTGCCATATGATCCAGCAATCGCACTCCTGGGCATACACACCAAGGAAACCAGAATTGAAAGAGACACATGTACTCCAATGTTCACTGCAGCACTGTTTATAATAGCCAGGACATGGAAGCAACCTAGATGTCCATCTGCAGACAAATGGATAAGAAAGCTTTGGTACATATACACAATGGAGTGTTTTTCAGCCATCAAAACAAAAAATGCATTTGAGTCAGTTCTAATGAATGGATGAAATTGGAGCCTATTATACAGAGTGAAGGCAGCCTGAAAAAAAAACATCAATACAGCATACTAATGCCTATATATGGAATTTAGAAAGATGGTAACCTTAACCCTGTATATGAGACAGCAAAAGAGACATAGGTGTATAGAACAGTCTTTGGAACTCTTTGGGAGAGGGTGAAGGTGGGATGATTTGAGAGAATGGCATTGTAGCATGTATATTATCATATGTGAAATGATTCACCAGTCCAGGTTCGACGCATGATACAGGATGCTTGGGGCTGGTGCACGGTGATGACCTGGAGGGAGGATATGGGGAAGAGGGAGGTGGGAGGGGGGTCAAGAGGGGGAACACATGTACACCCAGGGCAGATTCATGTCAATGTATGGCAAAACCAACCAATATATTATTGTAAAGTAATTTGCCTCCAATAAATAAAAAAAAAAAAGAAAAGAAAAAGCTGGTCACATTGAAAACAGTGCATGTGTAGGTATAGGAAAAATTCTTGAAAGATAGGCTCCAAAACATGACGTTGAGTGATGACAAGAGAGATCACCCTTCTGTAAAGCAACTATTCTTCAATTAAAAAATTAATTAATTACAAAATAAAATAAAATATATGAGAAACGCAATTCTACAGGAATAAAACAGATAATTCAATTTAAAAATGATCAAAAAACTTGGATAGAAGTTATAAAAATGACCAACAGGTATATGAAAAATGTTCGACATCACAAATCTTCAGAGAAATGCAAATCAGAACCACCATGAGGGAATAACACATGTTAGAATGGCATTATCAAAAAGACAAAAGATAGTAAGCGTTCTCAAGGACATGGGCAAAGGGAACCTCTGCACATTATTGTTGGGAATGTCAATCTGTACAACCATTATGGCAAATAGTACGGAAGTTCTTCACAAAATGAAAAGCAGAATACTATATTATCCTGCAATCCTACTTCTGCTTATATATACCAAGAAAATGCTAATGGGTGCAAAGTTTCTTTTTGTACCCACTCCTAATGTATTAAACCTATTCAATTTTATACTTTAAGTGGGTGA